>NC_135631.1:23956250-24316875 GCF_053574225.1 Canis aureus
CTGGTTCCCACTCTCTTAGTAGGGGTGCACTCTCAAGCTGCTGGTTTTTCTTGCGTAATTAAAGCCGATTGGAGTTTTGGAGTTTGGCTTTGCGTTGGTTTTCGTTTCTCTTCCACATACTCCGACTCACGCACTGTCTGCTGCTGTCAACTAGCAACCCTGTTGGAGGAGCCTCAGTCCCACCTGCTGCCAGCCTGTACCAACACCACTCAGACTGGCGTTAGGTAGCTTCAGACAGAACCAGTTGCTTCAGTGTGGTTTGTTCCCCGCATGACTATCATCTACGTTTAGGTCGAACTTTCCAAGCTCTCCCAACCTGACACAGAACACGTATCGCTGCCCGTCTGGACAGGAATATGTTGCAAACCAGAAGCAAAATTTTGCCCTTTCCCGCTGCTGTTCTGTAGGCCTGCTAACTCTGCTCTACCTTTTGAATGTGTTTATCTGGATTTAGAAAGCAGAGGCGTTGACTTGTTTTTCTTAATTACACAAAAATGTTACATGCTTATTTTAACGCATTCCAGGGTTGCATTAAGATGCAGAGAGAGGAAATTTGAATTGGAGTTTTTAACACTGTCAGGAGCCCTTCCTGTAAACCTTGCCAACGTCAAGAACGTCTCAAGGAATGTCAACTACAGGAAAACGCCAATCTGTCAAAATGCCCCGGGAATGGGAGATTCCAGGTTATCTCAGAGTTAACCAGAAAATCCTTTTCGCATAAACCCTTGATGTCAAAAATATTACTGAAAAGTATGAGTCGAGTTTCCTGCCCTAAGCAGCATGGTTTACTCTTAATGCAATTTAATTCTTCTTTGATAGTTGAGGGTTAGGCTGGACCTCGGGCTAAACATTCTGGACCCCAATTCCCATTGTCCAGAAAACAAAACAGGAGATTGAGAAGAATTTGTACTTGACCCTTGGACATGTTTTTGAAGTTCATAAAGTAAGCTTTTTCTTCCACGTATTTTGCTCCTTTTCCCTTGTGTAGAAAAAAAAAAAAAAAAAAAAAAGCTGGCTAAATGGAGACTTTTGCCTGTATAAATTCCAGTTAAATTGAGATTTTACCATATTTAAATGTTCTCATCTAGGTCCAAGGAAAGATGCAGCTGTGGCCTCAGCCATGAGGAGGGGCCATCCTTCTCTACCTGGCTTCAGACCAGCCGCTGGTGGACTCGGGGGAGAAAGGGGTCCCTCCCCTAGAATGCCCCCTTTCCTCCCCCAGGTAGAGAACAGATGGCAGGGACCCTGCATTTGGGTCATTTCTTCTCAGGTCATTTGTCACTGCCCAGGCCAGGGTTCCTCAACCTTGGCACTACTGACATTTGGGGGGTGGGGAACATTGCTTTGATGGAGGGGCTGTCCTGAGCACTGTAGATTTAGCAGCATTCCTGGCCTCTACCCACTAGAGGCCAATGGCATACCCCCAAGCCCCTCAGTTATGACAACCAAAACTGTTTCCAGTCATTGTCAAATACTCTCTAAGGGACAAAATTGCCCCCTGTTGAAGACTACTGATCTAAATGAAGGCACAATTCTTTTTTTCTTCCCTCCCCTCTTGTCAAGATTATGAGATCTCTTGACCTTGGCAAGTAATTTCATAACATATTTCCTGTGTTCTTTCATGGAGGCACAAAAATAATTCTCTGATGAAAGTAATATTTTGACTTGAATTGTGTGAGGCAGGCCTTGGTAAAATAAAAACTGCAGGTTCTGCATTGTTTCTGGAAGGCAGTAGATTTGTTTTCTGCATCAGGCCTGATTTTGATTTTAAATACTGAATTTTCATACTTTCCTAAATTTCCCTGACGATGACTGTCATCATGGACATCAAGTCAATGCCACAGCCATGGCCTCCTCTGTTGTGCTGTCATCCTCAATTTCATGTGTGTCTACCTCAGAAGTAATCTTACCACTGTTACTGCATCATAATGCTTAATAGATTTTTCATCCATTGGTTTTTCAAATCCATTATTCTCTCTCTCTAGTGGATTATGTTCAAATTTTTATATTCTTAAAGAATATTTAGTAGATTTCAAAAATCTGCTAATTTGGTAAAATTCGGGGGGGGGGGGTTACTTTCATATCCCTGATTTTAAGCCTATGGAGAGTTAGTTTGGCTATAGAAAGAGGTAGAAGAGGGATCCCTGGGTGGCTCAGCGGTTTAGCACCTGCCTTTGGCCCAGGGCGTTATCCTGGAGTCCCAGGATCGAGTCCCACGTCAGGTTCCTGGCATGGAGCCTGTTTCTCTCTCCTCCTGTGTCTCTGCCTCTCTCTATGTCTATCATAAATAAATAATTTTTTTTTTAAAGAAAGAGGTAGAAGTTAAACTTTTTTGGATAGGCAGATTTTCTGATTAAGGGAGTTATCCCACATATGCTGATTATCAATTTTCAAATAATATTTTATATTATACGTGTATAGGAACACACAATTTTCCAGATTCATAAGATTTTTGTTTTAGGGTTATTCTTAGAGTGTACAAAACAGGATACAGAGCTATGGGTAATCTCTGACTATATAAAAAATTTCCATGTACAAAGACAGAGCCTAGGATATAAAAATTTAAACAGTTGTATTGTTTCTTGCTAATTTTTTTCCTATAAAAATTTTTCTATAAACTGTTGTTTATATAAATTACCTTTTCAGGTAGCATATTCTCAGAAAGTTCACTAAAAATACAAAAAAAAAACCAAAAAAACAAAAAAACAAACAAGCTCTGAAATGGTGCAATTTTACTCATTGTATCAACCACTGAGAGAACCTCATTATTAAAATTTAGAAAATGTTTTTTTTTTTCCAGCCTGTTTTTGCTTTGCAAAACTTAGATCACTCTAAACAAACAGTTCTTCACCTGGTTTCTTTTTATCACAGTAAGCAGGGATATAAATATATCTAGTGTATCCAAACTGTCCCCCACTGTGGGACTTGGGATAATTTGCAGTTCTTCATTATTCTATGGCTAATGCCACAGCGAAAAGCTTTACACATAAATCTTTGCACACATGTCTGAGCTGCACTTGCAATGAAAACTTGAAAAGACGAATGCACAGGGTCAAGGGGTATGAATGTTTTAAGATTCAATACACCCGGCCAGATGACCTCCAGAAAGGCTGTGCCCATTTTCAGTCTCTTTATTGGCAAGTCTCTTGAAGGGCTTCCATCTTGTTCTGTCAGCCTCCAGGTCTGTGAAGACATTTCCCATGGGATGTTCTTTAGATATGTCCATGTAATAAGATCCATCTCAAGATATCTGTCGACAGCCTCCCTGGGCCCATCTCAAACCATCTGTCAGTGGCAACTCTAATATATTTTGGGAAGATGCTGATGTAGTTGCCAAAAACAAATTTGCAATTGAATCAGGTTTTCCAATCAGTTAAGTTGCAGAATTGAACTCTGTGAATGACATGTGACAATCTTAATACAATATCCAGAGACTTCATGTAGGGACATGTCCTTGTAGACTTAAGAGCAGCTGCAAGGGGTGGGGGGTTTGGGGGGGGGGTGTGGATTACCTTTCACATGAATTCTGTAGAGCTCTCACCATCCCAACCATGTTGTAAACTTGGCAGCAAGAATCGATTGCCAAGCTTCAGGCAAGACTGGGGAGAAAAACACCTCTTTGATGCAGGACTGCATCACTGAGGAAGTGCTGCCTACCATCAGACTATCACACATGCAATTGGTACCTTGTAGTGGGTATATATTCTGTGCCACCAAAGGATCTCTGACCAAGACAAGTAAGTGTGATGACTTATGTGCTTCCAGGAAATGGAAAGGATCAGCTTTTCTCTCTCTACTCTACAAAAATGTTCTGTAAATCAGAAGGCACTGTGCCCATATGAGTTTATTACGGTTGTCACTGTATTGTTAGGAGCTCTGAACTGACTCTGAGTTCTGGATATTAAAACATTGAGGAACTATCTATTTCATTTTGGATGCACAAAATTGTAAGTGCCAGTAATTGCCTGGTGTCATCTCTCCACCCCTCCCTGGTCACTTGCTCTCTATAAAGAATCACAAAGCCCAAAGACTTCAGCTTTCAAGGAGTTGGCATCTATTTCAAGCATTTCAATGGCTAGGGTTGTCTCTGCGCTCAAATGGATGAAGTAGTCACAGGTTCTCTTTGTTTTGTACCACTGGCTAATTGAGTCACTTTCTGAAGTGTCACAGACAGCATAAAGTCCCCAGATACCCATTGTTCCTTAGCTCACTGGACAATACGGTCCCCTTGGCATCCAGGTGGAATGAAACAAACCCCCAAAGCCAGAACAGATAGAAACCACAGGCAACATAACAAACAGAGCCCAGGGCCCATCACTCTGCCAGTGCGGCAAACTGGAAAGGCAGGCCTGACTTGAAAGGCTTCTCACTATAAATAGTTCTACTGAGAATGGGTTTTTCTTAGCCACCCTCAGACAACCTCAAAGCCTCCTAAGCCCTTCTCCTGTTTGTGTCCTGTTGGGGGTAACAATGGCCTGAATTCTTTCTGGTATCACAAGGCAGCCAAAACTCAACCAGTGGCATTCTCCTGGAGTGGAGACCAGAATCCAGCCTATGTCATCTGCATGTGTTCTATAGTTCTACTCCCACCCTGAATATTGGGAGAGGAGTTGGGATTAGAAGACCTAAAATATTTAAGGCACCTTTATTATTTCATGTAGTCATCCCAGGAATTCTATAAACCAAGACTTTATATCTGGAACCTGAGGCCCAGAAAAGTTGAGCGTCTCATCCAAGGTTACACAGGAAAGAAATGGCAAAGCCAGGGCACAAACCACAAACCGCCTGATCTGAAGGTCTCTGTTCTCCCCGTCACTGCATAGTGGAGGCTTGGGCGGAGAGATTCCTCCGGGTTGGCTTCTGAGAGGACATTGTGCCCACAGATCCACAATCTCCCATCTCTTTCTCAGAGTTGCTGTTGAGCTGTTCAGGGAAGTGAAAGGAAAACAAGTGAATCACAGAGAGATCTAATCAGAATGAGACCTCAAGAGATTTTTATCACTTTAATGAAAAACTGCTGTTACAAGACAGAGTATGCTGCTTATAAATTTGTGATTTTTTTATGTGTTAATTTTTCTGTCTAAATGAACTCATACTATCCTCTATCAAAACAAATAATTTCCATATCTTCTTCCAGGTTTTTGTTAGGCCTCAACTCCTATGACCTAGCAGCCTTGACCATTTACTCTACATGTAGAACTTGTAATTGCCTTTTTCTTCCAACCTGAATCAGTGTGGAATTTTAGGAAATTCTAGAATGTATGATTATGGCAGGAACAGGCTGCCCAGTGAGGGTCCAATTTCCCAGTCTCCTCTGCCTCTAGCTGGGCCCATGTGACTAGAAAGTCCCAAGAGACTGTGAGGTTGTTGCCAGTCCCAAGTAGTTAAGTAGCAGGTAAGCTCTTTCAAACTCCCTCTCTCCCCTTCTACCTGGATGCAGAAAGCTTTGAGGCTCTAGGAAAATGATTCTCAAACTCAAATATGCATCAGAATCAACAGGAAGGCTATTTTTTTAAGATTTTATTTATTTATTCATGAAAGACATAGAAAGACAGGCAGAGACATAAACAGAGGGAGAAGCTCCCTGTAGGGATCCCGAGGATCCCGGGATCACGTCCTGAGCCGAAGGCAGACACTCAACCACTGAGCCACCCAGGCGTCCCAACAGGAAGGCTATTAAAATACAGATTGCTGGGCACCACCCTGCAGTTCTCATTCTACACATCTGTTTGGGATCCAAGAATTTACACATTGTGTGAGTTCCCCACTGCTGTTGCTGCTGGTCTGGGGACCATGCATTGGAACAATCGCCCTAGGGCAATGCTCTGGTGAAATACTGATTGTCCTTTGTACACCTCTGGGGGTATCTTGAACATACTGGTGCCCAAGCTGCTACTCAAACCAGTGAAATCGGAATCCCCTAGTGTGGGGCCCATGTAGTAGCATTTTTAATGCTCACTAGGTAATGACAAAGTACAATGAAAGTTGAAAACCATCCCCTTAAGAGTGCAGCCTTACAACTGAAGCAACTTGAGTCCTTCAATCGCCAAGTGTAGGAGAGCAGCCCATCAGGGAGAAGGATCCACTTTAGATTGTGATACGAATAAGAAACTTGTATCGTGTCAGGCTGCTGAAATTCTAGAGATGATTTAGTTACCAAAGCCAGCCTTATTGTAATTTGATAACATAACGATTAAGAACAAGCTTTCAGAAATTCTCGTTTTTACCTCCTGCTTTGTTCTGCTCTGAGAAGAGTATGGATTTGATTAGTTCCAAGACAGTTATTGGCTCGCACTTTCCAAAGGTGGACATTGCAACAGAAATGAAGTTGTAGCACAGGCAACAACACAGGAACCTTCTTTTCTTCTTTGCCTTCCCTGGGGCCAGAAAGACGGGGCAGCCCTAGATGCCCCCTCTCCCCACCCTTTCTCTCTCGCTCCTTGGATACACATTCGTCCTCCCACCGGAAGCAGATTCAGAGTTCTTGATTTGGCCAAAGGAACCAGATTGGGGCCCAGCTGGAGTGGCTTAGCCTACCCCGCCCCCCCCCCCCCCCCCCCCCCCCCCCCAGTCTGCAAACCCACACGGTCAAGTTTCCGGGCTTAGCTGTCCCAGAAAAGGAAGGTCTAGGCCAACTGGTTATTTCTGAGCATTGGAACTGAACGACGAAGAGCAAGAGCATGAGGTCCAGTCTTACCTGAACGTTCATTAAGGTCTTGGACCAAAGCGGTCTCTAAAAACAACTTACTTGTGGGGCACTAGGGAGAGATGGGGTTGGTAGGCCAAGGCAGGATTCGGGTGATTCTGGGTCCCCTGCCAAACGTCATCTTCCACGTCTTAGCTAAAAAGACAGAGTAACAGAGAGAATACCCCAAGCACTTAAAAGGCATATGGCGACAAAGACGTGGGGGACCTTTACTGAGGATTCCAACCCATGTCTATTCACTTTTAGGTAGGCCCCGCAATAACTTGAATAATAAACTAGACAGATTTCCCCCCCATAAAAATGTCAGTTTCAGATAGAAGGGAACGGAAAAGCTAATGGCTCTAGAAGCATGTTTTTGCACATCTTGCTTTCTCACGATAAACGTAAAGGGAATGTAACGCCCCTTGGGTGGGGCTCACTTTCCCGGCTGGAGGACTGTGCGCGGCCCTTCCTCGGGCAGCTCTTATTCTCGAAGCTCCCTCTCCCTTTTCCTAGAGGGAAACGGGCAACTCTTTGAGGCCCCAGAAGCAAAATCCCACCCAAGTCGGTGGAAGCCCAGAAGTCAATGGTGTAGAATCACGTACCCGCGGGTCTGGAAACGGGGTTTGCTCGCACACAGGCTGATTCCAAAGCTCGGGCACAGGACGCCCGGGGCGCTCAGGGGTTGAGCGTCTGCCTTCCGTCCAGGGCGCGACCCCGGGGTCCCGGGATCGAGTCCCGCGTCGGGCTCCCTGCGCGGAGCCTGCTTCTCCCTCTGCCTGTGTCTCTGCCTCGCTCATGAATAAGTAAAATCTTAAAACAAAACAAAACAAAAAACAGAAGCTCAGGCACTGTAGTCAAGACCCAGTGTCTCTTGTTCTCTTCCCGGCTTGGCCATTCGCCACCCCGAGGCTCCCCCTCGGCTCCTTCCTACCGGGCCTCCGGCTTCCCACCTCATTCAAGTCCAGCACCAACTGCGCGAGAGTCTCCCTCCCACAATGCCCACCGGAAGTCTCACCACCGCTCTAAAGGGCGCTAATCAAGTCACGTGAGTATCAATGAACCAATCATTGGCGGCCTGGGAATGTAACGCACTGATTGGCTGAGCCTGTGTCACGTGCTCCCCTCTGGCTTCCCACCTCATTCAAGTGCCCCAGGAACAGCGCAAGTCTCCCTCCCACAATTCCCACCAGAAGTCTCACCGCCACTCTAAAGGGCTCTAATGAAGTCACGTGAGTATCAAGGAACCAATCACTGATGGCCACGGGAGTGCAACGTACTGATTGGCTGAGCCTGTGTCACGTGCCACCCTCTGGCTTCCCACCTCATTCAATTCAATTCCAGCGCGAGACTCTCCCTCCCACAATTCCCACTGGAAGTCCCCCTCCCCCCCCACCCCTCCCACCCCCCCCACCCCTCCCACCCCCCCCACCCACCCCTCCCACCCCCCCCCACCCCGGCTTCCCACCTCATTCAAGTCCAGCACCAACAGCATGAGAGTCTCCCTCCCACAATTCCCAGCGGAAGTCTTACCGCCGCTCTAAAGGGCTCTAATGAAGTCACGTGAGTATCAAGGAACCAATCGTTGGCGGCTCCGGGAGTGCAACGCACTGATTGGCTGAGCCTGTGTCACGTGCGTTGGGGCGCTCGGCCTCTAAAATCACGTGACTGAGAAGGGGCCGGGAAAGGGCTGGTGGCCTGGTGACCCGGGTCTGGGCGACCACGGAGCCCGAGGGGCCCCCAAGGTCCAGAGTCAGCGCCTGAGACTCGGTGACGTGTTTCCCCCCCCGGGGGGGCGGCCGCTCAGTGGGCCCGTCCGACTCCCCGCTCGGCTCTTCCAACAAGTCGCCATAAAGGGGGAAGATGGAGGCCAGCATCAGCCTGTAAAGGGACCACCCCTCGGGGCGGAGAAGGGGAGACCCGGCCATCGCCCTTTCCCCGGGCAGGGCGGCGCCCGGGCCCAGGAAGCCAGGAGCCGAACCCGAGGGCTGGCGGTAAGTCCCTTCCGGCCGAGGACCCGCCGGGCAGAAGCGGCCTCCTCTGCGGCCTCCCCCTCCACCCCCTTGACACACACGGATCCTTTCATGATGCTCCATGGAAACCAGAGATGGAATGAACCAGAGGCGGTCAGTGGAACCATTGTTCTCCCTTGTAAAATAACTGAACCCTTGTTAATGCGTCGCCAGTCTCTAATTTCTCCCCGAGAGCTCCCCATTGGTTGGTGGCCGTCAACAGGAAACTTGAAACCCCTCAGTCCTCCTTTGTAGGACCGCCTTGTTGGTGGGCAGCTGCAGAGGCCTTGCCATCGCGGAGCTGGTGCCCCGGGCGTGCATCGCGGTGGCAGATAGATGAGCCGTCTGCAGCTGTACGGACAGAACAGCCCCGGAGGGGAAACTGCATTTCTTCAGGAGGCAAGCAAAGGCTCGGAGACGAGGAAAGAAGCGTTTTTAAGTAGGTGGCAGATTTTGCAAGGACGGTCATTTGCAAAATAACTCATGGTTTTACCTGGTGTACAAGCAGCAGGCCCCACGCTGGGGCTGGAGGAGAATTCAAAAAAAAAAAAAAAAAAGTCCTTTAATTTCCCGCCGGCCAACTGAATCTGGATCCTGCTACTGAGGATCCTGCAGCTTTGGGGGTACAAGGAAATCGCAAGGCAGGGTGGGCTTGAGAGCTGCTCCCAGCTGTGGCTCCTTCCCATGCCCGGGGGGGAGCCCAGGACGGCTCCCTGGGAAGGTGAGGAGCTGGGGCTCTGGGGCCAGACTGTCTGGGCCTGAGTCCCGGCTCCCACGCTCACCGGCTGTGGGGCGGTGGAGTCCCCTCACCTTTCTCTGTGGCAGCTACTTATCCGGAGCGCGGGAGTAATAACGGTACCTACCCTAATGGGCTGTTGCGAACGTTAAATAAGTTATTATATGCAAAGTGCATCCAAAGTGCATCCGGTGTAAACTATCCTTATTGTTACTCACTGCAGAGGTAAACAGAGCAGCGTAACAGAACATGATGTGTCGTCTTCTCTTTTCTGGAGTGATTGATCCCGGGGTACAGGGCAGCCTCCATGGAGCAGCTGAACCTACACCCAATACCAAGGATCAGATCTGTATTTCCTTAGGGGTCTGGCACCTGCGCTTCCACCAGATAAGGACTCGGAGTCATCACCACCCTCTTCTGTGGACCTGCCTCTTACTAGGATGATGAGCAACCAAATTCTGTCTGAAACTCTACCCACGGGAGTGTGATCGCAGCCTTTTACCTCGCGGAAGTCTTCATGGCTAACCACAATGGCCAAATAGATAGTTCTCCAAATCTGGCTTATTCTTACTGCTTTAAAATGTAAGCTGTGTGAGGTTGGGGAGCGTGTCCTACCTGTTGGCCACTGTCTCCCTGTCTAGAAGCAGGCGGGCACTGGATTTGTTTATTGAGGGAATACATGGATGAATGGATGAGATCAGCCTCAACTTTCACTGCACGTGGAACATCATCAGCCGCATAGTCCCAAGTTAAATTTTGCCCAGTTCCATTGTCTCAGCAGCAACTGCTGCATGGTGCTTAGACCTGCTGGTGCCTCCTGGAGCCTTTGTAGTTTTCCACCCTGTTACACTTGGTGGGGAACCCCCCCAACCCCCTCCGACTTGCCCAGAAAAAAGAAATTAAAGTGTAGTCTAAATCTATTCCAGGGAAAAACAAAAAAGGTCTTCTCCAAATAAAAAATAAAATCAAGCAATATTGTCTATGAAAAGTGAAATAATTGTTCACACACCAAATGGATTACTGGGACCAAATGGATTCCTGGATGCATCCGATGAAAACCTAGGTGGTGTCTTCTAGGTTGATTCTGGGGTCTCTGCACTTTTCACTGCTGTGAGCTGTTTTGCGACATTGTAAGTTGTAGCTCACCCACAGCAATACAAATAATCCTTTTCTGTAGGCAAGGGTATGAGTTTTCTACTGCTGTTTAACAAACTACCACAAATTGAACAGCTTCCTATATAACGTTCATGTAGGATCTTGGATTTTCCGTGGGTCAGGAGTCCAGGTTCAGGTTAGCCGGGTCTTCTGCCCAGGGTTTCAGTGCCCTGACATCCTGAATTCGTCCCGCAGTTAGGGGTCTGAGGTCCCTGCTTTCTTGCTGGCTGGCACTTGTCAGGTTCTAGAGGCCCCTTGCCATTGCCTACAGTGTGGTCCTACAGTGTGGTCTTCCCCAGCTCAGCAGCATGCTTCTCGGAGGTCTCAGAGGCTGGCGGATCTCTCCTACTTCAAATCTCTTCCTTCAAGGAGGGTCCAATAGCCTTTAAGGGTTCTATTAATTAGATCAGCTCCACTCAGGGATAATCTCTTTTTTGATTAATTCAGAGTCTCAAAGATTTAATTATCTCTGCAAAATCCCTTCACCTTTGTTACCTGCTGTAACTTGATCAGCAGGAGAAATCTATCAGCTCCACAGCCCGCCCAGCCTCAAGGGGAGGGGACCCTATGGGATGTGTGCCCCAGGGGCCAGGTATGTTAGGATTCTGCTTACAGAAATAAGCAAGTGAATTTTGAAAATTGTCCCCACCATCCTCCCCGCAGCCAATTTTGCATCTATTTAGCAAATTTATATCAGCCTCTCTGTGTAGGTACCTGCGTTTGAATGCCGCTCCTTTCAATCTGTTCCTTTTTTCTTAACTTTTTTTTTTTAAGATTTTTTATTTATTCATTCATGAGAGACACACAGAGAGAGGCAGAGACACAGGCAGAGGGAGAAGCAGGCTCCATGCAGGGAGCCGGACGTGGGACTCGATCCCCCACCCCGGGATCACGCCCCGAACCAAAGGCACTCAAGTGCTGAGCCACCCACGTGTCCCATCAACCTGTTCTATCATCTTACTGGTTCCCTACTTAATGAATAAATTCAGTAAAATCTTTGGCGTGTGCTCATTATACATCACGATGAACTATGACTTTACCTTTAAAATTACTATCCTTTAACATCACTTTAATATTAATAGTTATTTCATAGATTTTCCTAAAAGCAATAGATGCTTTGCTTACTTTTACATGCATAATTAATGAGCTCTTTCTCTTTTCCAGAAATTACCCCAAAGAAGTATTCAAATTGTACCTCTTGGGACCTAATAGTATTTGCTGTTTTGAGAAGATGAGGTTTCTCGCTTTTTCTGATCTCATTTTACATGGCTTAATCCTGGCACCCAGTTGCACCACTACCATTGCCTTAGCATTAAAGATGGGCAGGTAACAGCCTCACCTCACCACCTCTAGGTTGATTTCCTTCTTAGGAACAAGAACTATCAAATAGCCCTACCAATCTTGTCTTGGAATCTTGGGATTTTGCTACTGGGAGGGGCAGAGAGTTTTCTTCTATGTTTAAAATAATGCATTTTTTTCCCATCAGTCTGACACCTTTGTGGGGGGGAAAGTCAGTAAAATTAGATATTACCTGCCTGTGCTTAGCAGAGTGCCTGGGTTACAGTAAAGGGCAATCCTCTGCTTCCTTTCTAACATACTGTGCCAAGTGAAGAGAGGAAAAACATGAGGGGTTCCCGGGTTCCCTGCCTGTATCCTGGGACCAAACCCCTTGAAGGCAGGGCGAGTCTTTGACATGTGAGTATGACCTGTAGCCCAGTCCTGCCCGCCTTCCTAAGCAAAGCACAAGCTTGCTTCTGCCGGAGAAGCAAATGAAAGCTTAATATCACCTAAATAATACATAATAGTGGTATCATTATCCTGTCTTCTCCCAGTCTGCTAAGTTTGTAATGCATAAACGCTTATTGGATGAATGAAATCAAACGACATGAACTGTTGTAAAGAGGAAGGAATGATTCTGATTAGTCTGGCAAAGCCCAAGGCCACAGGAACTGTATTCTGCTTCCCTTTCTCCAGTGCAGAGCCAGGCTGGCATTGTGGGCAATCATCACAAAACAATTTTCCTGTCCAAGTTAAAAAGGTGGCCATCCAGCCCTTAGAACTTGCTGCCCTCCTTCCCCATGCCACCTCCCTCTCAAGTTCTGTCTGTCTCTGCCTCTGTCTTCCAAAGCAAAGGCTGCATCGTCATGGCTCTTGCCTCCAAAGCCATTAACAAGTATTGAGCATGTTTCAGCAAGGTGTGTCCTGGAGAGACAGAAAACCCACATGACTGCCTTTATCCATTTTTCATGAGTACGTGGTAAGGATGAAACAACAACCTAATTTAGAAAAAACATTAAAGAAGAGGCTTAAGATGGGGGAGGAGGGTAGTTTGCAATGTTGAACTTGAGAAGGCGTTCAAGTGTGAGCAACGCAAATCTTTGCAGTAGCCTCTGAATCCACTGTTACAGGTTACGCTGTCAGCCAGCTGTATTGACTATTTTTGTGTAATTTATTTGTTAAAATTTCTGCTAATGGACACTTCTGAATCATCTTCCGCATTTAATGTACCTAATACCCATTGATCAGGTCATTGGCTTATTGGTTACCTACTTTGCTGCCAAGTGATTCTCTATGATTGCTTTCTTCATTACCCATTTTTATTCTAGGAGCAACTTCTATTGTGTCCCATTACACTAATGGAAATTATTGATATGGAAATTACGAGGCACTGAGCTTAAGAATTTTGATATACAATCATATTACATTTTTTCAGGTTGTAGAACTGCTCTTGAATAATTAGCAGTAAATATTGACATGTTAGCGATATTAGTGAATTTACTTAATTCAAAGCAAAAGAACAAGAAACATAGAAAAGAAAGTAAGCAACCAAATATTTTGCATAGCTATGTATATTTTGGTAAAAATAATTGTAGTGAGTTTGGTTTTGTGTTTAACACTCCGTGTTAAAAATTCTCTAGCATCCTTAGTTAAAAAATACAAGAATGTTTTAGATAATAGTTGCTGTAAATATGCCCATGTTATAGGTAGAAGAGTTAGCCCCAGGTAGCTAATATCTGCATTATGTTGTCTAATATGGTAGCCATTGGCCACATGTAGCTGTTGAACACTTGAAATACAGCTGGTCTGAACTGAGATATATCATAATTATAAAATGTACACCAAATTTTGAAGACTTAGTATGAAAAAATGTAAAATATGTCATCAGTGTTTTATTGATGACATGTTGAAATGATAGTATTTTAAAGAGTCGATAATAAAGTAAATTATTTAAATTAATTTCATTTCTTTTTTTTCTCCTTTTTTTTTAAGTGTGGCCGCTAGGAAAATTTTAATTACATCTATCTGTTCACATTGTATTTCCATTGGACTACCGTGGTGTAGCCCAAGTCCTAAGTGGGTAGTGTCTAGCTCTGCACTGTCCAATATGGTAGCAAATAGTCGTGCAGGACAATGCTCTCCAGATGTAAATTACTCAAAATTAAATATAGAATTCTGCCCTCAGTTGTACCAGTCAACATGTCAAATGTTATTGCCATATGTGGCCTGTAGCGACCAGCCATATGTGGCTAGTAGGACAACACAGAGAAGACTTACATCATCCCAGAAAGTTCTATTGGAAATGCTGGCCTAGCACATCGCTAAGCAAGCACTGCCTCTCTGCTAAACCATTGTCCGTTGAGGCTGTGATGAAATCCAATGAGAATAAATGTGTCATATTGAAGATAAAACTGTGTAAATAGTGATAGCATGCAGTTGGCAGTAGGGATTATTAAATATGGGATTCATCCTTGGAAATGTTAAGTGCTGCTCAGGATAGAGCTTCAGACATGATTTTTATCCACTGGGGCGATCACCTAATTTTGATGGATGGAAAAGATAGAAAACGGGTGAAAAGCACTGGAAACCCTTAGGATGCCTTAATAAGTTCTAGCGAACAAGAATTTCTGTTTGAGCTCTACGCCCCTCTTCATGAGGGGTATGGTATCCAACATCCAAAGAAGTTAGACTGTGGAACAGGGTCTGTGGCCTAGCAGCCAGATGGCACTTTGCTCTCCTGGGCCTGCTGCCTTCCCGAGGTTGAGAGGGTGATGAGAACTGTGTGTTTAGGAGCTGGGGGGGGCTGCAGAATGGGGAGGTCACAGACTTTAAGCACTTAAGGGAAAATTTCTATAAAGTTAGGAGGCAAAATTATTCCTAAACCGACACTTTCGGAATCACAAGCCAAAATTAATTTCTTCAGTCTCTCTTTGCTTTTGGCCGTGACCTCTTTTCCCTAGAACCATTGAAAGCCCAGGTCAGAAGAAGACGGGGAAGGGGTTGTAGGAGTGGATGAGCGAGAGCTTCTCACTTTCTTTCATTAACACTCTCTTTGTCACCATGGCGGGGTGTGTGTGTCTGAACACATTTGTTTGAACATATACTTGATGAAACTCCTCTGCAGTCTTGTTGCCTTTATGCTGTTTGTCCAGAAGTGAAGACAGCAGGAGAACTACCCCTTGTGAGTACCTGCATGTCATTACTGCACCCATTTTTCAGAGGGGGAAACTGAGCCTCTGAGTGGTTAGTTCCACTGTCCAAGGTCACCAGGTGGTTAGGAGGTAAACCAGAACTTAAGCCCAGGTCTCCCCTGAAGCCAAACTCTTTGCTGTGCCTGTAGGGGCACCTAGATGGGGCACAGTGGGGTTCCCTGCCACCAGCATGAATATGGGTCCAAATGAGTTAATACCATATATTGCTTCTGAGGCTCAGGATTGAGCCTGTGAGAGTCTCCATGGCCTGGAGTTACAGAGGCTAAGAATCCTTGTCACTGATAAATGATCTGCAGGCTCTTAATCCTGATTCCATATTACTCATTTGTAAAGCTGTTGGCATATTTGCACTGAGCAGATTGCTCTCTCTGCCAGCTTAACTTCACATGGCAGTGTGGGATTTTTTTTTTCCTTTAAGATTTTATAAAGCTGAGTATAAAATGGGAATGTTTTCATAAACGCTTAAGCATCTTTAGTGAAGCTAATTTATAGAATGTAAATGTTCCTCTCCAGCAATTTAAATCCAAATTCCTCAGCAGTGGGGGGTTGGGGCTGAGAAACAGGAAACTGCTCCATTTCATTGTTCATGCTCAACAATAAAAAATTAAATGGCCTAAAAAGTGCAAGCCAGAGAGTTTTTTGTTTTTTGTTTTTTTTTTTTTTTTAGACATTCTTCTGAATCTGAGTGCCGGTGATGAACACAAAAATTGGATGCTTTTCTTCGTTTCTCCCCGCGGGGCCTGACAGCCGCGCCTTCCGCCTCTGGGTGACTCACCCTGCGTGACACCATGCTAGGCACAGACCCAGCACTGTCCTGAAGTCACGTTCTCCGGCAGCTGAGCTCACCACCCTTCCCTCGGAGCGCACCTTGGGCCTGGCATGACCTGGGAGCCTGGAGCCTGGATTGTGCAAGAGCAGGAGGCCTTTCCTGTAGCGCGGGGCCCAAGTCTGGGGCGAGGCTCCCACGGAGCTACTTTCTGCTCCCGGTTTCTATCCCCATGCTTGTTTTAATGCCTGTTTTTGTTTCCAATTATGAGATGGCATGAAATCTCCCTTCTCTCTTCTGCAGACCCGGGTGGTATATAAGTTAAGTAGGATTTAACAGATCAAAAGGGGAAGTCGGGCTCCTGGGTGGCTCAGTGATTGAGCAACTGCCTTTGGCTCAGGTCGTGGTCCCAGGGTCCTGGGATGGAGTCCTGCATCGGGCTCCCTGCAGGGAACCTGCTTCTCCCTCTGCCTGTTTCTCTCTCTGTCTGTCTGTCTCTCTCTCTCTCGGTCTCTCACAAATAAATTTAAAAAAATAAAAATCTTAAAAAAATAGGGAAGACTTCTCACTTCTTGCCTATGGCTTTAGGACTTCAATCTCTTTGTTTGTCCTTTATCCCCCTCCCCCCCAAACCCAAACCACAGGAGACCTGCTAAATCCTCTCTGAATGTGATGACTTTTTTTTCTTTGAACTGTGCATAGCTGACACCATCTGAGTCTTCAGACAAGAGATTATGGACACCGTATAATGGCAGAACCAATACAACGATGAACATTTAAGAAGTACTTTGGTTGTGTCAAGTCCCATGTAATAGACCCTTCATCTCAATTCATCTTAGGACAATCTTGAGACCAGTGCTGTCATCATCATTCCCATTTTACAGGAGACCAGTGCTGTCATTCCTATTTTGCAGATGAGAAAACCGAGGCTTAGAAAGATTCCTTAACCTGGCCAAGGCCACACAGGTACATGGCATGGCAGGGTGGGCTCCCTGGTCCGTGTCACGTGTCTCTCACGTGCCTCACTGGGTGGCAGATCGCACGTGATGGCACAGAAAGACATCACTCGGGCTCACCTCCAGGCTTACAGAGACAAAAAGACCAGGTAAATTCAGGGATCTAGCGCATTATGTGACAGAGCTAGGGATTTGAGAATCCGTATTGGTCCAGAATAATGGTAGGCTGTGTTGCAGCAACAAATCCCAAAGTAGCAGTGTCTTAACAGAGTCAATGTTCATTTCTTGCTTGTGCAAAATCCACTGCGGAAGCTCAGGCTGGATGGAGACGTGGTGTGTGTGTAGATGCTTCAGCTGAGAGTCCCAGCTGAGTCCCGCCTCTGTGTCATCCCATCCCAGGCACCAGACGTGAGGGAAGAAACCTCTAAATGATTCCTGCTCTTAACATTTCCAGTCACCTCCAGCTCGTCATGTCTTCCTAGATAAGGCCCCAGACACCCAGAAACAAGACAAGCACTGTGTCCTGTATGAAGTTCTGGCCCGCAGAGTGCAGGAGACTTTTAAAGTGCTGTTTTGAGGGCTGTTGTTTATGAAGTGATGGATAACCTCATCACACCTGCTGGATTTGCACATGCTGCGGGCTGTACCTTCCATTCACTCAACAAATATTTGCTGAGCACATCCGAAGAGCCAGACACTATTCTGGGCACACACCAGTGAACAAACAGATAAAGAATCCTGTCTCCATAAGGCTCGTATTTGACGGGGAGAACAGTTGGTTGGGTTTTCCAAAAGATACATGGTTTAGGCATGTTTTCTTCAGTCCAAAAGTAATATTCACTTATTCTATAAAACTTGAGAAATACAAAAAATGTTTAGAATATGCAAACGCCCCATAGGAAATGGTCATCTTCATGCAGAAATAATGCACACCTTCTATTGTATTATCTTTCTCTCTCTCTTTCCAAAACTGGAGTCATACTATTATAGTCAATTTTATGTCCTACCCCCCACCCCCCCCATTTAGATGGTATTGCAAACTGTCACAGTCCTTTCGGGCTGCTGTAACAAAATACCTGAATCTGGTAACCTATAAACAACAGAAATTTATTTCTCACAGCTCTGGAGGCTGGCAAATCCAAGATCATTTTGCCTGAAGACTCGGTATCTGGTGAACGCCCAGTTCTTGATTTGTAGATGGCAACTCTTTGCTGTATCCTCAGTGTACCCACAGTGGAAGGGGCAAGGGAGCTCTCCAGGGTTTCACCGATGCAAGCACTAGTCTCATCCAGGAGGGCTCCAGGAGGGCTCCAGTCTCATGACCTAATCTCCTCCCACAGCCCCTACCTCCTAATACCATCGCCGTGGGGTTAGGATTTCCACATGTGAATCTGGGTGGAGGACACACACACTCAGCCCAGAGCACCAACTTTTCTTACTATCGTTAAAATACGATTGTTCATCATGTTTTCCAGGCTGCATATTGCTCCAGGCTGTAGCAATATCAACTATTGAACTATTCTGCAACTGGTCTATGTTTCAGTTGATTTCAGTTTCTCACTGTGGTAAGCAACGTATTGAAGAACAACCTTGACTACGTATCTTTGGCAGCTTCTCGGATTCGTCGCTTAGAATGTAAGCAGAGAAGTGGGATTACTGGTTCAAAGGGTGTGCGAATGTTTGGGTTCTTAATAAATATTGCCAGATTGCTTTCCAGAATGTCAGCACCCATTTACATCCTCATCTGTATTTTAGGGGATGCTGTGTTGATTCTTGTGCCAGTACCCAATGGTAGAGTATTTCCGATCTTTGCCAATTTGCTGCATTAAAGAATGGTATTTCATTTTAAGACTGGCTCACTGTCTCGGTTGCTCACTAATATGGGATTTGCCTAAACTTGAGTTTTAATCCAAGCTCTGGCACCTTGTAACAAGGTAGGTAACCTCTGTAAGACTCCGTTTTCTGTCAAATGGTGATATTTATTCTGACTCCTTGGGATCTGGGTGGATTAAATGTGCTCGAGTGTATGAAGTGTTTAACACTGTGCCTGTCACAGAACAACTGAATGGTAGTTATTATTACGGATGTACCAATTCAGCAATTATCTAACGCATGAAGGGTTCCAGCCTTTTTTTCCTTTCTCTGCGCTTTAGAGATGCATCTGATTTTGCTCCATCGTATTTCTCTCTTCCTTCTCCTCTAAAGATGGGGACACCATTCTTTTGGAGTTTTGTGAATTAGAAAGAATGAGAGATGAGAAGGACAGAGAGACACAGTGGCCAAGGGCAGATGACTCAAATCCCAGTGGCTAACAACAAATGTTTCTTCTGCACTTGGGTCTGCTGTTGTCTACAAGCAGGCAGAAGGTGGATGGGCTCAGCTAGGTGGTTTTGTTTCAGACTGTGGGCTCCCTGTGCTTGGTTCCAGGCTTTGTGCTTGATCAGGGGCCTATATGGAATGAGCAGAAAATACCCAGGGCATGCTGTTGCAGTAGATCACGCCAGCAAAAGGGGTCAAGCCAAAACCCCCAGGCAAACTTAAGGTCTCTGCTGCTTTGACATCTGCTAATATTCCATTGGCCAAAGCAAGTCATGTGGCGCAGCCTAACATCAGTAGGGGTGGGAAGTCTCCTGGTCCCACAGGGAGAGAGGGAAGGGAGGGAATGTGTGCTGAATGAATGATCATAATGAATGCTTCCAGGAAATTTCAGGAAAAGCGTGCTGGATAGCGTGCAGTGTATAAAACAGGGAGGAAAGAAGAGATCATGAGACACACTGGGTATGTGTGAGATGTTACTGGTCAGAATCTTTTTAGTTTCTGAAAGCTTCTGGTTAGAAACTTGTAAATTAGTTTCATCTGTTTGGCCTGGGCTTTGTAAATGGCACTTCCCATGGGACTGGCCCAAGGTACAATGGCTTCCATGGCATCACATACTGGAAGCAATCACCATCTCTACCGCTGCACCCTATGTACTTCTTTCTCTTGGGTGTTGTAGATCTTTCAACCGTTTCCTATTTCTTTTCCTCCCTCTAGTAAAAAAGTATGGGTAGTGGCTTCCTAATTGTGACTTACCAAGTCCCCACAGGAAATGTGTCACATGTCCCTTCACCATCTCATGTAAAGGAGGGCAGACAGCATGCTTGAGAGACCTTGTTGGACATGAGGGCCCAGGGGCAGAGCGTGAGAGCAGCCTGCTGGGTCTCAGTCATGTCTCAGAAGCTCCAAATTCACTTACAGGACCTTCCAGTGAAATCAAATTGAGGGTGAGCACAGGGCGTGACATTAGGGAGATAAAGCCAGAAGAGCTCTAATGAGAGGAACCATGTCATTTCAGGATCGTTATCGTCTGAGCAGAAAGTTTCCCCTCACTTCCCTGGAGATCATTCACCTGGAACCTGACAGGAGCCGAATGTCTCTGATCTCCAGCTTTGCTTAGCTCTGCCAATGGCTGGCACATCACACACTCCCAGTGGTAGGAGGGGCTTGTTAATAATTCATCCCAAATTATAATTCTCATTCGCTCTATTGGTAGACCAGCTGAACATGGACATAACAGCTTTGCTTCTCTCTAAATGTCATCTGTCTTTAACGTTATCCAAAACATTTTTGTTTTGTTTTAAAGAGAACAGTGCTCTTTAAAAACTCCAAGCCAAGAAGAATGATAGACTGTATCAAGAATTGCACTAAATGATGTGCCTTCAGCCTTCCTAGAGCTGTGACATGGTGCTTCAGTGGCCTCCATACCCACTGGGCTTCCACTGGGATCATGGGCAATATGTGAGCCTTTAAATATGTATGTACATTTGAGTGTTTGGGGGTAGGGAGTGCTCTGTAATCCTGTGTCAAGTCATTAGGGGACATTTTCCAGAATTTTGAAAATCTACAGCCAGATTGGCTATCTTTCTGTATTTCCATAAAAAGAGGGAGTGTTTATATAAAATCTTCCCTCCCTCCTGTTTCTCCCTCACTCCCCCAATCCCCAAATGGTTGCTCTTTTTTCAATTTTTCTTTCTTGAAGTTTCATTATAAGCAATATTTTCATGTGCTTAAGAGCTTAGACTCAGAAGTTGGATAATGCAGGTTTAAATTTCAGCCATTTCTGTGACCTTTAATAAGATAGTTTACCTTTCCATGTCTCTGTTTCTTCTTCTGAAAATAAGGACATTAATAGGGCCAACCTGTGGAATGTAAGGTCTCTGGTACACAGAGAGCCTCTTTGCTTGGCCCATGTGGGATTTGTTCTGTGGATATGGGGTCAGGACCCCTCCTCCTCCCCCGTCCCTCCCCATCTCCCATCCCTCCTCCTCCCCACCCTGGCTGAGTCCCACCTCCAGCGCCTACTGAGTGTCTCAGTTTATCTGCCTCAGGATCTTTTCCAAAGTGGAGCAACCTGGACATGCAGAGGTTTAAATTCAACTAATGGGAGTCGTCGTCATTCCCTGATGCAGAGGGATAATTTGAGGTGTGGTCTATGTGGACCCCAGAGGGTCCGCAATCTGGACTCGGCCTCAGTTGCCCACAGCACTAACTAGCTCAACAAATGCACCTTTTCATTGACTTTTCTCCAGCTGTTACCATTATTGTCCATCCCCCACTTCGGCTTCCTGGGATCACCTCCCAATAAACTGCCTGCACCCAAGTCCTTTTCTCAAGCTCTGCTTGGGGGAATCCCAACTAAGAAAGCTCCACAAATAGTTGCTGTTATTGTTCTCAAGGAAAAACCTTTCTATTCCTAGGAAAACTAATGTTGGAACCAAAGTTCTAGATGCATGTTGAGACTTTTTTTCTCATTCGATATTTTATTTAAAATGAAAGATATGCAAACTGATATGCCTCATTTCTAGCACATTTGGTAAATCCTATAAAGTACTGGAAACTCATGGAAACTATACTTCTTTTCCTTTCCTGGCACTTCTGAACTCTTGCTTGGAGGAGGAGCTAGGCAGCTTGGGTGATGTGGGAGGTACTCAGGGGACTCAGTGCTATTTGCCAACTAGTCCAGAAGTGTTGTTGGGTTTTTATTATTATTATTATTATTTTTATTCTGACAATTGGCTGTCTATATATTACTGCCTGAATGTCAGTCCTCGTTGTCAAGATTGGCATTAAATTATCCAAACTCTTTTACTCAATTCGCTTTTGGCCCTAAATACTGTCATTGGCAGGACAAGCAAGGATGAAGATTCTAGCCAGTGACCATAGAACATCTTTCCCCCTCAATGCAAAGCCAACTGGCTCATACCAGTATCAACTTTGGCTTCATTGGCACCATGCTGTAACAGTCGAGCCAACTGACCTACGTGGACAGCTTCTAGCATTACCATGCTCTGATCTTTTCCCCCTTGGAAATTTTTGTTGTAATTGCTCTGGACTTTTGTTGTGATCAGGCTTGCGGTTATGTGGCAGGGAGCTGAACATTGTGGGGAGCTTGGCACACTTCTTAGGATGGGCTAGCATGGGCAAATGTCCTCCTTGCAATTCTCTTTTAAATTCAATCCCTCTCTGGCTTGGCCACAAAGGCACAAGCATTGCCAAGGTGACTTTATTATGTGTATCCTGGAGTATATTCCCTTTTGAGTATGTAGCTCCATTTCCTGGAATTATTATTTCTGGTAGGATTGGGGTTGATTTCTGGCTACCTATTATTTTTCCAGCTGAAATGTTTTATTCTTCACTTTGCCCTTTCATGAGCTTTGTGAAAACACCCGTTTTCCTCTCAGAAGGTCACGTTAGAGGGTGTTACCGCTCTCAGCCTCTCCTTCTTCCAGGCCATGGTTATATACAAGAACAGAGGTGGGTTGCAGGTCTGATGTTATTGACTTAGGACTTTACACTTACAACTGGATTGTTCTAAGCTTTTGTTTCCTCAACTGTAAAGTGGGAATAAAGATAGGATAAAAGTGATCATGCAAATCGAAGTATGAAAGCAATCTAAGGTATTCTTTTATTCAGTAAATATGGAAAGAACTCTCACTGTATTAACCATAGTTCCCAGCCTTATGCAGCTATGATTCAGTGGGGGAAAGAACACATAGGCAATCTTCGTGGGCAATTATGATCAAAATCATAAGTCCTATAAACAGGGATAAATACACGGTGTTACTGGAGCCCATGGGAAGGAGGCTTAACTCAATCTTGAGGCCTCATGGAGGGCTTCTTGAAAAAGACAGGAAAATTAGGAGTTATCAGTAGTAATATTTAGTTATAATTAGTAGGGTACTTACTATGTGCCAAGTACAATGCTAAGTGCTACTTTATTTAGATTTCACAATTATGCCTATCTCATAGGGGTCTTAACCTCCATTTTATATTTGAAGAAACCAGCTCAGAAAGGTTAAATAAGTTGGCCAAGGACACACAGTTAAGTGGCATGGTCAGACTTTGAATTTAAGTTTGCTTCTAGAGCCCTTGTTTTATTTTTATTTTATATATATTTTATTCCAATTTAAGAACCCTTGCTTTTAACAAAACAAATTATGCAAATCTGTTCATGTGATGGCCCTGCCTAAAGTCCACCATTTGTGATTTCCTAATGCTACCATGACCTTCCCATGACCAAAAGTCTCCTACCCACTCCTCTAGTCTCACCTTACACCCTTCTCTCTGCCCCGACCCCTAAGACAGTTAGCCTCAGCAGCAGCCCATACAGAATGGACTCAGCTAAGTCTGAGATTGTCCTGTGGGCGATGGTGGCCATGGAGGTTCCCAGCGGATTGAGAAGGAGCAAGACAAGATCTGGAAAATTAAGAGAGAGTTGAAGCACCCCAGGCACAGGGACTTGGGGATCTCAGGGAAGGGAGAGGTAGGAGGGAACGAGAAGGAGTGAATTGGATTGAAGAGACATTCAATAGATAGAATATGCAAATCAGGGTAACTGATCACAGTGGGGATCCATGCAGATTTCTGGCTTGAACAACAAGGCAGAAAGTCTTAGCTATGTTTCAGGAGCTATGATTAATGCTTGACAGAAGCAAATAATACTGCAGTTCTATTGTGTTTTCATTACATGTATGCTGAAGGGTCCTGGAAATTGTAAACATTTCCCTTCCTGGTTTTTTTTTTTTCTTTTTAAGATTTTATTTATTTAATCATGAGAGAGAGGGGCAGACACACGATCAGAAGGAGAAGCAGGCTCCCTGTGAGGAGCCGGATGTGGGACTCGATCCCAGGACCCCGGGATCAGGACCTGAGCCAAAGGCAGACACTCAACCACTGAGCCACCCAGGCGCCACCACCACCATTCCTGGTTTCTTTTGGTTTCTTTTCTTCCACACTGGGTGGGGGAATTCGCTGAAAACTCTGCAAAAAAAAAAAAAAAAAAAAAAGTTCCTTTTTCTCTACCCCCGGCCTCCATCCCACAAGTTGAACTACAAACCCACACAGTGGCAGCTCCAGATTAGGCAATCAAACAGCTCTCAAAATTAAGCTTTAAAACATTAAAATCAATCAAGCCCTAAGAATCTAGCTCAAAATGAAGAGGTGTTTAAAAGAAGTAGGCTGAGGTGCTCTGAGAAAAACAACTTACATTATTAAAGCAGAGTTTTCACAGTGCGGGGAAAAAATGTTCCAATAACGTCCGATTAAAAATGTAAATCTATTTATGTTCCAGATGGGTTTTTTGAGTGCTCTTATTAAAATCCACTGCTTACCTGTTTGTCTTATGAAAGACAGTTAGTTACTTGGGGAAGGTAATCAGACCTGGGCATACTAGAATCATTTTCTCGCATTTGTCACTGAGTGAATATCTCATGTGACTTTTGGCTTGTTAATTAATTACTATATAAATTTCCCTACTGAAAATGGAGATCTTATTCAGTGTTGGGTTCTTTTCAAAATTCAAGTGTCAAATGTTCATGTCGCTTTGAAGATTGTTTCTCTGTTTTCTCTTCATTTCTTCCCTTCTCTTCTTGATCCTGTGGTACATTTGTCATACTGATACTACTATGACATTACACTCGCTTTTCTATCAATTGACTTGGATGCCTAGAATATAAGGTCAACAGGGTTTGGAGGCAGAATTAGTCAGATGGAGAAACTGGAAAGAAAGTAATGCTTCCTAAGTGAGTGATCTTCAAGTGGATTTATATTCAACTGTGACATAAGGAACACTGCTGCGGTCATATGTTCATTTACCAAAGAAAATAGTGCCTCAGAAAAAAAAAAAAAAGAAAAGAAAAGAAAAGAAAATAGTACCTCTATCAGCACTGTTCAAAAGAAGTATGTTGTGAACCTCAAATGCAAGTCGTATATGAAGTTAAAATTTTTCCAGGAGCCACATTAAAAAAGCAGAAACCAGTGGAGTTAATGTTAATATTATTTTACTTACTTCTGTTATATCTAGATATTACATCTCCACATATGATCCATGTTAATCTTATGGAGATCGTTTACATTCTTTTTTGTACTGTTTGAAATCTAGTTTGCATTTTATACTTTGAGATGTAATTCAGAACAGTCACATTTCAAGCCCTCAATGTAGCTGTACATAGCCAATTGTAGCTGGCGGCTACTATGTTGGACACTGTAGATCTCTATAGTCCAATGACAGTTTTTCCACTCAAGTTAATAGGCGAAGAGTCAGCTTATACGTTTAATGAATCCACCTTCTCCCCCCCGCTTCCTAACTGAGAAAGAAAAAAAAATGTGCTTGCTATGAAAACTGGCAAAATGGCCCTGATGATAAATTGCAGGTTAAATTCATTTTCATATAACTGTTTCTTGGTTCCAGGACTGGTCACAAGTGAAAAATCACCCTTTTTAGAGTATAGACAACTTCATTCAAGGGGCAGTAAAACTGAGGCATTAAAATAAATAACAAGCCACAAGTTGTTAGTTTTTTTTTTTTTTAATGAGGGGTAAAAATTTCATCCTTTCTGATGATGCAACATTTTCATTAGTAAGTGTCAGTAGATCTCTCTTCTTGTAAGCTAGTGACTATATTAAACATGAATTACAAGAATTCTGTTGGTTCTCAGCAGGCTTTTTCTGTAGATTAGTCTGGTAATTTTAAAAAATGAATATATATACACACATATATATGTATATATATACACACATTTGGCAGCACTGGATGACTTTAATTTCTAGTTGAGCGAACTCCTCTGCTCAGCATTTGGGGGGTGGGAAACTACAATAATTAGATGCATCCAGAAAAGTTCTCTAAGAGTTGAATTGTATCACATAATGAATCAACTTCTATTTGATGTGCTGGGCATCTTTACCTTTCTAGCTCTAAACCCAGTGAATGCAGTATCTTTCAAGCTGCAAACACATTCTGGGTTTTATGAATTGGGGATTTTTTTGTTGTCGTTGTTACAGAAGGCAGGAAGGTTCAGTGTGGTGTTTGTGGAAATTCTTTGGAATCAAAAGGATCTGGCTTTGAATCTCAGTCTTCCCTGGGTTATTTTGGGCCTGTCACTTGGATTCTTGGGGCCTCATATTCCCCATCTGTGCAAAGAGGATTATAATATCTAACTCAGAGGTTGTTGTGAAGATAAACGTGATCATAAATGTATGATGTTGGAAACAGACGCTTGGTTAGTGGTGGTTCTCTCACACTGCCTTCCTCAGACTACCAGGTGAGAGGCAACGATGTTAAGTGTTCACAGACTCGGTGTTTATGGTGGTTGAGCTGTCAGCTAGAGCTGTGGTGTCATCTGAAGGCTTGACTAGGGGAAGATCTTCTACACTCACTTACGTCATTATTGGCAAGATTTAGTTCTTTCTGGACTGATGGGTTCAGGGCCTTAATTCGTCACTGGGTGTTGGCTGAAGGTCTTTACAGTTCCCGGCCACTCGAACCTTTGCATAAGGCAGGTCACAAAAAGGCAGCTGGTAAGCAAGAGGGGGAGAGGAAGAGAGAGACAGATAGAAGGTAGGGGTGGAAAATGGGATCCCAAGTGTTCTTGTAACCTAATTTTGGAAATACCATCCCATACATTTGGCAGTATTCTGTTTGCTAGAACTGAGTCACTAGGTCCAGCAGTACCCAAAGGAGGGGATGAACCAAGAGTGCAAATAGGAGGAAGTCGGATCATTAGGGGTCATCTGAGAGGTTGCCTACCACAGAATTTTGCAGCTTTCACTTTCACATTTCCTGGTATTACTTCTCCCTCACACGGAGGTCCTAGGTCAGAAGAACTGAAGAAATCAGAGCTCTGACCTAGGAGCCCTCGTAAATGCTTCCCATAACCCTTATGATACCAGGTGTTATACTACGTGGTTGTTGCTCACTTTGACATGTCTCCACCTCCCCTACTAGACCATGAGCTCCATGAGGACAGGGACATGGTTTTGCTCACTGCAGCAATCCAGAGCCTCGAGCAGTGCTTGCCACAGAGCCAGTTCTCAATGTTTGTCAGATGACTAAGGGAATGCGTAAGGGTCCTTTTGCTTCAGACAAGTGCTCTAGGAGGCAGGTGTGACTATTATGCCCATTTCTCAGGCCACTGAGGCTCTAATAAAGTGACTTTCTCAGCCTCACAGAGCTAGTAGATGGTGGGAACTAAGAGTTCAGGTGTATCAAACCACCTTGAAGCCTATTCCCTCAGTCACTTGACTCTGTGGTCTCCTGATTGTATGTTGGGGTTAGTGTGTGTGTATGTTGTGTGTGTGTGTGGTGTTTTTTTGAAGAGAAAAAGTGTCGTCTTTGGCCACAGAGTCTCTCAGTAGGCAGCTTCCACCAGCTACTCCAGTCCAGAGTGGAGCAAGCCTTCCTTGGCTGCATCCTCAAGTGAATTTCTGTTCTCCTCACATACAAGAGAGAAGAAGGGAAATCACAAGAAGGAAAGAGGGGAGCACTGAACAGGGAGTATGGATCCCCTGTGAAAGTGCGCTGAGGACGGGACTCCGGAAGTAGAGCTTCTTCTGTTACCCCTCTGCCTGGTTTTCACGAAGCTTAATGAAGCAAATACCTCCTTGTTTGCCATAAACTCCCTGTAAATACAGTTTTTCCTTAGTCCTTTTACTAGTTCTGTCTCTTTACGCCTTCAGATGGTTCCAACTCTTCTTCAGGTGTGAAATGGTCTTTTTGAACTTTGAAAGGCCTGAATCTTAGATGCTTTGGAAGAAAGGTAGTGATGATGACAATAATGGAAAAGCAAACCATGGTAACAACCCAACTAACATTTATTGAGTGCTTCCTATGTACTAGGCCAAGTTCTAAGTGTTTTCCATGTATTCATTCATTTCCAACATCCTATAAAACCATGAAGTCAGTCCCACAGATGATCTTCAAGGCAGATATACTAGTTCTCTATTGCCACTGAGTGACTTACCCTGAAAGTAGTAGCTTATAGCAACAATACACTCTATGATCTCTGATGGCTTCTGTGGATCAAGAATTTGGGAGTGGCTGGGTGGCTCCAACTGAGGATTTCTCGTGAAGACTGCTTTCATCTGAAAATGGCACTAGAGGCTTGAACCATTCCCAGATGGTTCATTCCAATGGCTGGTAAGCTGGCAGAAAGCTGAGTTCCTCCTCATGTGGCCTGAATCATAGGGCTGCTTGAGTGTCCTCACCACATGGTGGCTGGCTTCCCCAGAGCAAGGGATCTAAGACGCCAGGAAGAAATGCTATGAACACTGTGACCCAGCCTTAGAAGTCACCCAGCGTCATTTCCACAACATCCATAGGTTGTAGAGGCCATTCTCTGTGGGTGGCGACTGTACAGCTCATAGATACCAGAGGGCAAGGATCTTGGAGATCCATCTTGGAGACTGGCCACCTCAGCAGCTACCTTGTGATATGAACCCAAACCACAGGCTACCTTTTCTCAAGCAACTACTGTGCAAGGCACCGTGCCAAAGAGTTAACATACATTATCTCATTTCATCTTGAAAGCAGTCCTAAGATTCAAGTGTTTGTACTGTGCCTGTTTTACCTACAAGGAAATGGAGGCTCAGAGAGGCTAATAACCTGCCCAAGGTCACAGAGCTAGTGTGTGACAGGTGGAAAGAGCACTGGAGCACATCCCAGCCACCAGAGCGCATGCCTAGCTTGTGCTGTCCTACCTGTGGCGTTGCTGGGACTGCCGTGTGGCGTGATGAAAACATGTAGGGAGCTGTAGAGCGTTATACCATGACCACAGAGGGACCAAATCCCTTTGTCCCTCTGTCAGCAGTGGGGGGGGGGGCGGCGGGGGCATGTGGGAAGCACACATCTAAGGACAGAGTGCGTCACTTAGTAAATAAGTGACAAATGCAATGTGGTTTTGCTTTTTATTAAACCAACTGTGAAAAAGACTTGCAACTGGCTCTCTGTGACCTGAACAATTAGCATTAGAGCCTATTATGTTTCCCGGAAGCGGAATGCCCTGTATTTTTGATGGGATTCTAAGGAACCAGGAACGAGGAGAGTAATAAACTGTAAAGATTGGATTCATCTCCTGCCTGGCATAGGAGGCGAGGAGGTTTGGAATGCTTCAGTATAAAAACAATTGAAGTTAAAGAAAGCTTTGCATTTGTTCAGATCATTTTAAGGACATTAATTAGTACATTTAAAAGAATGTGTGTGTGTGTGTGTGAGAGAGAGAGAGAGAGAGAGAGAGAGAGAGAGAGACATGTGGAGAGTGAGCCAGGTACACTGAATAATTCCTAAATTGAACTTCATGTGCCCAGAGGAACCTAACGAAACAAGAATGTTGTTTCGGGTCAGATGGGTTCTTCTATAAGGGGTCAGATCCATTGTTCTTCTATATTCCTAATGTTCCAAGGCAAATGAGCAGCTGACAAATTATTTGCCTTCTTGGGTATCACTCTCAAAGGCTGGGGGCTTCCTGGAAAAATGCACATACCCATCTCTACCTGAAGTCTTATACACAATTTTAGGAACTTAATTTATTTTTATTTTTTCAAAAGATTTTATTCATTCATGAGAGACACAGAGGGAGAGGCAGAGACACAGGCAGAGGGAGAATCAGGCTCCCACGCAGGGAGCCCGGTGTGGGACTCGATCCCTGAACTCCAGGATCACACTCTGAGCTGAAGGCAGACGCTCAACTGCTGAGCCACCCAGGCGTCCCCAATTTTAGGAACTTTAAAGTTCCCTAATGCTCTCTAGTGTTCATGGATCCCAGGATGTAATCCCTGAATGCTAAATGTTTTGAAGGATTTGTTTACATTTTCCAAACTAGACAAACTACTTTGTAACCTGGAACTTGCTAAACTTTCCTACATCACATTTTCTCATTACTTTGAACTGTCTTTGGTATTTCTAAACTTTGACCTGATCCACTTTAGCTTTTTAGTTTCCAGACTAGAATTGACAATTAAAAAGTCACTGAGGGTGGCCCCGGGTGGCTCAGTGGTTTAGCGCCGCCTTCAGCTCAGGGCCTGATCCTGGAGACCCGGGATCGAATCCCATGTCCGGCTCCCTGCATGGAGCCTGCTTCTCCCTCTGTCTCTCATGAATTAAAAAAAAAAAAAAAAAAAAAAAAAAAGTCACTGATTCTCAGCATCCTGGAGCTTGCCTCCAGTGAGTCGCCACTGTGATGTGGGCATCCCAGCCACAATTTCCCTGACTAGTCATCCCAGCACCTACGCCCTCTGGACTCCTCCAAACAGGTAGGACCTATCTACATTATAATTCAAACTTTTTAGGTGTGGCTTTTAGGGATGCAGTTGCATACATTTTGACAGACACATAAGGTCGCCCTGTGCCGCTTGCCCTCCTCTCTTTCCCACACACCCAGCCCTTGGTAACTACTGATGTGATTTTGGCCCTATGGTTTAGCTTCCTTCCTCCTTCCGGGTCTTGTAAATGGAATCATACAGAATATCCCCTTTGGGGCTGGAATCTTTCTCTTAGCATGCTTTTTAATATTCACTCGTGTTGTTCCATTAAATGATATAATACAATTTGCTTATCCATTCACCAGTTGATGGGCACATGTGTTATTTCCAGTTTCTGGCAATTATGTTGGTGTTTTTCTTTCGGGGGGAGGTGAGCTTTTTGGGGCAGCAGAACTACTCTGCATCCTGATTACCGGGAGGCAGGCCGGCTGTGTGCACTGGTTGTGCAAACACAACTTTACACATTTGGGGGTGGGGTGGGTGAAGGATGGAGAGTTGGGCACAGAAATGCCACTACATTCCCCTGCCGTCTAAATCCTTTGGCGGGCAGCCCGGGTGGCTCAGCAGTTTAGCACCTGCCTTCAGCCCAGGGCATGATCATGATCCTGGAGACCGGGGATCGAGTCCCACGTTGGGCTCCCTCCGTGGAGCCTGCTGCTCCCTCTGCCTGTGTCCCTGCCTCTCTCTCTGTCTCTAGGTGTCTCATGAATAAGTAAATAAAAATCTTTAAATAAATAAATAAATAAATAAATAAATAAATAAATTCATTCTTTGGCAGTTTTCACCAGCGCTTCTTGGAGCTCCAACTGCGTAGGAGCAGCTGTTCACTCTGCATCTGGGCGTGAGCCTTTATATATGTATATATATATATATTTTTTTCCTTTTCCTTGAATCAGGGCTCCCGTGTTCCACGGGTATGGGTATTCGAGATCCAGATGAAGGCAGTCCCTTAAAGGTGTTAGCATCCCTCCTCCACGTGGGGTTCTCAGAATCACAGAAGAGGAGCCCCGCGGAGTGACGGCCCGCGTGCCCCGCACACCAAGGGACCTACCGGGGTTGGAGCAGAGCCCTGGCCGCGGGGTCCCCGTCTTGCCACCGAGGACAAACCGCCTGTTTCCTCGCGACACGTGGCGCTTCCTTCCAAACTTTTTCTGCCCCTCCCTGGGGTCAAGTGATGCTGGAGTTGAGGCAAAGAAGCCCCGCGCTGGGGGGGCGCGCGGCCAGGGTGCAGGCGCCGCGGGGCCGGAGCAGGGGGCGGGAGACCCGGGCGGGGGCGGGGCGGCGGGGCGGCGGGGGGCGGGGCGGCGGGGGGCGGGGCGGGGCGGGGCAGCGCGGCGGCCGCGGGGGCAGCGACGGCGCCGGGCGGCGGGAGCGGCGGGAGGGCGGCCGCGCCATGTGGCTGCTGGGGCCGCTGTGCCTGCTGCTGAGCAGCGCGGCGGGTGAGTCGGGGCGCGGGGCGCGGGGCGCGGGGGGCCGGGCGGGGGCGGGGGCGGGGGCGGGGGCGCGCCGCCCCATTGTGTGCGCGTGCGGCCGCCGGCTGCGGAGCGGGGCGCGGGCGGGGCTTTGTGTGCAGCCCGGCTCCCGAGCGCGGCCCCGATTGGGCGTCGCTCCAGCGCGTGTGTGCATGTGCGCGTGTGGGGGGCGGGGGGACGGAGCTCTCCCCGATCCCCCCCCCCCCCGGCTCTCCCCCCTGCCGCTGCTCCTGCTGCTGCTCCCCCCCAGGTCTCCCTCCTGCTCCTCGTCCTGCTGCTCCCCCCCTCCCCGTCTCCCCCATGCTACTCCTCCTGCCCCCCCTCCCCCCCCCCCCCCCCCCCCGTCTCCCTCCTGCTGCTCCTCCTGCTGCTCCCCCCCCAGGTCTCCCTCCTGCTCCTCCTCCTGCTGCTCCCCCCCCCCCAGTTCTCCCTGCTGTTGCTCCTCCTCCTGCTGCTTTTCCTGCTGCTCCTCTTGCTCCCCCCCCAGGTCTCCCCCCTGCTGCTCCTCCTGCTCCCCGCCCCCCCCCCGTCTCCCCCTGCTACTCCTCCTGCCCCCCCTCCCCCCCCCGTCTCCCTCCTGCTGCTCCTCCTGCTGCTCCCCCCCCCCCCAGGTCTCCCTCCTGCTCCTCCTGCTGCTCCCCCCCCCAGGTCTCCCTCCTGTTGCTCCTCCTCCTGCTGCTTTTCCTGCTGCTCCTCTTGCTCCCCCCCAGGTCTCCCCCCTGCTGCTCCTCCTGCTCCCCCCCCCCCCCCCCGTCTCCCTCCTGCTGCTCCTCCTCCCCCCCACTCCTGCTGCTCCTCCTGCCCCCCCCCCCCCGTCTCCCCCCTGCTGCTCCTTCTGCCCGCCCCTGTCGTGTAGCCCCGTGCCTCAGTTTCCCCCCGGACGTCGGGCGCTTCGTCCACTCCTTCCTGGGGGTCGGTGTTTGCCTTGGAGAGTCAAGCAGGGCCAGACCCGGGGTCATGGATCTTTCCCACCCACCCCGGGAGCAGCGCGGTTACCACCGCCCCTCCCGTCCCTGCGGCTGGAGGCCCCCTGAAGCGGGCCTCGCGGTGGCATCGGTGGCATCGCGTGTGGTGCATCCTGAGGTCCTGGGGAGCGGCAAGCATCCTTGCTTCCTGACGGCGTGCTGGCCCCTGGAACTTTTCTGCTGATGTGGGCACGCTCGGATTCCGGCCCAGGAGCCCTTCCTCCTCTGCCCCGGCCCGCCGGCCACAGCTGTCAGCCGCCCTCCGCCCCCTGACGTTTGCTTCTGGGCAGCTGATGCCCAGAAAGTGGGGGACAGGGCCCGAGGAACTTCCTGCAGCAGAAGTCCGCTGGCCTGGCACTGGTGCTCCGCACTCTCCGGCTTATGCCCGATTTCCCCAAATGCTGTACCTGTTCGCTGTGGTGTCTGCGCTGCTGTGTTTGCTGGGAAGTTGAGGCTCACTTCATTCGGAGCCACCCCCCTTCCCCATGTGCATTTGGAAAGAGAGACCTCCCACCTTCCTTGATGTCCCTGATGTCCTGGCCACCCTCAGAGGGCACCCTGCAGCCTTTCCCACCTCTCAGACCCATGACATCATCCCCACTCCTGGGGACCCCACCTTTATGTGGCTCTGCTGTGCTTTCCCGCAACCCTGGGATGGGGGTGGCTGCTGTGGGTTTTGGCCACATCTGGGGGAGAGTGTCCTGTTTGTCCTGGGCCAGCAGGCCGCTCCAGGGAGGGGGCCCGAGGGGGCACTGGCGGCTACAGGTGGGTGGGAGTGACGAGGCGGGGCTGTTAGCAGGGGCAGCTTTCCTGGCATCTCACACACGAAGCCCTGCCTGGGTTTGTGCGCTCCACGTGCAGAACTGCGACATGCCCCGTGATGACTCCCAAGCAGGACCAGTCTGGAAGCTGGCTCTCGTGGGTGTCCTCAGAGTTGCTTGTGGCTCAGTGGAAACTTAACTTTTTGCATTTCCCAGTTGGTACTGGGTTGCTTTGGTGCAGTCTCCATGTCTGTAAAAATAGCTGTAAAGTTAACTTTGCCCCTCTCTGGTCAGTCCTGGTTATTTAATATGTGTGTATGTGTAAAATCGGGCCACGATGAACAGGGTTAGTGGGGACGGAGAGCTTGGGGGTCGCGGAACTGCCTATATGTCCCTGGTGGGGGTTTTCCATTCTCTGTGATCATTGCACCTTGTGTGGCTTTGGATCACCTTTATAGTTGCTGCTCTAGAAACTTCTAGGCAGGTTGGGGGTTGGGTGGGGCCATGCATTTATCGTGTCACATTAAGCATCATCCTTTTAGCATGAATTCCACCTTGACCCAGAGTGTTATGAGAGACAGGTCGGGTCCTTTTTGTTGATGCCATCGGGTGCCTGTGGCTGCCCAGGCCAGAGAGAAGCCTGTGTGGTTCCATTTGGGGGTTCATAGCAGGACCAGAGACTGTACCCTAGTAGCTCATATCCAGCTTCTCCATCCCCTTCTGGGAAGTTGAAACACCAGAGAGATTATAAAAGTCGGTACTTGGGACTGCTGTCGCCTTCGAGAGCCTGTGGAGAAAGCCGGGGTCAGAGTTGAGCCCTACTCTTTCTTGAGTTCTGGGTCTTTGCAGGGCTGGGAGGCCACTGACATCTCCGGAGCAGCTTGGAGGGCTTTATTATTCGGGAACCTTCTCAGACACTTCCGTGTGTTTGCTTTTTCTTCCTTTGTTGTATTGTTTGTGTCAGGGAAGTGAAGCATCGATTTTCAGCTGTTGTTATTTTTTAATGTAGTCTGTGAGAAAGACTCGGCCCGTCCAGGGTCCAGTTTGTCTTCGCGCAGCGGACTTGAGCCCTTCTCACCTCCTGCCGGCCTGACCTTTTCCTCTACTCCCTGACATTCTCTCCCGTCAGCGAACACGCTGGATTTTCCCCCATCTGTACTCCCAGGAGTGTGAGTACTGACCTTTTCTCCTGGAAAGATCTAGTTAATGGCGTGAGCGAGTGGGTTTTATTATGATTTGTAACTAGCTGAGTAGCCTCACAGGCCTGGGAGGGGAGGGGAGGGCAGGGGAGGGAGATGGGCACAAATAAACACACCTTGTTGCTTTTCATCTTCAAAGAGATGGGACAAAGGCCCTCTCCTGGCGGGTAAGGTGTTTTTATCTGACAGCCCACTTAGGTCTTTGCCCTTGATAGGATGGGGAGGAACAGCCCTGTGAGTGGGAAAGGGCAGGATGGGCCATGTTGGGCCTTCGAGACACCTTTTCCCAAAGTCCCCAGGGTAACAGACCAGGAAGTAGGCTTGTATCTCACCTTCATGGAACGTTTCTCGGAATATGGGAATTAGAGTTTGTAGTCAAAGCATCTCCTATTATAGGCCTGACCTTTGCAGCCTTGCCCTTTGCATGGGCACAGGGAGCAAGGGAACCCAGTCTTTACAGCACATGCATGTGTGAGATGCTTGCTGTGCTTAAATGCATGACGGGGTTGAGGTTATTCCAATGATATTTCCAGAAATATGTGGCAGGAAGTCATTTTATGGTTCACGAGAGATCGTTCACACCCAGGATGCCAGAGCGAGGACAGAAGCTCGGATTCTAACTCCGGTGTCGTGTTAGCAGTTATCATGCACCCACCCACCTTCCATGCCTTTCCTCCCACTTGCTTTTGTGACTTTAACTGTCAATGAGATTGTTTCCGTAAACACCCCTCTTCCCGAAATCTGTTACTTTGTGGTCACCGCTGTGAACTTAGCAGTTGGTGTTCATGGGAAATATGTAAAATAAATCGCAATCTTTGAGAAAAGATGGAATTTTTCAAAATAGCACTGGCCTTTTTGCTGTATGCATGATGGGGAGGCATGCTTGGCAAGAAGAATCCACAGGTTGGATTTCTTGCCTCTGAATTGTAGTTACCTGGGGGTTTGTTTTCATTCATTGAGATCTATGTGTATACATTCCCCCTTTTCTTTTTTTAGTTTCTTTTTTATATTTTAAGTAGGCTCCTGGCCCAGTGTGGAGCCCAACTCGGGGCTTAAACTCAAAACCCTGAGATCAAGACCTGAGTTGAGATCGAGTCGGATGCATAACCAACTAGCCACCCAGGCACCCCTTCCCCTTTTCTTATATATTTGTTATATTTTACAGTCAAGAAAATAAAAGATGGTATGTGCCATTGAACGATGGAACTCGTCTTATCTGTGAGATAGCCCCTGGGGACAAATTTTGTTTGTTAGATTCCCCCGGGATCTGTTTTTGGTTGTGGAGTCTTCCTGTTTCTCTTTTTGTCTTTCTCTCTCTCTTTAGAATATTTTGGAAATGCTTGGGCCATCGGAACTGTGCAGCTTTTTTTTTTTTGCCAATACCCCTACTTGACCACCAAGGAAATTTTTAAGATGGTTGTGTGTGTGTGTGTGTGTGTGTGTGTGTAAAAGCCTTTCTTTCTTTGTAATTGTAAAATAATCTACTCTTCTGGATGCTGAGGAGTGCCCTCAAAAATATTTGCTGGGAGAGCAGCCGGGTACTTGGAAGATGGAGCATTGGCCTGTCACGTCTGCTTGATGTTTAGTGTGGCTTCCTCAAATAAGTGGACTTCTGGGACAGGGTAACTGCTCGGTCAGAGGGATGGCAGAGGTTTATTTCAGGTAGGAGTTTTCAAGTTTCTGGACATGGTGGCGGGGATGGGGTTAGTCTAGTGCAGGGTTTCGGAGCCTCTGTGCTACATTTTGGGCCGCATCGTTCTTTGTTCTGGGGACTGCCCTGCCATTCTAGAATATTCAATGGCATCACTGGTTCTAGATGCCAGTCTTGGCTTCCTCCTCCTCGCCTCCCCCAGTTGTGACAACCAAAAATGTCTCCAGATGGTCCCCAATGCCCTCTGGGGACAGAATCACCCCTGGTTGGGAACCCGCAGTCTAGTGTGAGCAAACCCCCTCACCATACATCTTGAGCGTTGGGATGGCTCCTCCTGGAAACGTCTCCTAGGTGGACTGGGTCAGGATGGGACCCTCCTTCCAAGGGATCTTTTAGTCACCTGGTCTCCGCTTCCTGTGTCTGCAACACTGCAGATTCGGTGTGAAAGTACAGTTGTCACTAGACATGCCCAGCCCTGACCCTCTTTCTCTCACTTCCCCTTGAACCACACGGAACACTTCTGGGATTTTAGATTGTAGATTCGGTTCTCTTAGGAGAGACCCACTGAAGAAGGTGACAGCTGATGCCCAAAGCCCCCTGGGGCCCTGAATACTGAACTGGGGAGCCTCACCCTGCCTGGAAGTCCGCCTTGGGAGAAGTGTGTTGAAATCTCAACCCTGGAAGTCCCCCTTCCCCTGCCCTACAGAGCAGTTACTGTTCCACTCGGCTCCCCTGCCCCTCCCCGTAATTCCTTCTCCCTTCCCATCAAAGGGCTTTCCAACTCTAGTTGGTTCTGCAGGTGGCGGGGAAAATCCTCTGGACCAGCCGCAAGTTGCTTTTGGGGAAATTCTCATCTTGGACTTTGTTCTCCGAAGTCTTTTTAGGGTCGTGCTCTGTGTTGCTTTATAACACTTGGATTCCTTTAAGACACTTGGGCTCCCAGCTGTCATTTCTCTTTGTTCGGTGTCCAGCCTCCCTCGAGTGTTTTCCTTCCTCCTCTCTTCAGACCAGCAGCGTGCATTGTCTGCTGTCTTTTGTGCAGGAAGAAAGGAGGTGCCACGAAGAGGGATGCCGGGCTGGCGGGGGAGAAGCACGCGGTCTTACATCAGGCACCTGCGCCTCCAATCACGTCCTTTTCAGAGAGCTCTGGCTTCCCAGGCACACTAGTGCGTGTTCCCTTTTGCCTTTGGATCAACTAGAAAGTTCTTCTCGAAGCTTCATTGGGCTCTTCATCAGCGCAGGACCGGCTTGGACCCGTCCAGGCTCTGTGCTATGCTCTAGGGGCATGTCCTTTGCCCTTGAAGAACCAGATGCTCTGATGATGGGCATAGAGTTGTTTACCTTCTCTCCTTATCCAGGAAGGCACATTTCTGCAAGCAGCATCTCGAAGGCATTCCCGAATGTGAGGTATATTGATGCATCCCCTACCTTGTCGGATGTCATAAGGCCTTGGTGCACATGGATATCTCATCTTAGAGGATATTTAATGGATGGGTCCTTCTTGAACAGGTTTTAGAGGTACTTCTTTAGCTTTCCAGTTAGAATATTGGGACACACCTGTTGGTGTTCTAAACTCTTGTAGGTCTTGGCTTCTGGGATTTGAAGAAGATGTTTCGTCAGTGGCTTGTGCACAACAACCTTCTTTATTGTTCTGCGAATGCGTCCTATTTCTTTTGTCTTTCGTGGTCTCTAGGTGCATAGTAATGACTGCCCCTCCTTGAAGCTTACTCTCTCTGGCAGGGTGCCGAAGTTGTACATATATTATTTTATTGTAATATTCTCGAATTGAAAATATCACAGAAATAATACACCAGATACCTGCTCTTATAAAAATCCAAACAAAATAGGATTGTTAAAATAAAACATTAAAAGCTTCCCTCACCTTTCATTTACATTTCTCTCCCCTTTCCTAAATTACTATTAACTGGTATGTATCATTTTAGCTCTAATATGGATTAATATACAGACACACAAACACCCCCCCACATGCAGTTTAATGAGCTCATTATTTGTATTTGTAGCTTTTTGAGTCATTTTCACTTTATGTTTTTCATGTAAACACTTACATATATGTATTTTGCCACTTTTGCTTTGAGCTGGTCAGTTGGTTACATTTGCATCCCCCCTACTCTTGTTTGGACAGTTCAGTTTTTCCAGAGCGTTTGGCATTTCCTCTTCACTGTACAGCTTCGGCTCTTTGTATCTTTCCTCTTAAGTGGCTTATTATTTTTTTTAAAGATTTATTTATTTTAGTGAGAGAGAATATGAGAGTATGCACTCACCTGTACAAGCAGGGGAGGGGCAGAGGGGCAGAGGGAGAGAGTATCAAGCAGACCCTGCGCTGAGCATGAAGCCTGATACGGGGCTCCATCCCAAGACCTTGAGATCACGACCTGAGCCGAAACCAAAGCTGGACGTTCATCTGATTGAGCCATCCAGGCACCCCTCTCTCTCAAGTGCTTAAAGTTCTTGGCTCTTGCTTTGCAAAAAATTACAAAATTGGAGTCATTTTTCCCATGACAGATATTTACTTCCCTATCACCAAATTTACGCCATTTCCTTGCCTTTTTGTATACATGATAATTTTTCATTTCCGAGCAGAATTTTAGGGTAATCTTTAAGAGACTTTCTGAATAGCAGGTGGATCCAACCTGTGCAATAACTCTCAAGGCCCAGAACTAGATGGAAGTGAGGACACTGAATGGCTGTGAACAAGCTTACCCAGGTCCCGCCATGACCAGTAAATCATAGCTTCCGTTCACCCTGTCCTGTCACAAGATGCTGTTGGCTCTTGAGTACATCTTCATTTCAGGAATGTTTCAACAGTAAAGATAAATTAGGCTATCCTGATTTCAAATGTGTGATGATACCAAAGGTATGCATCTTCTTGACCATCTCTCAGTTCTTATATAGCTATCCATTCTTTTAAGAGTAGTTTTAAAAACATTTTCAGGTATATACAAATATATATATATACACACACCATAATTTGTTTATTTTTTTTTTCCATTTATTTATGATAGTCACACAGAGAGAGAGAGAGAGGCAGAGACACAGGCAGAGGGAGAAGCAGGCTCCATGCACCGGGAGCCTGACGTGGGATTTGATCCCGGGTCTCCAGGATCACGCCCTGGGCCAAAGGCAGGCGCTAAACCGCTGCGCCACCCAGGGATCCCCCATAATTTGTTTAATGCTTCCTCTGCACATGAATCTTATTTCACTTTCGAGCAATTTATTCAGATAGGTGGTATACTCTGCCATTTTATGGATGAAGAAACTAGAAGGCTGAGTAATTTTCCCAAGGCCACAGCCAATAAGAGGTGGTTTCACAACTGGCACATAGGACCGTATAACTTGAATCTGTGCTCTTAACCACTGGCTTTACTGCTTTGGCATTGAGTAGACACTCAACTCAGGTTCATGTGTGCTAGAAGAAGTAAGTGTACCCCCTAGCTTGTGCTAGACAACTCCATCATTGGGTGGCGATGCCAGTATTGATTCCATGCTTATCATGCTCAATAAAATAATGTTAGAGAGCCATTGGAGTCAGGGGGTGTCCTAAGTTGATTTTATTCAAGTGGCTTGTCTTTGGCAGATTGAAACTGATGTTCTGCTGCTCCTCCCTATGGAGAAGTTGTCATTTTAGGTATTTAAATTGGCCTCCGTGGAGGCTTGTTTTATTAAAAGAAACAATAACAACAAGCAAATTATCTCAACACCAGCAGACTTGCTTTTTAATGTATTAACGGTAGAGATTTTTTTCCCCCTGTTGATGGAAATATTTTGTTGGAATGCCAACCTGAAGCAGTTTCTTTTTGGTCGGTCCTTCCCTCAAATACTCCTGGTTGCCAAATAGAAAGGCCCACTGTTTATAAAGTCCAGAAATAGGTTTTTAAGACAAAAATATAGTGCTGATTATAATGCCTCCTATAAAAAGAAGAACTGACGTTTTTTTCCGTATTTTTCTGACCCAGAGCTTAAGCTTGTAAGGTTCACATGAGGGAGAACTTTTTCCAAACTAGTCATTGGTGTTATTTATTGTGGAAGATGAAATATTAATGTACTGCACCGGGAAGAAAGTAGAAAATAATTTGCCCCATCTCGTTGCCTCAAACCAAGGGGCTCATGTGGGCAGTGGGTAGTGGCTTGTGAGAAAGTCACGCCACAGGTCTGTCCGGTGTTAATAGCTCTAGGCAGCCCAGAGTGAGCCTCAGGATTTCAAACTCTCTCCCATGTCCTCTTCTTCTCATGAGTCATTGTGATACCAGGAGACTGTTAATTGGGTGAATTGGCTGGCGCTCAGATCCAACTGTGATTTTTGACAGACAAATAGCTCAGTGTGAAGACGAGGTTGTGTCTGGCCTGGAGAGAGGCCACGGAGAGGGAGGGCAGCCATTGAGCTTACTCTGGAACAGGCCTTTGGGAACTGGGTGCTGGAGGGACAGAGAATTTATGAATAACTTGATTGAGGAGACTTGAAAACCCAAGGAGCCAGTGTTCCACGTGGGACACTTGTGTGTCTGTTGGCAGAGAGAAATGAAAGCATAAAGGGTGTTTAATTTTATTGCACTAAAAATCTCTGCTCGTTATTATAAGGCCCAGTGAGGTGAGCTTCGGGGATATCAGAAGGGCGTCGTCTTTGATGGCAGACCTGGAGCTTTTCCTTGAGCCTCAGCCTTTGAATCAGAGCTGTGTTCTTCGGGAGCCATTAAACTAATTGGATGTGGCTAAAAAATGAGTCTTCGTCAACACTTGTAGCTCCGTGGTCAGTTTGAAAAAAAGCCTCTCAGTTGGTTTGGAAAGTTCTAAATATAACTTGTTTTTTTGTCATAAAAATAAAATGGGGGAGTGGGGGGATGATGGAAGGTGACTGGCAACATAGGGCGTTTCGTCAGAAAAAAATCCCAACACTGCTAAGAAGTGTCGATGCTCAGAGAAACCAGAACAGAACTGAATGAAGGGTTTCAAAAACAGATTTTGTAAAAACATCAGCCTAAGCTTGACTAAGAAGTATCCGAGTAGGCACGTGAGCCCGGCTGGCGGGGTCTGGGAAAGCAGGCCTGGAAAGAGGTGGTGCTAGCTACGGTGGAAGAGATGAGGGTGAAGACACGGCCTGTGTCAGGAATATTCTGTATCAGTGACAGGTAGAACCAGCCCTGTAAGCGTTAGAGAGAAACCGTACACCCCGGTGAGACCTAGGAAGGACAGCAGTGATGCAGCAAGGTAGAGATTCCACATGTCCCCAGAGTCCTTTATGGCGGCCAACTAGATGGTAAGGACAATAGAAGAAAAGCTAACAGATGTTGAGAAATATGATAGGGATGCTCCGTGTTTGAATTATCAGCATACCAGAGGAGTCGGAGATGCTCAGACATTGAGATATATATGTATGTATGTATGTATTCAGGGAAAGGAATGCGGTCCAGTGTCAAGGGGAGAGTATCAGGATCCTTTGAAAGTACTCCTAAAACGTGACTCAGCCACAATCCCCAACAGAAAAAAAAAAAAAAAAAAAAGAACTCCTTTCTTGTCTGATTAAAATTCCATGAGGTGGGAAGGTCAGATAGATTCCTTGATGGCTGCCTTGTTGGCTCTTGGTCCAGCCCCTGAGTCAGCATTCAGCATAATGTCAGTCACACAATGGGATATCCCATAAGTTTCCAGGAAAGGATGGAGATGACACTAAGGACATAAGATTGTGATTTTGAAGAAGAGAAGCAGGTGAAGGAAGAATGAAGTTTTCCTGGTCAGGCTAGTTGTGCCCTTTGGTGGCATATCATTTCTCCTTCAGATTTTGGAATAGTCTCACTCATTTTCAAAGACCTACAGAGATCTTTACTAGAGAGACCCATGACTTAACAAAGACAAAGAGCAAGAGGTCTTAGGGAAGCAGTGATCACCATTTTAAAACCACGGGGGACATTAGACATATGTTGTGAGGCTAGCGAGTGGCATATAAAAGGGTTTTGGACAGGTTACTAAAAACTGGTGTGCATTTTAATTCCACTTGAAGGGAGTTTGCATCGTTTGCGTAATGAAAAAAGTTACCGAGAGGAAAAGGTGAAAAGAGTTGTGTTTTTATAAAATATCACTGTTAAAAATGTTAACTTGTAAGAAACTTACAGTTATCTTCTGGTCTAATTTCAAAGGAAATAAAAATTTTCTGATGAAACCACATAAATGATCCCAGAAAGGAAGTGCACTAATAACTATAATCTTAGAGAAAAATGGAGAGTGATATAAATACATCAGTTATAAGAGTAAATGTAAAACAAATTGTCACCAACTCTTACTGAAAAAAAAAATCACCCATCTATTTATTGTAGGAGCTGTAGTAAAAACCAAGAAATATAAATAGAGTGAAAAGTTAGGGACATAAAATCCATTATACAAGGGCTACTTTTATGGTATCAGATAAGTAATTTCATAGCATTAAGCATTAAGATAGATAAACAGGGTTACTGCAAATAGCTAAAGGTCCATTAAACAATGAATATCTGATAATCCCATATAAAAAGACATGAAGAATTAGGAACATAATTAAAGGGTGCTTTAATTTGTAATTGTGGAAGGTTCTTCAAGTATAAAATTAGCTAGTGCTTGCCAAGTTTTGGAAGGTTAAAATACTTAAAGAATACGTAATTTTAATGTTTCAAAGAAGACGTCCATGTGAATAGGGAGATGCAGATGGAGAGTGTGCTGGTGTCTGCAGCGGGGAGTGGTGGGTCGGCCTGACACGTTCCTCTGGACACTCCCAGAGTGTGTGCGCTGCCTCCACACACCTGCTCCCTGGGCTCGTGGAAGTGTTTGCTAACGGAAGCTTTGGGAATAAAAAATCCTGCCTGCTAATGAGATGAGAACGTTGATTAAGCTTCCAGTTGCGCTGAGCGAGTCTGACACCGGTGGCTGCCCAGGGACAGTGTCTGTGCAGGAGCGTTTCCAGGGGCAGTTTAGGGCCCGCCATATGGATGGCAAAGAAGGCTTTGAGAAAGTTACTGAGAAGGAAAGTCTGTTTTTGCTTTTATTGATTGGTAAGCATTGATAGTTTTTAAATTATGAGCAGATGTTTTCCTGGTTGGGTGTAGTGTATTTTCTCTTTTAAGATTAAAGTATAAGGATTATCGTCTAGAGCTTTGGTACTCAAAGTACAGTCTTCAGGCCAGCAGTGTCAGCATCACACCCGAACCAGAATCTATACTTTAGCAGGATCCTCAGATCAGGGGTGCCTGGGTGACTCAGTTGGTTAAGTGTCTGGCTCTTGATTTTGGCTCTGGTCATGGTCTCCGGGTTGTGAGATCAAGGCCTGCGGTCGGGCTTCAAGCTGGGCGTGGAGCCTGCTTAAAATTCTCTCTTTCTCTCCCTCTCTCTGTGCGCCCCCCCCCCCCCCCGGAAAAAAAGATAAGAAAAACAAGATCCTCAGGTGATTTATGCACATATTGAAGTTTGGGGATTGCTGATATGGTGGCTGGGATTATAGGGTTTCAAGGGATTCAGCCTGGGTTCACATCCTGCTCACTGCCTTGTCCTTGGCCAAGTTTCTAAAACTTTTACTGAACCACCGTGTCTTCATCTGTATATAGGAATAAAAATGCTCCCTGCCATGTGGAAATAGTTTAAATGAGCAACGGCACATAAAGCATTTAGCTTTCATAATTGCCCACTAAATGTTAGTTGTTTATTTTAATCATTATTCAGGTTTATTATAAAAATTCGGAGAGGAATTTAGAAAAACACAAGTTAATGGTGCTACAAACTAAAGACTGTCAACACATTGGCTTATTTTCTTTTATTGTACATATATTTTTAAAGATTTTATTTATTTATTCATGAGGGACACACAGAAGCAGAGACACAGGCAGAGGGAGAGGCAGGCTTCCTGCAGGGAGCCCTATGTGGGACTCGATCCCAGGTCTCCAGGATCATTTCCTGAGCTGAAGGCAGATGCTTAACTGCTGAGCCATCCCTCAGAAAGTTCTTTTGGATAACACTGCTGTAGAAGAATAATTCTTTTTTTTTTAATTTAAAGATTTTATTTATTTATTCATGAAAGACACACAGAGAGAGAAAGAGAGAGGCAGAGACTCAGGCAGAGGGAGAAGCAGGCCCCATGCAGGGAGCCCGACGCGGGACTTGATCCTGGGTCTGCAGGATCACGCCCTGGGTCGAAGGCAGGCGCTCAACCGCTGAGCCATCCAGGGATTCCTAGAAGAATAATTCTTACATGGAAAGAAAATGCCTATGAAACAGAATGATTCAAATTTTAAGAGGGGGATGGGGAGGGAGTTGTAGACTGTCCCTTGGTCCCATGGCATTTCCTGATTTTCTAAATTCTGGCAAATCTGGCCCTCATGGTCCTCACTCACCAAAAGCTTGAGGGTCTGGTGCCAGCGGGTTGTTGAATTCCTGGCCCCCTGTAGGTTCTCTCAGGACCTAACCTGGGCATTGATGTTGCTATTGCTTTTTGTTCCAAAGGCCGCTGCCTGGCATTGGACCTTCTTGTCTACACAACACTTCATCATTTCCAACGAATTCACTCCTCTTCCATTTCACAGCAGTGATTTCCAAGTGTTGTGAGGAGAGGAAACCCCCGTGCCCCCTTCCCCATCAGATTGGTAGGGTTGTGGGACACCTGGGTGGGGTTGAGCGGCTGGCTTTGGTGCTCAGTTGTCATCCCGGGGGTCCTGGGTTCGAGTGCCGCATCGGGCTCCCTGCATGGAGCCTGCTTCTCCCCCTGCCTGTGTCTCTGCCTCTCTCTGTGTCTCTCATGAATAAATAAATGAAATCTTAAAAAAAAAAGGAAAGATTGGTAGGGAAGAGTTACCTATGGGGGAAAAAAGGTTGAATCCATTCTCCATTAAACGGTAAACGGTAACAACCCCCAGATTCCTCTTGATTCCTTTGGAAGTGCGTGCTCTGCTTTGGTCTGGCTTGTGGGTCCCAGCGGGCCCGCCGGGGAGGGGACACTCCAGCTTGCCGGCGGGGTCAGCTGAAACTAATAGCCCTTGCTCTTTCTTGGAGATGGTATTGGTGCCCAGGCAGCCCCGGTCTCCTGTTGGTTTTAGAAAGGATCCTGGCCAGCCTGATGGAAGAGGGATGGCGCCTCGTGGCTCAGTCCTTACGTGGCCTGTGTGGCCCTGCTTACTGTCTGGCCCTCCTGTTGATTGACCCCGTGTCTGTGTTTGTACAGTTTCCTCTTGACCCTGCAGGACCCTGCCGGTGACTCTCCTTGTCTAGAAAGCGGTCCTCCCATATTCGACTCCCGACCACAGAATTAAGTTGACTTTTTAAAGATTTGCTGTATGGGGCAGCCCCGGTGGCTCAGCGGTTTAGCGCCGCCTGCAGCCCGGGGTGTGATCCTGGAGACCCGGGATCGAGTCCACGTCGGGCTCCCTGCATGGAGCCTGCTTCTCCCTCTGCCTGTGTCTCTGCCTCTCTCTCTCTCTCTCTGTCTCTCTCATAAATAAATAAATAAAATCTTTAAAAAAAAAAAAAAAAAGATTTGCTGTATGGATATACTGCAGGACAATTACCCAAAGTAATCATACCCTAAGTGAGTCTACTTAGCATCTACCGCTCCACGGAGTTACACATTTTCTTTTCTTGTGATGAAAGGTTTTAAGATCCTTTCAAGCAGGTGTATAGTGTTGTTAGCTGGTAGTGCTGCACGTTCCATCCCCAGGGCTTACTGCTGTCACCACTGCAGGTTTGTACCTTTGCACCAGGGTCCCCCATTTCTCCACTCCTGCCTCTGGCAACCAGCAATCTGTTCTCTGTTTCCTTTTTTTTTCCCTTTCCTTTCCTTTTCTTTTCTTTTCTTTTCTTTTCTTTTCTTTTCTTTTCTTTTCTTTTCTCTTTTCTTTTCTCTTTTCTTTTCTTTTCTTTTCTTTTCTTTTCTTTTCTTTTCTTTTCTCTTTTCTCTTTCTTTTCTTTCTTCTCTTTTTTTTAAGATTTTATTTCTTTATTCATGAGAGACACTGAGAGGCAGAGACACACAGGCAGAGGGAGAGGCAGGCTCCATGCAGGGAGCCCGATGTAGGACTCGATCCCAGGACCCGGGGTCACGCCCTGAGCCGAAGGCAGACGCTCAGCGGCTGAGCCACCCAGGCGCCGCTGTTTTCTATTTCTGTGAGTTTGGGTTTCTTTCTTTCTTTTTTTTAGATTCCTGTATAAGTGAGATCCTACACCATTCATTTGTCTTTCTCTGTCTGACTTATTACACTTAGCATAATCCCCTCACAGTCCATCCGTGACGGTCACAAACGTCAGGATTTCCTTCTTTGTTAAAGGCTGGGTAATATTTCATAATCTCACTTCCGCAACCGCTTCCCCTGCCTTGCATTTGCCTCTGCCTTGTGTCTTATTGGACTCGCCGCATGGTACTCCAATTTATTCATGCTTGTTCCCTATACCTGAGTGGTTCTTCATCCTAGATGACTATGAGTAACTTGGGTGTTTTAAAATACGTGCTTTTTAAATTGTTTAAATTCTGGAATCTTTCAAACATCATAAAACCCGAGAATGATGTAACAGATACCAATGTACCTATCAGACAGATTTATTGGATTTTTAATGTTTGTTATTTTAATACAGATTTTTTTTAAAGAGAAAAACAGATACAGATGGGATCACAGCCTCTCTCATCTTATGACTTTGTCTTTTGCCCAGAGGACACTGCTGTCCTCAAGTTGAAGTATATCCTTGCTGTTCAAGTTTTAATCTCTTAACATATTTGTGTGTGTCTGTGTGTCTATCTCCAGTGGGTAACATTTTAAAGTATAGGTGAATGCTATCATCCTGTGTATATTGTTCAACTTGCCTTTTTATTTATTCTTCCCACATTGGGGTCCATCCATGTTGCCACATATAGTGTTTTTTTTTTTTTTTTTTTTTTTTTTAGTAAACTACACCTGATTTGGGGCTTGAACCTATGACAGGGATCCAGATCAAGAGTCTGCAGGCTCTACCGACTGGGCTAGCTAGGCATTCCAGTCTAGATGTAGGTTTTTAACTGCTCTGAGGTATTCCATTTATACTTTGTTTATTCATCTCTTAAGACCGTTAGGTCGTTACCACGACTAACCACCCTGCAGTGGAAATCCCATGCACAAGAGCAGGACTTTACAATATTCTCGAGGTTGGATTGCTGGATGAGGGGTTTGCACGTTTGCAGCCTCACCGGATACTGACAACTCACCCTCTGAAATGGTCCTACCCCTGTATACTCCCGTTGGTGGTTTAGGAGAGCACCTGTTTCCCCATGTTTCTTCTAGTATTTAGAATTTAGGGCTCTTATTTTCCCAGGGCACAAAGTCATAACTCAGCTGTGGTTTTAATGTCCTTTCCCCTGATGACTAGCCTGGGGAATGTGGTCGGCTGTGACCTGGACCAGGCCTCAGCCTGCCCCTCCAGACTCCATCCCCGTTTGGATGTAGATGGAGAAGCCTGGGGGCCTTCCGCAATGGTAGTTCTGCTGTTGGTGTGGCAGGAATTTCCAGGTCCGGAACTCCAGGTTTTAGGGCTGAGCTGATAAGGTCTTGTCCTGCTGGAGAATAGAATGCTTCCTTTTTACACAGATTCTGGGTGTCTGGGCGTTTCTCCGGCACAGGCTCGAGAAGACCGTCCTGGGCTTGAGTCTGCCGGCTACTGAGACCGCTGAACCGTGCCCCTCCGTGAGCAAACCAGCAGAGCCGTGGGGAGCCACTTTCTGGACCCCACCTCTGATGGAGGTTGGGAGGTGTGATGACCCGCAAGGCAGGCTCTTGGATCAAACGGTCTGGGTGCCCATACTGGCTGTTGACCTTAGGCTGGTTGCAGAGCCTCTCTGTGCCTCAGTGGGTTCCTAACCCCTGAGGAGGATCATGCCAGCCTCAGCATTCTTGGGAGACTGGACAAGGCCATGCATGCGAGGTACCTCTCAGTCCAGTGTCTACTACTTCATCCACACTCACCACATGCTTACTAATAATCCATGCTTTGAGACTGGGTTTGACGGCTGGGGCTGTCGGACATGTGGAATCCCCGGGGCCTGCCTTTGTGCTGGCCCTGAAGTCGGTGCTCAGCAAACGTTTGTTAAATGAATATATGCGTTTCTGCCTACCTATGTGCTTCGCCTTGTACGTATGGCAGGTTATGTTAAGGCTCTTGAGTTTTATTCTGAGAGCCCCGAGAATGTTTTCAACCAGGGAGTATTGTGATCCTGTTTGTGGTCTTTTTTTTCTGTTGTTGTTTTTAAAGATTTTATTTATTTATTCATGAGAGACACAGAGAGAGAGGCAGAGACACAGGCAGAGGGAGAAGCAGGCTCCCTGCAGGGAGCCCGACGTGGGACTCGATCCCAGGACCCTGGGATCACGACCTGAGCCAAAGGCAGATGCTCCACCACAGAGTCACCCCCCAGGCGTCCCCCATTTGTAGTGTTAAAACGAGAGATGAGGATGCATGGTCCATCTGACGTTTTAAGTCCTGAAATTTCATGAGCTCAAAGTGAGGTTTTTCTGACTCATTTTCACATGCCTTTTAAAAATGTATTCTTCCCACTTCCCCCCTCTTCCTGGGATGTTTCTTCCTCGCCTTCTTGGTCTTTCTGAAGTACATTCAAATGGCTTTCTCTCTGTTGGTGGCTCTAAAAAAAACCCAAGTGAGTGGCCTTTGCCCCTGAGCTCCTCTCCCTGGGGGCTATTCTCAGGGGCGGTGCTAAGCTTGATTCTGGAAGCAGAGTCCTGAGAGTTCTGCGCGGTCAAGTGGCTCACCCGGGCGTGGTGCTGCTGCAGAACACTTATCCATAGTAGGTTGTGTATGGAAGGGGGTGTGCTTACCCTGTGGAGCCATCATGCAGACGAAGGGCCTGGTGGTGATTTTCCATATGTTGGTTCTGTTCTGACTTCGAGGGAGTGAACAGCTTGCTTCTGGGAGGTTCATGAAGTTTCCTGGGTTCTCTGGGGCACCTCCTTTTAAACGAGTTCCCGAGGTCAACTGAAGAGCCTCCAAGATTGCGAAAGGGAAATGCCCTTTCTCTAAGTACCCTCAGAGGGACTGTGTAGGGGCACCCCTGGCCGTTCCCTTTCCTATTTTAAGAGTTTTCATTTGTTTGAGAAACAGGGTGAGAGCAGAATGGGAGGAAATGGAAATCTCTGTGGACTTGAGTTGCTTGCCCCCATAGGGTGCCATAAACAAGCCATTTAGTGGCTTTAGAAACAGGAGGAGGGGAGGAGTTAGGGAACAAAACAGAGTAAGGGGGCTGACTTTGTACAATAAATAAGTAACACTGCCACTTGGAGAAGGTGACTCGGATGAAGGTAGGAAAATAATGTGGTAAAGATTAAACCCACGGAAGACAAGCAAAACAACCCAGAAGTCAGAAGTACAAAGTTGTACATGTTAATGGGAGAGCAAAGTAGTCATGCGCCAACTGTCGGTCAGAATTGTAGGGGGAGGAAGGGCTGGGCCCCAAGGACCATGGATTTTTTTTTTTTTGAAAATTTAAATACTTTTGTGCTTTATCTTATTTTTAAGATTTTATTCATTTATTCAGAGAGAGAGAGAGAGAGAGAGAGAGGCAGAGACGCCGGCAGAGGGAGATGCGGGCTCCATGCAGGAAGCCCGATGTGGGTCTCCAGGGTCACACCCCGGGCTGCAGGCGATGGTGCTAAACTGCTGCACCACTGGGGCTGCCCAAGAACCAAGGATTTAAACCCCATTGTATTTGAATTTTAGTTACTGTTTCACAGGCCTTGCCTGAGATTTGGGGATGAGTGTGTGCGTGTGTGTGCACGTGCACGTGTGTCCACACAGCCCTGTCTGTGTGTGTGTGGGGTATGTGTACATGTATAAACATGGCTAGCCTTGGTCCTAGGAAGAAATTTCACATGGGACACAGGGAGCTCTTCATCCTGCCTCAGCTTATGTTTTAAAATGATAGATTGGGGACTACGTCACCGGGCTTTCTAGAACAATTATTTATTGTTCACTTTCTTGTGAGACACTGTGGTGAGTCCTGCTGGGTAGCCAGAGTTTCCCCCAGACTTTAAGTAAGGAGTGCAGCAGGAGAGGGGGAGCGTGCAGGTCTGAGTAGGGCATCGTGTAGTAGTGTTTGGGGCCGCACGGTCACGAGAGCCGCATGGACCCAACACTCTGGAATTCAGAGGCGGTCCACACCTACTTCTGCTGTGACGGAGAAATGGGGATCATGTGGGGGATCCCAACGGGGGCTTGGAGGAGTGGAAGACAGGCCGGCATGGGCAGGGTCGCAGAGGTGGGAAGGTAAGCAGCATCCCTCGGGAAGCCCAAAGGTGACAGCTTTGCTGGAGTCTCAAGGAGCAGTGGGAGCCAAAGCTGGAAAGAGGGCATACTCTGCTACCAGGACTCCTGTGGTCTCAGGTGTTGGCACTTCCTGTGTCCCAGGTACTGTGGAAGATGCTTTACTCAAGATCCCTATAAGGGGTACCTGGTGGCTCAGTCGGGTAAGTGTCTGCCTTGGCTCAGGTCATGATTTTGGGGTCCTGGGACTGAGCTCTGCATTGGGCTCCCTGCTCAGTAGCAAATCTGCTTGTCCCTCTCCCTCTGTCCCTCCCCCGGGCTTGTGCTCCCAATCTCTGTCTCTCAAACAAAATGAAGAGAATCTTTTGTTGTTGTTGTTGTGTTTTTTAATGATCCCTATAAGTTAGGGACTGTCACCATCACTACCTGACCTGGTAAGAGACTGATGCTCAGAAAAACCAGCAATTTGCTATAGGACATGGGCAAGGGCTAGGCTGTGGGCCCTGGGCTTTCTTGGCTTGTGGCTTTGGTGGGTGGGTGGGTGGGTGGGTATGGGGTTATGAGGGCCGCACCTGCCAGTGAGAGCTTGGGCTTGCGTGGTGGGCGTTAGGAGGCCTTGGCCTAGACAGAAGCTGTGTGGCCAGCCTGGGGTTGGCCAGTCTGCAGGCTCCCGAGTGAGGAGTGAGGACGGCCTGGCATGTGCTGTCAGGGGCAGGCTGCCGGGAGGAGGCCTGGATTTGGAGACCTTTGAGCAAGCCATTTTCCTGGAATGGTGAGAGCTGAAGCTGGGTGTGTACGTGAGGGTCAAGCAGTTGGGCTGGGGAGGAAGTGCAGGCCGCCAGGTGTCAGGCGATTCCCAGACTTGGATTTCTGGACCAGTGAAATAATAAAAAATAAGCCCCCGAAGGGTGGGCTCCAGATGTTGGGTCACTTCCTTTTATTTGTTCAAATGGGAACAGTGTAAAAAAAAAAAAAATCCACCCTTTATTAGATCTCATATAAGAAATCACGTTTTACTACAGAAATTTAGGAGTTTCTCGTCTTCAGAAAAATGATGGTCTTTTAAATGGAACAATTTCCCCGGAAGGAGAGCTCACCGCAGTGGCCCCTGAAGCGTCTAAGATTGTCGCTGCCCGGTGAGCACCTTGCGGTGGGTCTGGGTGTTCTCACACACCCATTTGGGGCCCCCGTGGTAGAGGCTGTTTTGTCCTCAGGTGAGACTTCAGGGGCCGGGGAGGCAGGTGCCCCGCTCTCAGGCCTCTGGGTGTTTAGGATTTGGAGCAGGGTGTTCTAGGGCAGGGCCTCTGTGCACAGGAACTGGGGAGGGGTCTTGTGAACAGGGGAGTGGGGAGGAGAGTCCGAGAGAGGAGGGAAGTGCAGGGGGGCGCAGCCTGACCCTTAGTTAGCACCAGGCTTTCGGAGAGATCTCACTGTAGTCCTTGGGAGAGGCCTGGGGGCCGAGGCGCTGCTCATCCCCATCGACTGGAGGGGGACCCTGAAGGCCCAGGTGCCGGGCATCTGTGAGTCATCTCAGGGCCGGGGCACGGAGTTGGGGTTCACGTGGGGCCTGCCGCCTTCTGTGCTTACCCCACGTGGGTCCCTAACTCTGGGATGGCCTTGGCATGCTGTTGGGGAACCTTTTCCATGACTCATCTGATTGATTTGGTGTAACCGTAGTGACGTGTTGAGGCACTTCTGACTCCCTTGGGGACGTGTGTGGCCGGTTGTCTGTGACGCGGGGACCCTTTCAGCTGGTTGCGATCCCCAGGTGTGGCGTCATCCTTTGGCACCTGGCGGATGGGGGCCGTCCAGGTACAGGGCCCCATCTTGTGACCAACTGGGCTTTCCTAGATGCGTCCAGCGTGCGCCCTGAGCCCCAGCCCAGCCTCACCGTGTCCTGTGCAGGTCTGGGTGCTGCCATTCGGGTGCCCTGCGTGAAGGTGGCCGCTGGGGCTCCTGGGCTCTGGTCTCCCTTCCAAGAAGCCGCAGCGCAGGGAGGGAGGGAGAACCCCGAGCAGGTGGGATTCGAACCGTGGCCCACGCCCCCTGAGCCCAGACGCTTCTCACCTCACTTCCGTGCGGGGTGAGGGTCCTCTCTTTCATATTGGCATGACTCCTCCCAGATGGCTTCCCAGAAAGCTCCTAATGGAATCTTCGAACAGCTATCCAAGGACGGTTTCAGAATTTCAGACATTTTCCTCTTCTAATGGAAGGTCTGTCTGGCTCGCCGGTGAAGGGGGGCCGGGTTCCTCCAGGGGCCCACTTCCTAATTTCCAAGCATCGTCCATGGAGAAAATCCACCCTCCAGGGAGCTTATGACTAAGAGAGCTCAGTCCGAGTCCATCTCACTGCGTGGGCAGCAGCTTTGATCGTCCTGAGGGTGTTTTGGTTCCCACCGAGGTGGGCATGGAGAAGGGGCTCCCCTGCCGCCCCGCCTGGCCCGGCTCTCCTGGGGAGGCCTGCTGTGTGCTGCCCGGGCCTGGGCCTCACAGCCCGCGGCTCCCGTCCCCTTCAGCCTGAGGCTTCCGGGGCTTTGTTTCTGGAAGTTGTAGCTGGGCTGGAAGGCAGCCAGATGTTGGAAGCAGAGGTGCACACCTTGAGGAAAGCCTTTTCTGCTTTTAGAGCAGCCCAGGGGGCTCCTTCCTGGCAGACCAGCTCTTCCCGGGGGAGGCGTGTGGGGCCCTCGTGCCTGTGTGGGCTTTTCTCAGACCCACTGATAAAATATTTACATCAGGGGCTTGGTACCAAGCCCTGGTTTGTTTGTTTAAAGAGTCTTAACAACACATCGGCCGTAAGGATGCCAGCTTGTTAGCTTTTGGTTTCTTGCTTGCGGTTTTTGTTTTTACGAGGAGTGGAGAAGCCAGGCCTGATCTTCTGAGAAGGAGCCTGCTGTGTAGGAGAAAACTAGTCCCTCGTGTATCTGATAGTGATGAGGCTCCTGCCTGCCGAGCGTTTGCTGTGTGCCCCTGCCTGCAGGGTTCTTGGGGCTTTGCAGCATTCTCTCTTCATCTTCCCACGACCTTCCAGGTGGATTGAATTGTGTCCACAAAATAAAAGGTCTGTTCCAGTCTGGTTTTGAATTGTGACCTTATTTGGAAATGGGGTCTTTGCAAATGCAAGTAGTTAAGAGGAAGTCCTACTGGACCAGGGTGGGTCCTGATTCCAAGGACAGGCGTCCTTACATGGAGGGGACACACAGACACACGCTGAGGACCACGTCAGTGGAAAGACAGAGTGATATAATGAGAGTGATGTAGATTCAAACCAAGGAACGCCGAGGATTGCCAGCACCCACCAGACGCCTGGGAGAGGTGAGGAAGCATTCTTCCCTATGCAGCCTTCGGAGACAGCATAGCCTTGCCAGCACCTTGATTTTGAACTTCTAGCCTCCAGAATTGTGAGAGAATAGATTTCTGTTGTCTTAAGGCACCCATGTGTGAAGCAGCCCTAGGAAACAGTACAGTGGGAATTACCTAGGAGGGGATTAGCCCCGTTTTGCAGGTGAACAAACCAAGGCCCAGAAGTGTTAGGCGTCTTGCCCTAGGTCACTCAGCTTCTCTGTGGAGACAGATGGAGGAGGGGATGGCCCGGTGGTGCTGCCAAGTGCACACCTTCAAGATGGTGACTTTCTGATGCTGGGTACTTCGGACACCGGCAGTTCTTTAGCAGGAGACAAAGACAGGCCTCGAGCATGGGGATTTGGGGGATCCATCAGGGTGTCTCAAGGGAAGGAAGACAGAGGACCAGAGGAAGCACGGTGGCTTAAACTTGCCTTTTAATGTGTGTGTGTGTGTGTGTGTATAGATTTAGGTTTTATTTAATTATTCATGGGAGACACAGAGAGAGAGGCAGAGACACAGACAGAGAGAGAAGCAGGCTCCATGCAGGGAGCCTGATGTAGGACTCAAACCCAGGACCCCAGGATCACAACCTGAGCCAAAGGCAGACGCTCCACCACTGAGCCCCCCGGGTGCCCCTCACGGTTTGTTTTTAAATTGATGAGACAGATGATGGTACAAAAATTGAAGAAAACACTGAAAAAGTAGCTCCCTCTCTTGCCCCTGCTGTCTTGTTATCCAGTTTACTAGTTACCAGTTACACCAGTTCTCCAGCCCAGGGGAAACCAGTCCTGACTGTTGTGTTCTTCCAGAGGTAACTACGTTAACCTACACTATATAAGCACGATGCATAACATATAAATAGTACACAGATACAACACCCATAGTGTCTTTATATAATTGTGTATGTGGGTGATACTGTGTATGTACAGCGTACATTTATCGTCTTTATATTGTATATGCTTTTCTACCACTTGGATATATTTTTGATTTGAGCCTTGCTGTTTTGAAAAAGGAAGCACAAGCATATGGTATGATATTCATAAGGTACCAAAGAGCACACGGTGCGAACTCTCCCCTCTTATCTAATCCCCAGCCACCTCTAGTCTCCTCCGTGGAGGCACCTGTTTTCCGGTTATTGTTGCTTATTTACTGAATATGTCTCAGAGATCTCTCTGGCAGAAAGAGTCGCCTCATTTATTTTTATGGTTTATGGTATTCATGGCATTCGGTTATGTGGCTGTACCATAAATTATTTAACCTATCTGCGGTTGCTAGCCGGGATGACTTACATCTTTGCTGTGACAGTGTTGTGTTAAATAGCCTTATACATAAGTAGGTTGTTTTAAATAGCTAGAGAAGTGGAATTGTTGACTTGGGGAGTTAAGTGCATTTGATATTTTGATGGTTATGCCTAATTGTCCTCCAGAGAGTCTGTTCCTATCCCCCTGCCCCCAGCCATAAATGAGGGTGCTGATCTTCCCACTGCTTCCCATCCCACTGTGTTAGCAACGTTTTATCACAGTCAGTGCCTTATTTTATTTTTCTTGTAATGAGTGAGCATCTTTTCTTTCTTTTTCTTTTTTTAAAGATTTTATTTATTCATGAGAGATGCACACACACACACACACACAGAGAGAGAGAGAGAGAGAAAGGGAGGTAGAGACACAGGCAGAGGGAGAAGCAGGCTCCATGCAAGGGGCCCAATGTGGGACTCGATCTTGGGACTCCAGGATCACGCCCTGGGCTGAAGGTGGTGCTAAACCGCTGGGCCACCCGGGCTGCCTTTTTTTTTTTTTTTTTAAGAGAACGAGAGAGTCAGGGGTGGAGGAGAGGGAGAGGGAGACTCGTAAGCAGGCTCCGTGCCCAGCACGGAGCCCGACGTGGGGCTGATCCCGTGACCCTGAGATCATGAGTGGAGCCAAAATCGAGAGTCGGATGCTTAACTAACTGAGCCACCCAGGCACCCCTGAGTGAGCGTCTTTTCAAAATGATATTTGTGGTTGATGTTTAGGAGCTACTTTGATTTCTTATGATTTGTGGGAGCTATTTGTAAGGAAGTTAGGCCTTTGTGATACAAACGGCTGGTAAATTTTTCTCAGAGATTGATTAATCCTTTCTAGATGAAGAAACTCTTCTAGGTTTCCATGTCACATGTAGGCCTTCCTTGCCCCAAAATTACATATTAAAACACTCGTGTTTTCTTCTTTTGATTTATTTTTCATATTTCCATCTTTCACGCATCTGGAATTTATTTTGGTGTCATGTGTGAATAGGGATTCAGCTTTATCTTTGCCAGGTGGCTCTCTGTGCATGCCATTCATTTATTAACCATTCATTTATTAAGTAATCCCTTCCTGTCTCCTGACTTGATCTGCAATGGCTTTCTGTTGCTGTTAAACACTATTACTACAAACTTGGTGTCTTAAAGTAGCACACATTTATTATTTCATATTTTCTGTTGGGTCGGGAGACCAGGCATGGCATAGCCAGGCTCTCTGCAAGGCTCCAGTCGGGGGCAGGTGGGGTGGTCATCTGGAGCTGCAGTCTCATCTGAGGCTCGACTGGGGAAGGATCCATTTCCAAATTCCCGTGGTTGTTAGCACTGATTTCCTCGCAGGAAGCTGGATGGAGGCCTTATTTTCTTGCTGGATGTTGCCTGGGGCTCATCTGTGTTCTTTGTCATGTGACAGCTTGGTCTTTTTTATTCCCCATCCAAGTCAGCAAGAGAAAGAGGGTCCCTGTAATCCTCTGTAACATAATTGCACACATTGTGTTAGTTTTGCCTTATTGTGTTGATCAGAAGCAAGTCATGGGTTCTGTCCACATTCAAGGGGAGAGGATCACACAAGGGTTTGACACCTGGAGGAGGGGGAGGCTCTGCAGTGGCCTTTTTTTTTTTTTTTTTTTAAGATTTTATTCATTTATTCACATGAGACGAGAGATGAGAGAGAGAGAGAGAGAGAGAGAGAGGCAGGCAGGCAGAGGAAGAAGCAGGCTCCATGCAGGGAGCCTGACGTGGGACTCCATCCTGGGTCTCCAGGATCACTCCCTGGGCTGAAGGTGGTGCTAAACCGCTGAGCCACCTGGGCTGCCCTGCAGTGGCCTTCTTAAGAGTGTGTCTGCCTCCCTACCTTTATTGGACTTTAAATCTCTCTATATATTTGAGCCCATTTCTGAAATCCCACCAGCTTTTGAGGTGTGGTAGAGGAAGAGAGGGCTGCATAAAGATGGGGAGGAGGTGCCCATCTTTGACTCCCTGCCCTGAGCCTAACCAACCCTGGCCAGTTGCAGATTCCATTTCTCTCAGTCCTTTGGCAGCGGGCTTCGTTCCCTGGCTGAACTTGATACAAAGGCTGCCTGTTGCCTTCATGGCCACGCTCCACGTCTCCAGGCTGAGTTAGCCTAGCAAATGCTTGGGCATAAAGGAAGTTTGCAGCTTCAGTTCCATGCATTTGAGCTGAAATTCTGTTTTACTAGAGATTATGTTCATATTGGCGAATATTACCTTTTAGCTGCACTACAGCCTCTAGATGAAATCAGCTGTGATGTTGCAACTTGAAAGTGTTATCCCAGTAGAATGCATTAATAGGACAAGCTGTTTGTGGGGGGCGGGGGGGGGCGCGGCGGGTAGAGATGCCGATGGATTGGTACCACAGTCCTCTTCCTCGGAGAACAGGAGCATGCAGAACAGGCCTCTGGAGGAAGGATGGGAATCTTGACAGCTGTGTTCACTTCATACTTCCTTAAGTCAGTTTTATTATGTATAGTTTGTGCCCCCCTCTAACCCCCCATGTCCCATTTACTTTCCCAAGAGTTGTTATGGACTGATTGGTCTGCTGGGAGTAGAGGGTTTAAACAGTAATTAAAAGATGTTGGGGGCACCTGGGTGGCTCAGTTGGTTAAGTGTCTGACTCTTAATTTCAGTTCAGGTCATGATCTCAGGGTTGTGAGATCGAGCCCCGCGTTGGGCTCCATGCTGGGTGTGGGGCCTGCTTAAGATTCTCTCCCTCTCTTTCTGTTCTTCCTCCCTCCTCCCTCCTCTCCACCTGTGCACTCTCTCTCTCTCAAAAATAAAATAAATTAAAAGATGACGGGTTACAGCCCCCACAAATAATGTATGAACTGGTGTGGGAGTGATGTAATCTTGGGCACTGAACCATGCAGGGTGGGAAGGTGTAGGAGGATGCTGTCATTTTTTGACAGAGGGAGGGGAATGGAACCTGTCAGAAAGCTGGCCTGGAACAGGATGGGGTACTAAGGGATTTTTTAAAGAGTAGAAGGATGTGAGACAAAAAAGAATTTTCGGGTTGTTAAGACATGCTGATGGTGATAAAAACTTCTCAGAATGAGTGAGTAAGGAATTGAGTGGCCAGGCTCAGGAGAATGGCTGTTTAGAATATGCCTTGGTCTGGGTTGGAGAATCAGTTGATGCAGAGAAGGACCATTTTGGTATTGGGTAGGAGGAGCTGGAGTAGGTGCTGGCTGGGGAACTGGGCGCAGGTGCTGAAGTAGAAATAGGCCGGTTCCACAGGTGGAGACCATCAGGGTTGATGGGCGGATGTTGGCAATTCACCTGCCAGGTAATTCTTCAAAGTTAATTGCCAGTGAATGGTCTCTTGATAGAAGTTGAGCTTGGAAGTGTATATGGGTTAGATCCTTAAGTGCCTTCTCAATCAAGAAAAGGATGTTATAGGGGTTACTTCTGTGGATCCAGCTCTTCAGAAATCTGGAGGGTCAGTATCCGAGTAGGAAAAGGAAGGTTAGTGGAGAACTTACAGGTGGTGCGGCTGGGAAGTTTTTCTGTTGGAGCAGGTGAGGCGAGCTGGCCAGGGAGCCTCTGGTGGGGTATTGTGTATGGGAGAGAGGGCTGGGGGGTCTCGGGAGAGTGGGTGAGGGATGTTTACTGGAAACCTTGGCAGATGCCACCAGGAAGGACGACCTTGGTATGTCTTGTGTACACTCTTTACTCCTCTCTGGGCCATTGGATGACTTTTTTTTTTTTTTTAAGATTTTATTTATTTATTTATGAAAGACACAGAGAGAGAGAGAGAGGCAGAGATGCAGGCAGAGGGAGAAGCAGGCTCCATGCAAGGAGCCCAACATGGGACTCGATCCCGGGTCTCCAGGATCAGGCCCTGGGTCGAAGGCAGGTGCTAAACTGCTGAGCCACCCGGGATCCCCCATTGGATGACTTTTATTTCATTCATTATCAAACTTACCATGTTCTAGGCATCACGTTAGGCACTTAGGGATACTGAATTGAATAACACGCGTTCTTTCCCTCCAGGAGCTCAGTGTTGTGTGGATGGGAAAGATACTTTGAAGTATCTCAGATGATGTTGGAATAAATAGGATTTCTTTTCCTGGAAGACTCTGAGTTGAATTCCATTGTGTGGCAGGTGGACAGTGATTTCAGTGGTCTCTGTGTGCTGTGTGTGTGCGTGTTTAGCTGTATCACTTTGGCGTTTTATTTTTCTTGGAGTCTTGGAAATGTGCCTGCCTAGAATATTTTTGTAAATGTGTTTTGTTTGGGTGCTCTCATTCTATTGAGACTCAAGCCAAATTCATACATTAGCACAAAAGCTGCATTGCTCAGACATGTGCTTAATTAGCCCATGGAGTGGACTTAGGAGCTTTCTGGAGGTAGGTCATTGCGGGTGGCTTGGTGGCTCCATGTCATCAGTGACCTAGGCTCACTTTCTTACACATTCCTCTGCTAACAACTCCATGGCCCAGAGTGACTGCCTGAGGACCAGCCGTGTCATCCGAATTCCAGCCTGGAGGAAGGAGGAAGACCCTTGGCAGAATGAGCTCCTTCTTCTTAAGGATCCTTCCTGCAAGTCACATACAGGACTTCGGTCTTCATCCATTGGCCAAAATGTAGTCACAACAGCCACATTCTGCTGCAAGAAAGACTGTGTGCTGAGATCAAATCGGGAGCCCTCTTCATAGTTATAGGAGGAAAAAACATATAATAGGGGGTATACACAGGGGTTAATTATGAAGGGAAATAGACCAAATACTAGAGTTTTACTTCTGAACACTTATTTTAGGGCAGGAAAGCATACTGGGGTGGATGGCCTCACATGGTTAGTACATTACAGGAAACATGCCCTATCCTCCCAGGCAGCTTTGAAAGAAGAATGAGAGGTTATCCTGGTGAGTCTAGTAGGGAGAGAGCCGATAAAGGTGGGGGGGATGGCTAGGGAAACCCCGACAGTGGTGTCAAGCCGGAACCCCACGTCCACAGTAGCCACCGTGTGCTGTGGATGCCAGTTTGCAGGGCTGCAGCGTCTCATGTGCACAGCTTCTCATGTGCGCAGCTCTGGGAGCATGCTCCAGGGTGAGGCCTTTTTATTGTTCGTGATGGTTGCGATGCTCCGGGGTGATGCAGGGTAAGCTGGCCAGTTGAAAATAACTAGGAGCTCATGCACGTTTTTGGGAGGGAGGGAAATGGCACTGGAGCATCTCCCCCATTCCATCAGAGGCAAAAATCCAAACTGGAGCCTCCTGTGAACTGGATTCTGCCTTTCTCCAGCCTCATGCTCCCTCGAGGTTTGCAGACCTGCAGTGCGGAGCTCCTCCATCCACCTCCTGCCCAGGGGGATCCGGGCGGTCCAGGGCAGAGCAACCTATCCGTTCTGTTTGTAACCCTCAGGTGACACATGCCCAGTACTGATGTGTGTTAAATGTTTTCCTGCACGCATCAGCTCTTCTTGATGCACTAGGCTCCTTGGTTCGGTTGGGGCTGTTTCTCACACATCTTTGGGTCCCCAGCACAGCAGTGCTTGGCACCTGTGGCTGGACCCAAGTGCCCTAGACTTGGGCACCCCTTTGGGTGTCAGTCCTGGCAGCGTTTCTGTGTTTTCTTAGCCTCCTGGTCTCACCTAAGCGGGAGGCTCCTCTTTACCTAGAGCAAATTATTGAGCAGGAAAAGACAGTTAAAAGGTAAATTGATGGCCAGCTGGGCCCTCCAGAGTCAGCTCCTGGAAATGTTTATATTTTAAACACCCACACTCAGAGTCCTTTCCTTAGCAGTCCAAGTGCCTTGGGTTAGGGAGAGGGAGAAGAAGTTCTTTAGCTTAAATGCTGCTGTTGCTGGGAGGGGTGTAGCTGTTGAAGCACATTTTCTTGACCCATTCATCCCTTGATGAACACTCAGGTCGCATCTGTGTCTCGGCTATTGTGGACCATGCTGCTGTGACCGTGGGGGTGTGGATAAAGTTAGATGAGTGTTGGAATGTGAGTCTCCGAGCTTCTGGTCCATCTGTTGCAGGTTGTTGCTGCTCTTTGGCCTCTTCTGAAGGCTTTAGGGTAAGCAGAGTTATATGGAGTCAAGTTAGCTCATGTTTTCCCCTCTGTATGGTGCAGGAGAGAGAATTTATAAGATCTTCTGGACTTTGTAGCTCTGTGCCGAGACCTAGGGTGTTTATGTCACACCTGGGACAAACTTCTTGAGCCACTGGCTGTCTCCTGGGGAGGGATCTCCTGGTCTCGTGATTCCAGCCTGCCTTGCAACTGTTTTTGCTATATCTCTCCTTGTCTAGTCCCTTCTTACTAGCCAACTATTCATCACTGTGGAGCTCTATCAAGACTGTTCGAGAGAGGTCCCATATCCTGTGGGGTGACCTGGTCTGGTGGAGGCCAGCCGTGTGAGGGGGTGAGAGAATTCACGAGAGGCAGAACAGAGGAGCTAGGGAGCAGCCATCTGGCAGGATGGGAAAGGAGAGACCCTGTGCCGGGAGGCAGTGGTGCGGGGCTGTGGTTAAGGGGGAAAGTGAGGAGGCTTGGGATTCTCCTGGTGCCTGTGTCCCTGTGTAAGTAGACCCTTGGCCAGCTAGGGCTTCTGGCAGTTTTGAGGTGGGTCACCTGATGGGCCAGTCTGCAGCAGATGGTCACTGTGGGCCCTTCTACCATAGGGTTCCATTGATCATGTTGGTTCCCTAAAAGCAGCCTTTTCCTATCCCTTCTCTAGGGGTGGCTAAGCTGGCTTTTTTTTTTTTTTTTTTTTAAGATTTTATTTATTTATTCATGAGAGCCACAGAGAGAGAGGCAGGGGCACAGGCAGAAGGAGAAGCAGGCTCCCTGCCCAGAACCCCTGGATCATGACCTGAGCGGAAGGCAGGTGCTCAACCACTGAGCCATCCAGGTGGCCCAGCTAAACTAGCTTTATATAGCATCTTTAAAATAACAAGGGGATAAATATTTTTAAAAAAAAAGGAAGAAAAAAGAAAGGGCAGCCCGGGTGGCTCAGCGGTTTAGCGCCGCCTTCAGCCCAGGGCGTGATCCTGGAGACCCGGAATCCAGTCCCACGTTGGGCTCCCTGCATGGAACCTGCTTCTCCCTCTGCCTGTGTCTTTGCCTCTCTATTGGTTTCTCGAAAAAAAAAAAAAAAAAAAAAACTTTAAAACAAGAAAAAAGGAGCCTCTTAATTGTGCCTTAATTTCCATGGAAGTATTTTTATAAGATTTATAACTGTGTTTAGTTGCTCTGTAATGGTACGACCAATCTGCATAATGCTGATTATCCAGGCAGACCAAAGTAATTTATGGCTAGGTCTTCATTACCAGGTGGTAGATACTATCCCCATTCTATTGCTGGGGAGATTGAGGCTCCTCAGGGAGAAATACTGGACCCGTAGAGAGTCAAACCGCAGAGGGAATTACCATCAGGATTCCCTGGCATTTGCCTTTCTTTCTCCCCATTAACTTTCTCAGGAGGGGCAGGATCCTGTTAGGGAACTCCTCTACCGGCCATTAGTTAGTTGGTTTGAGTTACTCCTTTTAGAAATGGGATTACTGTTTGTCTTTGCATATATATAAAATGGAAATTCTAATGCACTTTGCTCACCTACCGTGAAGGTTAATGAAAGAATGTGAGCATTATAAAGCAGTTTGGGGGGAATGACAGCATGAGAAATGTTATGTTGTTAATGGTAAACTTGGGCTCTTGCGCTGGGGCCTCATGGGGGCGGTTTCCAGTTTTCCAAATGTGGACGACACAGGCTTTGATAAAATCCAGTCCGCTTCCTTTCTGTCGAACCCAGCCAACGACGTCTTTCAGAATATCCCCCCTCAAAACAGATGTTTTGAAATAGCTTGTTACCAAACTGCAGTTATTAGATAATAATTTGTATTGTTAAAACATGAATGGAAGACATCTCTAACTGAGAGGGGAGAGTCCACTGGAAGGATGTGGTAATTGTTACCATGCTACTGTGTTCTAACCAAGAGATTTGATGTGCTAATGGCTTGGCATTTAGGCAAGTGGATGGGGTTTGGTTGGCCCTTTTGAACTAGTCCCGAGAATCTTCAGGACCCCCAGCCCCTTCCCAGTTTGGAAGCTGTTGATGGAGATCCTTGGGCCACTGCTGAGTCAAAGCATTATTTAGGTTTTGGTTTTCATATTGGTTGGGAAATTTCATATATAGAGATTCCAGAAAACCATTCTCTCGGGGGCCTGTGGCCTCCTTAGAGCTGTGACTGGTTCTTTCAGTTCTCTTTTCTCCCTGCTAAGAGTCATTAGGTCACACGGGGAAATACAGATGTCAGTGGGGTGGCAGGCAGGGAGGGAGAGTGAGGGCTCTGTAGGCAGAATGACCTGGGACTGGACTGGCTGTGGGACTTTGACCATGTCACTTAACCTCTCTGATCTCGAGTTTCTAGAATGGAGGCAGTAACTACCTCAGTGGATTATTATTGTGAGGACTACATGGGATAACATTCATAAAAAAGGGGTATCATGGGCTCGCACCAGTAGGCTCTTTGTACTGTTAAGAACAGAAAGTAACTCTTGGACCCCTAAGATTCTGTTGGCAGGTACACATCCTGTTGAAAGATCTGCTCTCATATCCTCATACTTTTTAAGAGTACACCTCTCTAACGTTCACGTAGATAGTCCTAATACGGAGACGTTCACCCCTCTGGGGAGGGAAGTCTGTCCCAGTGGGGCCCTTTCCTAGCCTGCCATTTGCCAAAACCACCATTAGCAGCCCTCTGGCAGGATGGTCTTGGGCACCCAGGGGTGCTTGGTGTCTCCCTCCCAGTTGGTGTTCCCCTAGCTTCAGCTGTGAGCAGGAGCCAGCGAGAGCTCCACTCCACCCAGGCTGGGAACATGGTGCATGTGTGGGCATTCGAGGTACACTTAGGGGGGCCTGTCAGAAAAGCTGCATTTTCTACTCTTGGTTCTTCATCGAAAGCTGAAGAAAGGTCCTTCCCTACTTGGCCTTATGGCCTGTGAGTTGGAACTCTTCGGTCCTGCCAACATCAGTTTTATTTCTTCAGCTTTTCTGAGTTGCTATAATTACTCCCACGTTTGGGGCCTCTTTTGTAAACTCTTTGAAGACCGGGACCGTATCTATCCTACACTGGACATATTGGGTGAAATAAAATATATTACTAAAGTGAATTTTACTTGTTCCTTTTTTACTTTCTGGCTACTAGAAACATTTAAATTACATGTGTGGTGTGCACTGTGTTTCTAGTAGACAATGCTGGTTACAGCCCCCCTCTGTCCATTTAGTGCATTAGGTGGACCTACTTGGGTTGAGGGTTGGGGGCACAGGTGGGCATGGGTTGAGGGTGAGACACAGGTGGGCATGAGATGCTCTGAGTGGCTAGCTTAGGTATAGTGAGTTGAATGGTGGCCCCTCAAAAGATTTGTCTATCCTGAACCCGTGAGTGAGACTCTATTTGGAAAAAGGGTCTTTGCAAATGTCATTAAGTGGAGGATCTTATTAGATGATGCCTTGCTAACTTATCTGGGTGGTCTCTAACTCTAATGACGTTGTCTTTACAAGAGGAGAAGACCTGGAGAAGGTTACTTGGAGACAGAGGCAGAGATTGGAGTGATGTGTCCCCAAGCCAGGTAACAAACACCAGGGATTGCTGGCAGCCACCAGAAGCTGAGAGTGAGTCATGGGATGGGTTCTCCCTCCGAGCCTCCAGAAGAAAGCACCTTGCCAACACCTCGATTTCACACTTTTGTCCTCCAGAATTGTAAAGGAGTAAACTTCTATTGTAAGCCAGCCAGTTGGTGGCCACCTGGGTTACACGGGGAGATGGCTGACAGTCCACTATCTCTGATGGGGGCTGGGGAGGAAATCCCCTAAAAGAACCTGAAAAAGCTAACGCAAAAAATAGGCTGGACTGTTAAACTGTCACTATCACAGACCTCTGCCTCACTGCATAGAATTATTCCAGAAATCAGAAGTGATGATATTTACAAAGCGCCTAGCTTAGTTTCCACAGTGAGGGAAGTTTTCATTACCATGATGAAAGGTTCTATGTCCTGCTCTTTCCCCTTGACGATGGGATAGAGGGTGGTTGCCAGTAATTCTAGTAGTTTGGAGATACTTCAGGTCTAGGCATTTAGTGTGTGGATCGTGAGGTTGTCCTCCAGGTTTTCAGGTTATTTCCTCTGTTTTGTTGCATGGGAAAGAGGAGAAACAGTTTGCTGATGAGGAGGGTTTTTTTCCCCTGCTTGATGAGAAATCTGCTGTCTTTTTGGTTCTCATTACATACTTGAATTGGATCGCTCCATTTTTGGGAAAATAGCATTACTCTCTAGTTTACCTAGAGATTTTGGGCTCTCACCAAAAATGTTAGAAAAGGCTCTCACACTACTACTAATTGCAAAATAAACATTTGCAGCCCCACGTACAGCAGACTGACTTGGCCAGTATTTATTCTGTGGGGAAGAGAAAGAGTTACTTGTTGACTGTCTACAGTACATCAGGCAGTTTTGTGCAGTCACTTCGGTTGAATTCTCATGGTAGGCCTGGCCTACAAGGTGACTGTTGTTGCTTGGTCGATAGATAGACTCTGGGTAAAATGACTTGTCCAGGGGCACATCGTACGTGGGAAAACTAGAATCCCATTCAAGCCAGTGTTGCCTTTTCCCTGAGGAAGTGGTGACATCGTAGTGAAATGTGTAAAACTGGTCATCTGGGCTGGTTTTGTTAGGTGGGAATTGGGTGGGATGGGTGGTGGGTGGGGAGAAAGTCTGTGCCCTCCCCTGGAACCCTCCCACCCAAGCCGACTGGGAGGCATCATTGCAGAGCTCATTTGGAAAATTGTTTCTTACGTGGCGTCTCCTTCATCACTCACCTTCTCTCTGATTCTGTGCATCGTCCATTACATTTGTCCTTTCAGTTATTAGCCTGTAGGATTTCGAGATTTTCATTTTGAGATTTTCATGAGTCAGGACACGTAGCAGGCTCCACGGGAGAGAGTGTTTCTGCAGATTCCGTAAGTTGGCCTGCTGAGGTGGTGGAGCTTTCTGGAGAATGGGATGGTAATACTAAAAGTCTACACTGGGGCTGTTGAGTGCTTGGGCTCCACCCAGGCTCTGGGTCTTGGAATTTAACCTGCTACCTATTTATGCTGATATGCTCAGGATGTACATTAGAGAATGTCGTAGTCAGAGTAGGATAGGTCTTTGCTGCAGTAATAAATTTCCCCAATAGTTCATTGGTTTAACATGTAAAAGCCTTTTCTTCACTAACACAAAGACTCTGCAGGTGGGGTGGAAGGAATGGGAGGGTCTCGACTCCTCATGGTGACTTTATCCTTGGCTGATCAAGGCTCTCCGACCTGGAACACTGGCGTAGCAAGAGAAGAGTTTGCAAGAGTTGTCATGTGCTGCTGCTTCTGTTCCTTACCCTAAAAGTGATGGAGTCACTTTTGCCCCCATTCTGTTGGCCCAAACTAGTCACGTGGCCCTGTCCAACCTGGGAAGTGAGGGCAGTGGGCCGTGCAGATGGGGATGGTGGTATAGTTGATACAGATGGAGGTGAGGGCCATTCTTTGCCACAGATGGCACAGAGCACACCTGTTGGTGATGGGTTCATCAAATCCGAGTACACACTCAGGCCCATGTACTTGAGAAAAAATTGAGATCTGGTGTCCTCAGAGTCGGGCTGAATTTCTGTAAATCTCTTACCGGGCTCTCTTCCTCACACTTTCTCAGCCATCAGCTGAGTTGGTTGAGTTGAATGCATGAGACATTTAAAATCTGGATCTTCTTCTCTTAGACATTGGATTAGGGTCCACTCTGACCCAGGATGACCTCTTCTTAATCTGATTACATCTACAAAGACCCTCTTTACAAATAGGCCACATTCACAGGTGCTGGAGGGTCATAACCTGGACATACCTTTTGGGGATGGGGAGACACAATTCTGGCCTCTGGTAGAGGATTAACACAGTATGCACACACAGTAGGCCTTTAATAAATAATAGTTTCCATTACTCTTCTCAGAAACTGAGAAAACCCACACAGAACTTTCTAACTGAATTTTGCTGTATTTTCAGACCTTTGAGGTTTATAGTATCGATAAAACCAGAGCATTTTCTATTTTTTTTTTTTTTTTGTAAGGCACAGCTTTTATTTGCAATATGAGGTTCTTCTAGGGGATGTAGACGAGATGCCATGCATCTCAATTATAGAATAGGTTTGGCATTCGGATTTTGAGTGACTGTAGCCCAATGTTGGTTTCCTTCGGGCGCTTTTGTCTTGCTTAACGATGCAAAACAGAAAATGCACACAAATGGTTCCCCAAAATGAGGACTGTCGTTATTGCTTCTTTTACCTCTGGGGCCCCGAACTGTAGAAGCTTATTTACTGCAAGGCAATGAGGGCTCTGAATCTCAACCTCCGTATATTACATTCTGTATTACACTCAAACATGGCTGAAATTAATTGTGGCCAAGGCAGGGGAGACAGGAAAAACCTATAATGGTTTATCATATTTTGCAGGCTTTGTGAGGGCCATAAATTTAAGGCATATAGGAATTGTATTTATTCCTTAGATTTCACAAATTTGTCACGTACCTTTTCTCTGAGGATGACAAGTTCTTTAAGAAAACAGAGTTTCTGATTTTGAAGTCGAAAAGAAGCAACAATGGAGATGTTCCCCCCAGGGTCCCAGATGACCACAGCGTCGTCTCTCTCAAGCTTCTTGGGTTACAGGATTGTTAATAGCTAAATTATTAATGTGGGTTTGCTAGTGGAGGGAGCTGCTTTGAGCATTGCCTCTCCTCTGACATCAGCTCTTTTATAGCCACTGTTGTAAGAGTCAGATTTCATATGGAACAGTTTATAAATTGAATAGTGTGTGTATGTGTGTGTGTGTGTGTGTGTGTGTGTGTGTGTTGGAAAGAGCCTGTGGTGGCCTCTGACTATATCTTGGAGTGCCCTTGTGTCTGAAACCTTGCAATGTAGGAATTTACATCTTGGAATTCAATCCAACTTGCAGCTGGCTCAAACCAGGAAAGTGACCTATTACTGATTTCTGCTGATAGTTCAGCAGCTTCTGTCGCCATGGCAATGCCCCCTGCCCCACCATCCCCGTTCCCAGTCTCTTTGAGCCTAGAAATTGTGTATTCCAAGTCTTGAAATCCTCTGAAAGGATAAGTTCTTTAAAAGGATAGTGGGGCACTTTTGCCCACAGTTTTCCTCGGTGGCTGCATCAATTGAAATGCACCTTGATTTGATGATCTTTATTTGCTTTCGAAGCAAAAGTTGGTAGATTGATTTTTAAAGAAAAACCGTAGAATGTTGTTAGCTATCCCTGGATAACCCCTGTTGCCCACTGGCGCCAAACTTTGTTGACAGTGACCCAGAGAAATACAAACATTTGCACATGAATGATTCATAGCTGGGTTATTCATGAGAGCCCCAAAGTGGTAACTTGGTGTCATCGGTAGATGGATGGGTAAATGTGTTCTGTCCATACAATGGAATATTACACAGCCGTCAGAAAGGATGAAGTACTGATGCTTGTTACAGCAGGACTGAGCCGTGAGAACATTACCCTAAGTGAAAGAAGCCAGACGCAAAAGACCACATGTTGTATGATTTTGTTTAGATGGAGATATCCCGAGTGGGTCAGTTCCCGAGTAGGTTAGTTCATGGAGCTAGAAAGTAGACTGGTGGTAGCCCAGGGCTGGGGTGAAGGTTTGAAAGGGCTGGGGAGTGAATGCTAATGGGCATGTGGTTTCCTTTTGGGGCGATGGTTGTGTAACTCAGACTATACTAAATGCCATTGAGATGCATACTTTAAGTGGGTGAATTCTATGGTATGTGAATTATATGTCAATCAAGCTGTTAAAAATCACATTTACGTTGCAAGCTAGATCATTTATATGAAGCTGAATCCAAACCTACTCTTCTGTGTCTGATATGTTCTGATTGATTCTAATCTGTTCCATTCCATTTCTTTAAAAAGTTGCTGGATGTGACCCATCAAATTGATTTTCCGTAACCCTCATTTTTACAGATTCCACTCCAGTTTACTGATGGAAAAAAACTGAGTCCCAGAGTTTAAGAAATGGGTGCAAGTTTACCCAGCGTATTAATGGCTAAGTTGAGACTGTAAGCTTGAGTGTTCGGACACCCACGCCAGCTGTGCTGGCCTAGAGGTTGGGTGTTCTTTTTAAAAGACTGAGCAGAATTTGGGGTTAAGAAAAGGTACTGGCAATGAATAGCCTCCTTGTAAAAACACCTTCACATGGAGTCTGGAGTGGTTAGGAAAGCTCAGGCCCTAGAGGAGGGCCGGTTGCGCAGCTTTGCATCGAGCACGGTATTCAGTACGTGGCACACCGCATGGCCGCAGCTTATGAGCGGGCCCCATTTGTTTATTTTTCAAGCAAAGATGCTATTTTCTGAGCATTTGCGGGGTAAAAACCTTAGAAGTTTCTAGTTGCCTCTTACGTAGGCTGCCCGGCTTGCTAGCCCTTCCACTGAAAGCAAAATTTAAGGTAGGGATTGATAGAAAATGGAGAAAATACATACAGGAAATTAAGGAGAGAAGGGGAGGTGGTGTTTCTCTGTGGCTCTTGAATCAGTTAGATGGTGTCAGTGAATTGGCAGTGAGCACAGCCTTGGTCAGAGATGTAGACAAGAGAACTTCCGCCAGGGTAGAGGATGGGGAGGAGGGTGGGGGTGGAGGTACCCAGGGGGGCCCGGGCAGTGTAGGCTTGCACTGCTTTCTCTACAGGGTTCCTTTCTGGGTACCCAGGAGCTGATTCAGACCTGCTGGCCCCTCCTGTGTCTGTGAGAGGCCATGTCAGGGCCAGGGCCACTTTTTCACTAAGTTTTGCTCAACATTTGGACAGAACACTGTACCTTCTTGGTTAATTATTTGCATAAATATTTGCTTCTTCCCAGCAGGGCCATTTCCTGTGTTAAAAAGACTCACGTGGATCTAAAGGTTTTCTTTTCTTCTTCCCATTATGAATGGCATGCTGGTCAAAGGGCCCACCTCAGGAACAGAAAATCCTTGCCCTCAGGGGTCTGAGCTGGCGGTGGGAGGTGGGTGGAGGAGCGGCCTGTCCTTCCAGAGGGCTGGCCTTCAGCGGGGCTCCTGGAGGCCCCCTTGGTGCCTAGAAGGGAAATCCACCATTGGCTGGGTTTTGGGACAACAGTCAGAGGCCCCGTGCACAGTGGCTGTGTGGGGTGGAGCTCTGTTTCTTGACCAAGAACTGACGTCCTTCCTGGCCCTTCTTGGCCTCATTAAGAAAGCCAGGGCCTAGGAGCCTGACAAAGGGAATCAGAGCAGCAGATCTAAATAATACCTAACAAAACAATTATGGTCGACCCTTTTTTGGTGTCAAGTGTCTTATGAACTGTGCCATCTTCTTCTTTTTTTTTTAATGATTTATTTATTATTTTAGAGAGAGACGGCATGTGCGTGTGTGAGCTGGGCCAGGGGCAAAGGGAGAGGGAGAGAGAGAGAATCTCAGGCACACTCCTTGAAGAGTGTGTGTATCGGTCCCACGACGCTGAGATCATGACCTGAGCTGAAACCAGGCGTCGGACACTCAACCAAACAGGCACCGCAGACTGTTCTCAGCAAGAGAGGCTAAGAAGCTCCTGGTTCTGGCCGACCCACCTCTCTCTAGGCCCAGCCCCTCTATCTGCTCCTGTGTAACCTTGGGAATGTAGTGTCTCCCCTTCCTTTTTTTTTTTTTTTTTTTTTTTAAAGATTTTTTGTTTATTTATTTATGAGATACTCACAGAGAGAGGCAGAGACACAGGCAGAAGGAGAAGCAGGTTCCATGCAGGGAGCCCGATGCAGCACTCGATCCCAGGACCCTGGGGTCACAGCCTGAGCCAAAGGCAGACACTCACCCATGGAACCATCCAGGTGTCCCAAGGTCTCCCCTTCCAAACCTCAGTTTCCTTTGCAGCACATTCAGACAGTGACATGCTCACCTTGGGGGGATGACAGACGACTGGCACAAGGCGATACACGCACAGCACGTAGTGCACAGAATTCCGTGCTCAACAATGATAGCTCTTTTTATGATTAGGTGGTCCCTTGCCTCATTCCCATCGGACAGATTGGCATGCAGAGGCACCAGCTTGTACAGCTTGCTCCAGGTAGGTCAGGCCTGCCTGACCCTGGCCCTCTGCTTTTACTGCTGTATTTTCCTTGCATCTCATCTGGCGAGTGGCCGTCCATGCTGAACTTCAGGAAGACAGTGGCGATGGGCAGGGGTCTGGGCTGCCTTTTCAGATTTCCGGTCTTTCCAGAGGGAATTGATGTTCCCAGGTGTCCTTGAGGATGTTCACCGGAGAGGGCAGTCCCACAGCAGGTGGGAGGGGATGGGCCCAAGCGTCTGTCCCTCCTTTCCTTCTTCCTCTGTTCTGAGCATTGCTGAGGCCCTAGAGATGTTCTCCACTGCCCTTTGGAACTGAAGGGCTCAGCCGATTCTGGTCGTGCAAATTCCTTTTGTCTTCCAGTTTCAGAATGCAAGTGCCTCCTGTTTGTCCCCTCTGTTGGAGATTATAATCTGTCGTGGCAGATAAAGGCCCTTTCCCTCCCTCCCTCTTCTTTGATGCTGGCAAACATTCCTCAGGGCTAATAAGTATTGAAGCGCCCACAGAACAGAATAAACACATTTAATACTGGATTGATTCTCTGAGGCCTTCCCGCCCCGTCTCCTCTCGGCCGAAGCACATCCACTCTTTGTCAGGCTTGTGTGCTCAGCTATGCGAGATCGCTTAGAGCCTGGTGGACAAGATGATTAAAAACAAAACAACAAAACAATCCGGGAATGAAGCTCTGGAGAGGATTATCCTGGATTCCCTTGGAGAACATCCTCTGTGGTTCCAGGGAGGGGGGACGAGGGAGTCTGGGAGCGTGTGGTTTGTTTGTGAAGGCTGCGGCTCTCCGGTTGGTTAGGGCCTTGGTCGGCCTCAAGGCATCCCACGGACTCGGCTGGTAGTAGTAATAGCAGCGGAAAGCAGGCTCATTGCCGGACCAGTTATTGCTTTTGTTCGGAATGGCCCATCTAAGTCAGGCCCTATTAAATACAGCAATTTAACTGACACTTAGCGTCTTTAGGGAGATAAATTATCCTTTGGCCTGGTCACCTCCATTCACCTCCACTTTGAAATTTGATCATTGGTACGAGTCCTGGGAGAGTAGTTCAGGCAGATGCGTTTGCTCACGGAAGCCCACATCCCAGGCCCTCCCTCGTTCAGCACGCGTGTAATGAGGACCTCCTCGTTAAGTGGAGATGACGTGGGCCCTGCTTTTCGGGTCGCCCACAGTTTTTATTCAGTCACGGACCAGTGAGTGGGCACCTGTTGTGTGCAGAGCCCTGTGCCTGCCCTGGTAGGGGCCCCTACCCTTCTGTGCAGAGGGCCCGCCGTGGCCTCCGGGAGTGGGGTACAGAGGCGCACAAAGTGCTGTGCGTGGGGAGGAGGGGGTGAGTCATTCCGCGGGTGGGACCCAGGAGGGCTTTGTGGCAGAGGGGACGTCTGCTGATCCTTGAAGGAGGGGAGCTCAGAGCAGGTCTCCTCCTCCAGGGCCTGGACTGGAGCCAGGAGCCTCTCCCCAGGTCTCCGGGCTGCTCCTCTTCTCCTCTGTGTTGACACCTGCAAGCTCCTCCTAGGTGTTCGCAGCTTCTCTTTGAAAGCTCGCTGTGTTCTCATGCATGCAGCATCCCAGCCCCCCGCCTCCGTCTCTGCAGCTCAGCTCCGAGCCTCCCTCGCCAGCTTGTGCCCCACTCCTAAAGACCCCGGGGGAGGAGTTTGGGCCACCTGGTCATCCTTTCTGGCCATGCCCTGCCTGCCACTGGCTCCTGGCAATCCCATTGTGGATGGAGGCCCCGTTGTGGTTCGGGCAGCAGTGGTCAGGGTCCAGCACAAGTGACAGTGGTGGTGACCCGCTCGCCAGGGGCCCTGGGCACAGCAGCAGCTAGGAAAGGTGAGTCACGTGTCCTAGGGGTCCAGCATTGTCGGTCAAGAGAAGGTCTCTGCGTGGGCCTGTGGAGATGTGTGGGCGGGTGTCCAACTGCAGCTCTATTTGCAGTCGTGAAACTTTGGAAACACTCTCATTGATCATTTAAGGAGACTGAGTAAATAATAGATGGCACCATCATAAAGTGGAGTGCTGTCTAGCAACGAAACTGAGTAGACTAGATCTTCACGTACTCGTGGGTGAACCTCTAAAGAACTTCAGAGTGCGAAAGAAGAAATATGTATTTTTTAAGATTTTATTTATTTATTCATGAGAGGCACAGAGAGAGAGGCAGAGACACAGGCAGAGGGAGAAGCAGGCTCCATGCAGGGGGCCCGACGTGGGGCTGGATTCCCAGACCCCCGGGTCACGCCCTGGGCCGAAGGCAGACACTCAACCCCTGAGCCACCCGGGCGTCCCAAGAGGAAAGATCTATGTGATATATGCCACTTGAGTTTATTTTAAAACTACAAAGACTGCATGTTTATGTGGCATATGTATATATAGTATGTGCACGAACATAATTCTTTACATGCATAATTCTTTATATGTGTAAACATTATATACGTGTGTATATATGAACATATATATATAAAATGCACACATGCAATTGAATTACGCACGTGTGGTTAAAGTAGAAAACAGAAAAATGATACACACCGGGATTGTAGTTGCCTCTGGGATGGTAGTTGGGAGGGGCCTCTCAACCGTCCATCTTGGTAGTGTTTTCTTCCTTAAGAAGGGATGGACTTGGGATCCCTGGGTGGCGCAGCGGTTTGGCGCCTGCCTTTGGCCCAGGGCGCGATCCTGGAGACCCGGGATCGAATCCCACGTCAGGCTCCCGGTGCATGGAGCCTGCTTCTCCCTCTGCCTGTGTCTCTGCCTCTCTCTCTCTCTCTCTCTCTCTCTGTGACTATCCTAAATAAATAAATAAAATATTTAAAAAATATTTAAAAAAAAAAAAAAAAAAAAAAGAAGGGATGGACTTGGGCAGCCCGGGTGGCTCAGCGGTTTAGCGCTGCCTTCGGCCCAGGGTGTGATCCTGGGGTCCTGGGATTGAGTTCCATGTTGGGCTCCCTGCATGGAGCCTGCTTCTCCCTCTGCCTGTGTCTCCGCCTCTCTCTCTCTCTCTCTCAATCTGCATCTCTATGAATAAATAAATTAAAAAATCTTTTAAAAAATAAATAAAAATAAAAAAGAAAGGGGGAGGGGCACCTGGGTGGCTCAGTCAGTTGAGCATCTGCCTTTGGCTCCAGTCATGATCCCGGGGTCCTGCATTGGGTTTGCTGCTCAGCAGGGAGCTTGCCCCTCCCCCTGCTGTGCTCTCTCTGTCAAATAAATAAATAACATTTTAAATAAAAAAAGAAAGATGAAATATGGCAAAATACTATTATTTGTGAATTTGGGGGGCCCGTGTCTACTGTGTTAAAATCTCTACTTCTTTATATGTTGGAAATAGTTGATATTGTCAAAAAGCGTGTTTAGAGAACAGGTGATGATGTGGGGTGTCTGGGATGTAGCTTGTAGGGGGGGTGTTGTGGGTTGAAACAAATAGAAAGGTAGGTGGAACCTCAGCCATGCAGGCCGTGTGTCTTGTAGCCAGTGGGGTTCTGGCTTGAGCTGGGGGGAGACAGGGCATGAAGACTGAAGAGTCACTGCAGGGGAAGAGCTCGGGGGCCCAGGGCTTGGGTAGGAAGCTGCTGTGATGGTCTAGGCAGAGCGGGGAAGGGTCAGGTACTGGAGGGCAGGAGGGGTGAATGAGGCGACCTTGAAGGGAAGCAACAGGACCTGGTAAAGGCAGGAACATCACATTCTAGTGGAGCTCTTGCCTCTTCAAGGGAGTGTTGGCTGCTGCAGTGGTAGGACTGGTTTACCCAGACTCTGGGGCCGAAGGTTCTAGAGGGTTCTAGCCGTTCAGTGGTACCTTCTGTGTCAGGAAAGTACCTGAAAAAGTGGGTGATGGCAGGAAAGAGAGGATGGAGAAAACAGTAACTCTGGGGAGAAGGTGGTTGTCTCCTGGAGGCTGACTGGTCAGGTGTCAAGTCCATAATGTCTTGTGATTTGAGTGTCGCGTCACCGTGTGCTCAAGGTGTCAAGCACCTGTCTTATTTCCAAGTTGCACACTTGAGGCCACTCATTACAGAAAGGTTCTGTGGGGGAGGTCTTCAAATAATCTCCGTCTGTGTGTTACCGTGCATTATCTTTATAAAAAAATATCATTTATTGGGTCACCTGGGGGCTCAGCGGTTGGGCATCTGCCTTTGGCTCAGGTCACGATCCTGGAGTCCTGGGATCGAGTCCCACGTTGGGCTCCCTGCATGGAGCCTGCTTCTCCCTCTGCCTGTGTCTCTGTCTCGCTCTGTGTCTCTCATGAATAAATAAAGAAATCTTAAAAAAAAAATGTAAAAAAATACTGTTTATTTTGAAAAGGTTTTTATTTATTTATTCCTGAGAGAGACACACACACACACAGAGACAGAGACACAGGCAGAGGGAGAAACAGGCTCCATGCAGGGAGCCCGATGACGGACTTGATCCCAGGACCCTGGGATCACGACCTGAGCCCAAGGCAGATGCCCAACCGCTGAGCCACCCCAAAATACCTTTTAATTATTAGGTAGAAATGGTCTCTTGAGAGTCAAACTGCAACCTACTTTGTATGACAGATGGGCTCCGTGATGGCCTCTGTCCCCATTACAATTGTGAAAAATATCTTGGGGAGGGGGAACCTCCAAAAAAAAAAAAAAAAACAGAACTGTGAAAAATAACTTTCATTCCCATTGTTGTTATTTGTTGTTGAAAGTTCAGTTAACTGGAAAGAAAAAAATAAAAATCACCGGTAATCCTACCATTCAGACAACATTTAGTATGTCATCTTTTTGGACCCATTACATGTGTGTTATTTTTAAACTTTCTGTTTCCGTTGTACAGGTGCTGGACATTTTTCTGTTCATTGAGACATTTATTTGTGTATCCTCGGTCTTCCCCTCCCCGAAGTTCAACATAACTTTAATTTAGCTTGATTTCTGTGGCCTGTATTAGGAAAACAACAGGCATCTTCGTTTTTCGTCTCCCAACTTAGGACAGGCTCTTCTAACACGAGTTGATTGTTGGCAGCCACACAGTGCCCCTCTGGCCTGGGCTGCCCCTCCTGGAGGGAGAAATGCTTCCATGGCCCCGCCACCACTTCTTCTACACCAGATGTAATGGCTGCGTTGAACTCCGTCCAGTAGACGTTCCCTCATTTATTGCCCTAATTTTGGACATCAGTGTTGTTTCCAAGTTTTTATTTATCTTAAACATCACTTGTGGATAGCATGTTTGTAGCTGCTATTTGTGCACATTTACTCATTTCTGTAGATGAACCAAATTCCGAGAATTTCCACACCCATTCGTGCCCCTCAGCGTTGAATGGGCGAGTGGAGACAGTTGCCTTAGCCTGGTTCCTATGGGCAGGGCCTGGAGCTTACGGCCTTGTGCGTATGTTGCCACTGTCTTCCTGTGTCACCCTTGGCATTCTGTTGACAACTAGGGTCACGGCTAGTACCGTGTTACTGTGTCAGTGCTGCTGCCCTGACCGGAGAGGAGCGCAGGGGGTCATTTCGAAGAGCTCCACTGAGACCCTCACTTAGCATCATCTGCTGCTGGCTTCTTCCCTCCTTTTTGAAAAGCTCTAGCTCCTTGTCTTAGCACCACCCTGGATCACATTGGGTCCTCCCAATCCAGGCATCAGGCCTTTTCTAGATTGGGGAGGGTCCCCTGGAATCTTCCCTAGCAGCAGGATGGGGGTGGTTCACAACCCACAGAAAGGGCCTCAGGGGTTCCAGACTGTTGCTCCAGATAAATGGCTGTCAGATGAGTTTTATCTTGGGCTGCTTAGGTGGGTCAGGGGTCCCCTGTGGGGCCCTTACCCCATTGCTTCCTACTTTCTGGGAGAAAGGAATGAGAGTCATAAGTAATAAGGTGGTGTTTATACAACAGAAGCTCACAGTCATCCTACAAATTTATGAATGTGAGGACAGCCATTTTCCTATACAAGCGTGTCGGCTTTCCTCATTAGCCTTCTGGTGGAATGTAACCTTGCACGTGTTCTTAGGTAACCGTACACATTTTCGTTAGGTAAAAGCCATACACATTTCCAGTGACGACAAGGAATGTGCCAATTTCCTGGAGTCAGGATTGAGGTCATGACCTTGAGTGCTCAAGAATTCCAAGTTTAATTAATCCACCAAATGATGATTGCTGAGAGGAAATGTCCTATCAATATTAGATGTGACGAGATGCTGGTCTGGCTGTGACAAGTCACTTTTCTGAAGGTCTCATCTTCTGCGGTCACTTCGGGCAGGGTCTCCTGTCCGCGTGAGCACGTCCTCTCCGGAAGGCAGCCACGCTCACTTCCAGATCCCTTTTCTGTGAAGGTGTACGCTGCACGCAGACCTTCGGGAACTCACGTGTTGCTTTTCCCCAGTACTACCTGTATTTTCTCAGCCGTGCTCCCCTTCAGTCGGGAAACCCCTTGGAAAGTGAGCTTTCAAGTGGGGTGGTGTCGGAGAGATTGCATTTTACAGTAGAAGGAGCCCTTCCTTGTCCTGCTTCTTGGGAGCAATGGGCTGTTTGCAGTGCCTTTGCCTTTTGCCTGAGAAGTCACCCTCGGGGACGGAGCCGTCATCTTAGTCCAGCTTAGATCACATAGCCTTCCTTTTGGCTGGAGAGCGAGGACCCCTGATTATAGTCCTCTTACATCATAGCCATTTGGGGAGCTTATTCCAGAAAAGCAGAAGGAGAAATGTCTACTGAGCATCTTAAACAAAACCCCACCACCAGCGGCTGCTGTAGCTGGGCCTTGAAAACGGCCGGCTCATGCCCCATCCCGCTGGAAGCATGGGCCCAGGGACCTGTGGGCAGTACCATTTGGTGTCCTCCTCTGGCTCCTGCAGCCCTTTTCTCCCTGAGTCACGTAGGCTGCATGGTTAGAGGATTTTCACTTAACCACGGATGAGGATCTTAGTTTAGAGGGGAGAGTCTTGAATTTCGGAGCTATGATAGAGGGGTTACATTTTTGGCTCTGCTACTTACGAGCTGGATGATCTTGACTTTTCCCAGCTTTGGTTTCTCATGGGTGCAGTCCGGGGGATGGGACACTTCCCAGAGTTGTTCTAAGAATTACATGGAGCAGCCCCCCTGGGGAGGCCCTGAGCCCTGAGCCCTGGACATCAGAGGTGGTGTTTTCTCCTTTCCCCGGAGCAGGGACGAGCATCTGCGGGGGCTCCTGGGTTGAAGAGCAGGAGTTTGAGAGTCACACAGACCTGGTTCCACTATTCTCTGATTGTGTGACCTTGGGCAAGGTGGAATGACTTTCCGAGCCTCAGTTTCCCTCCTCTGTAAAGCTGGCGCTCGTTCCTTCCTGCCTCGCAGTGGCAGGTGAAGGCAGGTGTCGTGCGCTCGGTTCAGTGCCGGGCCCGCCGGCCGCGCTGGGTTAACACGGGGTGAAATCGGACGGGCTCAAGCCCGTGGGCCCAGACCTCATTCTGGCTGCATCTGCCCTGCTGCACCTGACGCACGCCCGTTCTTGCAGGGAAAGCAGCCCTTCTGTCGCCGGAGGAAGGAAGCTGCTGCTTTTGCATCACCGCTGTGTCCGTTTTCCGCTCTACCGGTCTCCTGTCTGTGTCTTGGTCTCCCGTCTGTGTCTTGATTCGGGTCAGTCCGTTTCCCACCCCACACAGTGGGCTTCCGTGGCTTCCTCTCAGTCTGCGGGGAGGATGTTAACAGTTCCAGTTCCAGGAGACTCGGAAAAGCCTCCCCTCCCCAGCAGGCATCACTTATTTATGCTTTAATCTTCATAGATTGCTCTGAGTTGCTCTCGGGCTGTCCCGAAAGCCCTGGTGAGTGGAAGTAGTGCACGCACCCAGAGTAATTAATGCACTTTCTACTAGCGAGGGAACATGTAATTTGCAGGAATGTGTGTCAAGACCCACCCTGCTAAATTTATACCCTGTAATTTGCAACGTTAGCTGGCACCAAATCGGCAGATTGGTGAGTCTAGCCTACCTGCTTTGCAATTATATCTGCTGGCCCGTGTTGCAGGATTGAGTAACTGGAGATCTCAATCATTTAAGTAAATTAGAACCGGCTCCTGGGACCCATCTGAGATCACCCTCTGGTAGAGGAGGCTGGTTAATGATGTTTCTTTCCTTTGTACCAACTTGAGAGCCTCTGATGAGGGCGAGGAAGGAAAGAGGCCAAGACACAAGTCTTCAGGCTTCCCTGGGTGTGGGCAGACCACAGGCCATGGGGAGGCGTCTCCTGAGCGGTCCCCGGCCCCCCGCCTTCTGACGGGCCTCTGGAACAGAGAAACACAAAACTAATATAACAGAAATGGTTTTATGGTCTGTTTTATGAGCTGCATCAGCCCTAATAATCGGCTCTGGGGAGATTCTTGTTAGTTCTTAAAACTGGAAGTCACTTCGCAGCCTCTGCAGACCAGTGGTTTTTGGAAGATCCTCATAAATTTTCTTTTTTGGGAGACCTGCAGGAGAATATTGTAGGCTGACATGCAGGCTTCTTGTTCTGTGGGGTGCTAGGAGGAGGGTGTGAGCTGGCCGGGTTTTCCCATGGTCGTGTTTCTTCTGTGGCCCGATTGAAAGAGTCCAGCAGAGGACAAAATGAATTGTAAGCAGGCTCTGGCCTGGTATGAAGCCCAGATCCTCAATTACTCCGTGTGACCTTGGGCAGATAGTTAACCTCTCTGAGCAGCCTTTCCTCATTTGTGAAATGGAGCTAATGATTCCTTTGATTAAAGCTGTTATAAATATTAGATGTTTGTAAAGGCATCTGGCACACGGAGGACACTCCATAAATGGTAATTATCATCAGCGCCGTTTATATTCGGGGAGGGCACGTTATTTATCAGTTGTAAAGAACACTTGGCTACACAGACCAGGCAAAATTGGTAAACAAATTGTGTAAAATCCTTTATTCTTTCAAAAAGCCATTTGCATGTATACCCTGAAGTCTGAAGATGTGGGTTGGATCTAGTCGGTGCTGTGGACGCGCGTGGGTTTGTCGCTAATGAAGAGCTTCCCTCATCCCAATTCCTGGGTTCATCGAAGAGCGTGGGATGGATCCCATTTGGTCTTGGGATCTCCTCAAGGCTTGAAAAGTATAAGGAATATAGAATCTGGAGAGAGAGATGCTTACCCCCGGGAGTTGGTTGAGCTCAGAGACCAGAGCTTTACATGCTCCTGTTGCAGGACACCTGGGCGGCCAGAGTCACTTGAGCGTCTGGACTCTTGGTTTTGGCTCAGGTCGTGATTCTGAGACTGAGCCCCACGTCGGGGTCCACGCTCAGCATCAGTCTGCTTGTCCCTCTTTCTCTGCCCCTCCTGCCCTCAAATAAATAAATAGATAGATGGATGGATAGATAAACAGATAAATAAATCTTAAAAAAAGAAAGAAAGAAATGCTATTGCAAGATTGGGTTTGCAAATACATGGACCGTTCCTCGAGTTATCTCTGTCCCGTGGCGTGAGACACGTGGGGTGAGTATGTTGTGTGTGCGTGCACGCATGCATGTGGCGCACGTGCGTGGTGGGTGTGTGCCTGTGTTCCTGGGCCTACTCCTCCTAACCACTTACGGGCCTGTGGACGGCAACTGGGAAACGCCTGGGTTTAACTGGCTTGGTATTAATAAGCATGTTCCAGAGAATTGAGGCCTTTGTTTTGCCTTCATAAGAAATGAATCCCTTCTTACTCACTGCGTTTCTGGAGGAAACTGTGCTGTGTGCAGAAGAAGTACTGCTTTATTTTCCTTGTATGCTTTCCAGCTTGGACCTCTATTTCCACTGAGGCCTTGTTTTTAAAAACATGTTTTTACAGCAGAACTACAACTGTGGAGATTACAGCGGTCTCTTACCACTTTGGTTATGAAAATAGTGTGTGTAGTGATTTTATTTCTTTTACTCGACCATTTTCTCGCCTGCCTTTTTCTCTGCGTGGGGCTGGGCCGCATAGCTCCCTCCATTGTATCTTTTTCTGCCTCGTCCAGCAGTCTGAGAGCAAGGCCTAGGTATGCACCTTCCACTCTCCTCCTGCTTCCTGGTACCCAGTGCAGCGGGTCTTGTACTGTTCCAACACCCGTCCTTTTGCCACATGCTGTCGTGGTTGCTTTTCCACCTTTCTCTCCCTGGAACCTCCCCGGGGAGCTCATTTCCGTGTCTTGGCGTCTCTTCCTAGGATCCACATCCCTTTTCTGCCCTGAGATTGACCTTTTTGTTTCATTAAAATCAAATGTTTCCAGACTCCAGTTTAGTTCCACTGGTTTGGGAACAGCCCTTATTGGCAAGGCAAATGATGAATTCTCCTTGCAAGATTTGGTTGACCATCGTGGTCTCTTGGCTGAAAAGAAGGCTAATAAAAAAGTACCTGAGAAAATCCGTTTCCGTTAGGACAGAGGTGGATTCCCCCCTCCCTGAGAGAGGGTTCTCTCAAAAGGGGTGAAGGTGGAATTGGTGGAGGAAATGAAGCTCTTTGCAAAGAATGGCTCTCCCGCCCCCGCTATAACCCCTGCTTGTACCCTCTTAAGTGGGTTTGGTGCTGCTCAAATGCAAATGCCATTTCTGTTATTGATTTGCTAAAGAATGTAGCAGAGATTTAATCCATGCAGAAAACACTATGAGCCACTTCATCTCCTGCACAAGCCTTATTATTATTATTATTATTATTATTATTATTATTACGGAAAGGAGCACATCAAAAGGCAGGTCTAGGAAAACAAAGTTTGCAAAAGAGCTTGTCTTATTTGTCTGACAAAGCAGTTATTTTCCAGAAATCAGTAACCAGGACCAGGAATCTTGCAGCTTTGCACACAGAGCCACCAATTCCAATCTGATTCTACTTGCCTTTTATTCCTACCGCCCCCCCCGCCCTGTATTTGTTGTCTTTGGGGTTTTGAAGATTTGATGGAAACTAGTCCAAATTGTGTACAGAGTGCTTAGGCTTCAAAATATACCATGAGTGTAGGAGATGCAAGGATGTCCTCTGCGCGGGTGTATTTGTGCCTGGGTTATGCCAATGCTCAAATTTGAAGCGCCGTGCAGCTTCCTTTATTGCTTATTACATCTTGGGATTGCCTGCCCCGTGCCCCGGTGGTGCAGGCTAAGGAAATGCAAACAAAGTCCACCATTAGCCTGAGCAAAACATATAACTAGGACAGCGGATCTGCTGCCAAAAATACCATCTGCTGTTTTCTAAAGCCAAAGACCGATGACTTGGATTGTCTCCTCCTCCGGCAAATAGTCAAAGAGACTCAATGTATTTATTTATTTAACTTTGACCAGCCTTTCGTAATATTTCTTGTTAGAAAGGGGGAGCCTCTCTATCGGGGAGTCAGTAAAGTAAGGCCCAGACCTTCGATTCACCAATAGATGCCTAAAAATTTCCAGTAGCTTCCCAGCCAGATTTTCTTACGTCCCTCCCACCCTGCGTCTCTCTGTGTCGGGCTGCCGGGTTACCCTATCTGAAGTGTTACTGGTCTCGTGTCACGCCTCTGCTCAAAGACTTGCTGTTGGGGCGCCTGGCCGGCTGAGTCAGCAGAGCGTGCAGCTCTTGATCTCGGGGTCACGAGTTCGAGTCCCACGTTGGGCGTAGAGATTACTTAGTGATAATAAACAAGCAGCTGTTGCTCTTGGTTTCTCATTGTGTGTGAAGTCTGAACTCCGCAGCCTGGCTCTTAAAGCTTTTCTCAGCCTCCCTCTTTATGACTGTTGGCTCACGCCTCTGCCTTAGCTTAACATTTTGTCCAGAATGCAGGTCTACATTTTACCCACCCTGCAAAGCAAGCCTGGTTTTTGAACACTGTGCCATGAAGCATTCCATGATGCCTCCCCTGGAATAGAGTTTTCCCTCCTTTGCGATTCCTACGTCCCATTTTCTGCTCTTTTCTCATGGCATGAATTACCCCAAGTTTTATAAGGACAGCTATTCAGGGGCACGCCCCTCTCTTCTGGTCACCTGTAGGCTTTGAATGTGCTCCGATCTTCTACTCGCCACAACCTGAAGTACATTAGGTGCTCAGTAAGTTCTTTCTGGGTGATTGACTGCCTCGGTTAATTGAATGAATGCTTACCACAAAACAGAGCATGCAGCAGATAATGGAGTCGATATTAAATATAAGTGTCTTGTTCCACGGGCCCAGTGCGGTGGCACAGTGTCACTGTCAGAGAGAGGACATTAGTTCAGGCAGCTTGGCAGTGAGAACGCAGCAGTTGCCCACTTTCAGACTGGATGGCTCTCCCATGCTTCAGATATATAATTGTTAGGATCTGTGTGTCAGAAATTCTGCTCTTCCACTAATACTCAAATTGTGACTTTGAAAGGATGGGGAGAGAGCCACAGGGTTGCAGCTCCTGTGTTGCGACAATAAGGTGGTCCCTTTGTGCTGTCTCGGGAACACATTGGTGGTGGTGGACCAAAGAACCAGACAGACCTTGATCTGCATCCCAGGGCTTGCTCATTGACTGGTTTGGCACCTTGAACCTCAGTTTTCTCATCTGTAAAATGGGGACACGGTCTAGTTGGCAGGGATGCTGTGTGGATGAAGTAATGTGCACAAAACCCTAGTGCGCAGTGGGTGTGCCATAGTGTAGGCAGGGAGGCGTGGCCTGTCACCTGCACTTGTAAATGTGTGACTTCATAGTCTGCATAGCTGTGGTCCAGGAAGGGGGGGGTGGAGTCATAGCCGTTTTTAATCTGAAATGTCTAAACGCTTTTTTTGTTGCTACTGTCCTTGAAGGTTTCCTCCTATTGAGTTTAATCAGCAAGTTTGGATTGCCTCCCATCTATAGTCTAAGTAGTTAGAGATTAGGAGTTCTGAGTACTCTATCAAAGACGTGAACCGCTGGGAATTGTGAAACTGGGAAACGCTGTGTATGGAAAAGGTAGGAACAAAGCGTGGCGGAGCGTGGAAATCCACCGGATGTTTAAATTCCTTGTCCTCTGTTATACTTTGGAAGTTAACTTCTTAATTTTGGGCCGTTAAAAGCTCTGTTGTGCCTACACTGTCTTGCCCATCGATGGTTGTATTTGGGTAGGGCTAGAAATGCTGTTCTTAATTTATTTGTATGGACATCCTGGGACATCACTTGTCTTGTAAATGTTTCTGGGCTTTCTTCCTGTACCAAGGACTGAGGATAGCGCCTGATGCGGAGGAGTCGGGGAAAAGCAGACGTTTTCCTGAAAGTATGTGCTTGCTCGCAGGGCCCCCGGGCCTCTTGGCAGCTTGCTGGTGACGAGGGACTCCGGAGGACGGCGTCTTTCCCTTTGGATGGTGTTTTACAGAATCAGTTCCCTTCTCTCCTCCTCACATGCTTGTAACCCTGAGGGAGTGTGTCTGGGGTTTGTTCCTTGAAGTCCTCATGCCTCTCACTGACCGGCTTCGCTGACACCCCTGAGCCTGGACAGTCTATGGCTCAGCTCCCCCTGTTGATGTGTCTGCTAGGATCTGGAAGGCACCAGAAGACAGCTGATCAAGCCTGGTTTACAGACACCCTCCCACCCCCGCATCCCCCCACCCCTGCCCCGCCTTTTAATAAAGAAGCTTTTTTTTTTTTTTTTTTAAAGTCTTCAGTTGGTTCTTTCTTTTTCAGGCTTTCCTGTGTGATTTTTGGATCTGCGGCTTGCCTGAACTGCTCGTCTGTGATTCTTGGGCCCGCTGAGTGGGGCCGGAGGTGTTCCTTGCACACCTCACCGCCCGCCTTGCTCTCAATCTCAGCTTTGAGCAAGCTCTTTTTGTGTTTACCCAAGTTTGGGATTTTTCCTGGGGTGGGGGAGGTGTCAGGAGACTGAGTTGCTCCGGTCTGAAGTTTGAACAGAGGCTGTTTGTTTTGTGGGGACACAAGAAACTGATCTGAGAGAGACAAGACAGACAGACCGGCCTGCTGGACAGGAAGGTAATATATCTGTGTAGGGAGCACATGCGGCCCACTCGTGCCAGGCGAGTCCAGGTTGCCGGACGGGCGCAGTATGCAGGCGTGGACGGGACCCCGACGGTGTCTGCAGATCAGAGACCCCCCTGGCTGGGGGGCGCTCCTCACCGCTCCTCGCTTTCCTGCCATGCCCTCCGGAAGTGGCGACCACGTTGCTCCGGCCCACTGTGCTTCCTTTGAGCCGAGGCTTTCCTCCCTGAACGTCGGGGCGGCGGTGGTGGTGACTTGGCAGTGCCTTTTTGAAAGGGTGATTGTAGCAAGCCAGGGAGGGAGCGGGGGAGAGCGAGCGAGAGATTCAGCTTCAGACTTCTCCCTCGGCCTCGGGTAGAGATCAGCGTCCAGTTGCTACTTCGTGGGCTCGTCGAGTGTAAATCATCCTGCTTCACTTTTCTCTCCATATAGTTTTCTGTAAACCTTACATTTGCCTTTTTGTCAAAGACAAACAAGGGACACCTGGGTGGCTCAGCGGTTGGGCATTTGCCTTTAGCTCAGGGTGTGATCCTGGAGTCCCGGGATCGAGTCCCGCATCAGGCCCCCTGCATGGAGCCTGCTTCTCCCTCTGCCTGTGTCTCTGCCTCTCTCTCTCTCATGTGTATCTCTCATGAATGAATAAATAAAATCTTAAAAAAGAAAGACAAATAAAAACCCTTTTTGTTCAACAAAAGAGGGGGATTCCCCCACAAACTGACCACGTGGAGAAATTCTTTGAGACCCCCAAGTATCTCTGAGAACCCAGAATAACCCCAGGAGAGTTTGGGGAGTGAGAGTTAACGGGAGATGGCATTGACTTGTTGGCGGCAGAGACTCACACCTCCGGTTCAGACTCGTCTCGGATCGAGAGCCGGAGCAGCCTGGCAGGCCTTCCGGATGCTTCCTGCAGGCTCGTTCTTCCAACGGGCTCAGTGGATGCGACCGCAGAGCCTTGTGCCAGGCCTGAGAAGTTTGCATGCTTGGGGTTTTATCCGGGTGGGGCTGATGCCATTTTGGGCCTTGGAGAAAAGGAGGGAGGCTGTTTTGATAGGAGAAAGTGAGCAAATCAATTAAAAATAAATGCTGGACATTCCATTCCCCACTGCTCACGCTGCTAGTCCCCTGCCCGTCACCACACCTCGGCACCGGGGACCGTTGGACTTGGCGTGACTTTGACCAGTGCCTTGCCGGTGGCTGGGGCTGTAGAAAAGGAAGGACAGAGTCAGTGCCTGTGAGCCAGCATCCCATTGGAAAGATTTTCTTTTATTATTTAAGTAAACTTTTCATAGCAATTTAACATACATAGTGAAAAGTGCACAGATGGTTGGGGGGAGCTCCGTGGGTTTGCATGAGGTGAACACACCTTGGGGACCAGTGCTCTGACCAGGAAATAGAGCATTACCAGCACCCCCAGAACCCCATTGTGTCCCTGCCTGGTCCTCCCACCCCTCTTCTTGACTTCCAGCATCATGGATTGCTTTTGCCTAGTTCTGTACTGGCAAGACTAGGAGTGTCTGGCTCCTTTCGCTCAATGTTAAAAAAAAACATCTAATTTCCGTCCCCCTTTCCAGGAGGCGGGTTGTGGGATGACCCTCCACCCACTTAGGTTGGGAGGGCAACTCTGGAACCTTGGCGACCAGATGCCCCACCAGCCTTGGGCTCCCGGGCGCCCCTGTCTTCCAGCAGCAAATGTGGCCTCGTGCCACCTTGGAAGATCCAGAAGCGAGGAAGCAAGAGTCCAGAGCAAACTGTAATTGTGGGCTCACGGTGAGCACAAGCATGCCTCGGAGAGACACGCTGCAGAGAACAAATTCATTTCTTTCCCTTGATCAGAGTCAGAGCTGGGACTTCCACGCGGGCCATGGACACGGGCGGAGGGGCCGGGCGGGAGGGCAGGGTGGCATGTGGCCATGGAAAGGTGGCTCACAAGCTCTCTTGTGGAGTGTGTCCGTGTTCTGAAACGGATTAGAAGGGGAAAAAGCCTTTGGGTGATTTCCCAGAATAACTCATTAAGAAACAGCCATGCACAGGTTTCTCCGAACGATTCCCTATTCAGTTATTTATTCATTAATTTTTTTAGTTTGGGCCCACGTTTGGGGCTTTTGGTTTCATAATTATGTAAAAGGGCTCTCACCCAACTTCTGTTAAGTTTCGGGGAATGCTTCATCTTTTTTGTATGTTGTAAACTGGTGACTGGGAGGACTTTTTTCCTTTCGGCTCTTGCTTCTTAAAGGTTAAAGAAGCCAACAACTGTGCGTGTGAGTGATTTGCTAATGAGCCGTGCTCTACAATCCCTACGCCGGATCATCTTGGTCACTCTTCTAAGTTCTTCAGGCATATGTGCTGTGGAGATATTTTAAGGAATTCATTTCAGAGAAAAGGTGCCAATAAAAACATACTCATATTTTTAATAGAGCTTTCAGGGCCTTCCCTCAGCTTGTATGTTCTAGGACCTTGCAGATATAAATGCAAATACAGATGCCTATGTATTATCACGTACATCTCTAGAGTTCAACAAAAATGGCTTATGTTACATATATTGTTTTGCAACTTGCTTCTCCCTTCTGATTCTGTTGTGGATGTTCTTCCTAAAGGCTGTGGTGTTCTAGCATGGATATGCCAAATCATGTTTACCCATCTCCCTCTTGGTCAATATTTAGGTTCTTTTGCATTTTGAGCTTTTACAAGTAGGTATATACCGAGAGGGGGAATAAAAAAACCCGTGTGTTCCGTGTGCATTTATATATTCCTAAGCATGGATTCCTAGAGTTGGAATCCAGAGGTAAGCCCCATAAATAGTGCTGGGTACTGCCAAGTGGCCTCAAGAGGGTGGACCAGTTTATACTCTCACCAGTAGGACAAGAGTGCCAGTTTCCTCACATCCATGCCAGCTCTTGGTATTACCCATTTTTTTTTGGACTTTTTGCCTATCAGATTGTTTTTAAAAATGGCATATCCACTTGCATTTGTTTAACTGCCATTGAGGCTGTGCACTCTCCTTTTGCTTATGCGTCGTCTTTACGTTCTGCGACATACTCGGTCATTTTCTTTCCTTATTTCTCTTTGCAGTTTTCTTCCTGATTTTTAAGGAGTTCGTTGCAATTAGGGACATGGAGGATTGCTTTAAAAGATCGAGGAAGAAAATCATCTTGATTGGCATTCCTGGCTAACAGGCCCACAAAAGATCAGTAGTTGGTCTTCTTTTTGGCACTGGTTAAAGGCTTTGGTTTTCTGTTTTGTTTTTATTTAATTAGGTGAAATTTTTCCTCCTGGCTGGAAAGTCCCTGCTGTCTGTAAATGCATTATCATTTGTGCAGCATGGGGTGAATCGTGATGTGCAGAGAAAAGTGAGTGGTGCCAGGCAGGGGTTGGCGCCTGTCGGAGCTGATTATCGCCAACATTCTGTGAGGAGCTGGATCCCTTGCCTCATTTCTCTTGAAAAACTATGGTCTCTCATGTCTTTAGCATCGAGGCACATGATTGACAAAAGAAGGGACAAGGAGAGTCTCTCAAGCTGTGTTGGCGGTTCTGGTTCATTATGTGTCTTTATTCTGCTGGCATTTTCTAGATCAGGGCTGCTTCTTAAACTCTTGGCTTCTTAAACTCCTCGCAGGTTCATGTTGGAGCCAGTATTCTTTGCTTCATGTCCAGAGCCTGGGGATGGTCACCACCTTCATATTGGTAAACAGACTGGACTTTTTGTGCAGAGGATGTCCGGGCTTCCAGGAATGGGAGTTGCTAGGGACCTGGGTTTTAGGGCTCCCATGACCATTGATGACAGACGCAGACCCTCGACCAAACCCCTGTAGGCCCCTTCATTCCACCAGGCCACCCTCACTTCTTCTGCTAGCAGATGGCTTGCTTTGGTGCCTTTTCTGGAGCAGAGTCCCAGCCCAAAATGCCACGGTCTTTGGTGCAGCTGTCACTACTCCTTGGATACAGAAACAAACAAAGGCCAAGTATAGGGTGCTGATGGTTTGGGATTTACCCTGGGGAGAGGGGAAATCAGCCTTGGTGTGGGTGGAGGCCTAAGGCTTGACTGAGGCCACCTCCAACCCACTATGGAACACTAACAGAGGGCTGACTCTTACGGGTATTTTCAGCTACTTGATGCACCTGAATCTGGTTCTGCTTCCCACCCTTAACACGTGTCCATTCATCATTTCTTGTGAGCTGGCTCTGAGAGGATGGGTCATCTCAGAATGTTGGATTTGTGTCATGGGAAGCCCCCCCCCATGATCTTGCTGACAGCCCATATCACGTAGAAGTTCCTCGTGCCGAAGAGTTCTGGAGGCAGGCTCTTACCTGCTCAGGTTCTGGCCGAAAAGTGTCGGGCTACCTTTGAATATTTTATATTCATTCATGAAGAATGATTGGCTTAAGCTGAAGCTAATCCAGGTGTGAAGATTGCTTTGTAGAATCTCCCAGGGTCCATGGACCTCTCAGGAGAGAGAATAATAATATAAATAAAAAATATTTTTGGTTCTTCCCCTCCACTCTCATATTTTTTCAAATAAATGACTTTAGATCAAATTATTATCTGAGCATGAAGAAATATATTTTTGTCCCATAAATCTTCGGCTGCATACAAATGTGGACTGTCCACAGGGTTGAGGAATAATCCTGACTTGCAGGAATCATCCACAAGATGCTTGGTGAAATGACTTCCATAATATTTTAATTAATTAATTAATTAATTAATTTTTAAAAGATTTTATTTATTTATTCATGAGAGACACACACAGAAAGAAAGGCAGAGACACAGGCAGAGGGAGAAGCAGGCTTCACACAGGGAGCCCGACATGGGACTTGATCCCGGGTCTCCAGGATCACGCCCTGGACCAGAGGCAACACCAAACCACTGAGCCACCCGAGCTGCCTACTTCTATAATATTTTAGCACAAAGAAGCAACCATCCACATTTCCATCCACCCACACTGTTTATTCCTCTTTCCCTTCTTCCCTTCCTGCCTCCAGCTAGCCATCCCAACAAACATTCTGTCTTTGGCTCTGGGCTGCATTAGGACATATTCCCATCTCTGGTGTAGAAGTTGCTCATGGTGGGGAAGTCAGGCCCACAAAACCATGCGGCGCTGTGATAAGTGAAGAGAGAGAGGTTTGCATAGGTTATGTTGGGAGGTCTGTTGGGAGCTTGGAAAGTAACCAGGAGAGATAGACTGGCCAAGACACACAGGCCTCCTGTGTTGACCCCAGGACCTTGGGTCTTAACCCTTAATGGGATGGGAGCCAAGAGAAGATTGGAGGCAGTGAGTGACATGGTCAGGGTTGCTCTACTGTTGGTGAAAGATACCTTTTAGGAGTCAAGACTGGAGCCAGGAAAGCCAGGGAGGGAACCATTAATGCCAAACAGGCAAGAGAGTAGGATTTGAACTGGGGGGTTTGTGAGTGGCAGAGATGATGAGGAAGGATGGGCGTGGGAAATATTTAATACCGGTTGATGGATGTGGCTGGGGGTAAGGGTGAAAGGTGGTTGGTGGTTCTCCCAACTAAAATGCCAGTGATGCAGGAAGAGTGGGTTTAGAAGAAACATCAAGAGTTGTTTTGGACGTGTTGAGGTGGTGCCAGGGATGGACTCATCTTGAGCAGTAGGGGATGGACGTGTGCAGCTGTGGGCAGATGACGGAGTTGCAGGGGAGCGTTCTGGGCTGGAGGCTGAACCTAATGGCACATGAGCAGCTTTTTCCAGGGACCACATGTCTAGCTCGCAAGCAGATGGGAGGCAGAGCCCCCGAAGACCCTCGAGGGATGCATGGAGAGAGAGGAGTCTCGTGGGTGACTGAGGGGGAATGGTCAGAAGGCCAGGTGTGTGGGGGAAGCCAAGGAAATGAGTTTCAGGGGGAGGGAGCCATCCCGCTGGTCCACTGTGGCAGAGTGAATAAGGTATAGATTGAATCCAGAGTAGCCTGTGGCTCAAGCAATTAGGAGGCCATTGATGACTTTGTGAGGACCGATTTCAAGGAAGTCAAGGAGGTGTGAGACCCAGCTGGATGCCAGGGGATTGAAGATGGTGCAGACCATAGGTGATGAACTTGTTGAAAGGCTAATTGTGGTCTTGGATTCTTCAGGCCTTGGACTTCCTCCCAACGTCTCGGTGCTGAGCTATCCCTGTTTGCAGAGCGCCGTCATAGCCTCAGCCGGAGTCCTCCCTGTGGGGCACACTCGATTTATTGATTATCATTTTTTATTTTAATTTTATTTTTTAAAAGATTTTATTTATTTATTCATGAGAGACACAGAGAGAGAGAATGAGAGAGAAGCAGAGACACAGGCAGAGGGAGAAGCAGGCTCCATGCAGGGAGCCGACATGGGACTCGATCTCGGGTCTCCAGGATCATGCCCTGGGCAGAAGGCGGGTGCCAAACTGCTGAGCCACCCAGGGATCCCCCTGATTATCATTTTTTAATGAGCAGCTTTCTTCCAATCTCTCTTGCCTGATGGGATTCTATTGTGTATGGTTTGAGGTGGGTCCCTTTACACTTGAGATGACCCTTCCTCTAATTATTAATCCTGTAACTACTCTAGAATGGTATGTCCTGTGTCAAATGGCATATTATGTGCCTGCGTTCTGTTTAGCCTTTATATAATAATAATTCTATAATAGTGAATAATCATACCTTTAACAAGTGAACTCTGGCTCATCTTACGGCCTCCTTCTGTATGCTGTCTTATTATAAAATGTGTGAGAATCCCAGAAGCTTCCACTGACTTCTTCATTATTTTAAGTTTTCTGATGTGAGGAGAACAGCCCAGGACTGTGATATGTTCGGCTCCGTGCCTGTGCGACCCTGCTGCCAGCTGGACAGGACAGCCCCTGGGTTGCCCAAGGAGCTTGTCAGGGTTGCATTTGGTCCGCCTCCGTTTTATAGATGAGGAGACTGAGGCCCAAGAGGCTTAAGCCGTCTCCCTGGGCCGGGAAGGAGTGGAATTAGAAATCAGAGTTTGTGAGCTCCCGGGCGGACCTGAGCGAGACAAGCTCTACAATCCCTCCTTAATCTTCAGTTCGATTTCTTTTCTGGACCGTCGTCATAAGCTGCCCTCCGCAACCTGGGAAACCCAAACAGGTTAGGTTAGGCCGCACGGTGTCAGCCCTTTGATTTACCAAATCCGACAAGGCTCTCGCGAAGGTCAAGTGCTCAGCTCTGAAAGCCGCGCCGTTGGGACGTGCGTGCAGAAGCAGGGGCGCCGCAGTAAATCCTGCTTTAACCCTGGCACTGGCGAGATGTGCAAACATCATTTGCTCAAGAAGTCGGCTAATTCCTCGTGATGGAGGGAGGGGGCCCGCGTGAGCAGATTGTCGAAGCCGGCCGGACCGGTTTAATGGATTAAGCTGCTTAAGAAAATTTGAGAAGACGCACCAGTTAATACGCACTCCGCCCTTGCTCGGTGGGGGCAGCCTGGCGTTTTGGGTTTCATTGGCAGAGTTCCTCCCTCGATCGGAAGTGATCAGCCCGACAGCCGTTCATCTGCTGAGCTGTGATGGGCGATGGTGGATAATCGGAGGGAACCAGAGAGGCCCTTGGGTCCCCTGGGAACGGGAGGCAGGCCTGACTCCGGGCGCCCTGGAGGTGACTTCCTCCAGCGGCACAGGCGGGTGGGACCGGCGGTGTCTGAGCAGAGGCAAGAACAGGGTCCCCCGGAGGCTGGGCACCCAGATTCCCTGGCCGGCTCCAGTGCTGCCTTGGGATGGTCTGGTTGATCTCTGGGTCCCAAGTCCCTCTGTATTTAAAAAGGAGGAACTACCTGCAGTACCTGCCTCGCAGGGCCGTCTCAGCTCCGTAGTGGAGGAGCTCTATGTAAATCCCAGGTGTTATTTTTAAATGCCGAGGATTGTATCTAGGACAGGCAGATGGTGAGTGTTTGCCTGCCGTGGGGCCTGGGTATGTGGCCACCGAAGCAGGAATAGCAAGTGGAGAGTTAGAAAGGATCTCCGATGTCCTCTGTTCCTTTTTTTACACTTGGGGAAACTGAGGCCGTATGGGATCCCCGGGTGGCTCAGCGGTTTAGCACCGCCTTCAGCCCAGGTTGTGATCCTGGGGTCCTGGGATCGAGTCCCCCATCGGGCTCCCTGCATGGAGCCTGCTTCTCCCTCTGCCTGTGTCTCTGCCTCTCTTTCTCTCTCTGTGTCTCTCATAAATAAATTAAAAAAAAAAAAAAACTTAAAAAAAAAAAAAAAAGAAAAGAAATCGAGGCCATGGAGCAGCTCCTCCAGGTCCTGCTGGTGAATCCCACGTACCTGTATCAAAACCCCGTTGTTCGGAGGGATCGAGTCATGTGTGTGGTTTGGTGGCTGTTAAGGATCCCTAGGGATGACCCAAGAAGGGCTGCTCATTCCCTAGGAATTATCAGACTGAGCCTGTTGTGTGTTAGACAATACACAGTCACGGCCACGTTGCGAGTTCCTTAACTGTGTCCTTAGAACCCAGGGTCTGTCCCCAAAGTCTGTTTGTTCTGTGCCTAAGTGACACGCGCTCTTAGGTAGCCAGCCGCACTTGGCCAGGCTGTGCCCTTTCTGGGGAGGCAGGTGGGGAAGAGGGACCTGTCGTCCGGGTACCAGCTCGGTGGGGAGAGTGAGGGAGAATGCATGGAGGGAGGGGACTAGTGATACGTACCAGTCCTGTTTATTGAACCCCAAGCATCTGCCAATTACTCTGTTGTATTTAATTTATCCCTTTTATCTATTTTGTTAAAATATTTTATTTATTTATTCATGAGAGACACACAGAGAGAGGCAGGGACACAGGCAGAGGGAGGAGAAGCAGGGTCCCTGCAGGGAGCCCGATGTGGGACTCGATCCCAGGACCTGGAGACCACGCCCAGAGCTGAAGGCAGCTGCTCAACTGCTGAGCCACCCAGCGTCCCTCCCTTTATCTATTATATGTGTAGGTATTATATCTGTCTCTCCCTCAGCAGCCCTGCCCAGGAGGCGGGATTACCCCCGTTTTGCAAGCGGAGAATTTGAGCTCAGAGAGGGTAGCTCCCTGGTCTGAAGTCACACAGCTCTAGAGAATCCGGCATCTGGCCGCCTGGGTGTGCCAGGTCAGAGCCGCCCCCTCCTTGCTTGGCCTCCTGCAGCCCCTCGTGGAGGGCTGAGGGGGCAGTTGGCGTGGGCTATTCTGAGAAAGACAGCTTTACTGTGGCTTTTCCCACCCTGATGTCTCAGGGAGTTAGTATTTAAAAAATATCTGACCTTCTGGCTGGGCCTTGCTATTTTTATTTTTGGAATGTCACGGCTTAATGAGTTGGGTGGGTAAATCTATCTTATGAGACGTGTTTATTTTTTTCCTCCACAATTTGCTGCTCCTCTGCAACTGTTGCTGCCTTTCAGAAAATGAAAAGAGCTCATAATAGACCAAATTTCCCAGATGGATGTCCTTGCATTTGCTCTTTTTTTCCCCACTGTGAACACTTGCCCCCTTTTATCTCTCATCCTTTTATAGTTGATGGGGTTTTTGAAGCTAGGATATCAGTGGTAAATGGTTCCATATGTCTTTCAAAGATTTTCCTCAAATATTAGCATATTTTTTGTTCTTTGTAATAAATTTTATTAATGAAACATTTTTTGAAGGATGGAGAAAAGTACCAAGAATAACACAAAACCTGGGCCTTTCACCCGGCTCCACTGAATTCTAATACCCTGTCATGCTTGCTTCAGATTGTTTTAAAGAAAGAAAGCTTACATTTGAAGTTCATTGTGTCCCCTCTGATCCCATTTGCCAGAGGGTAACCACTCTCCTGAATTTGCTATTTTTTTCCTATACATTTAAAAAAAAATATATATATATATATATGAATTTTTTTTAAGAGAGGGAAGGCATGCCCTCACATGAAGTGGGGGAAGGGCAGGGGAGAGAAGGAGAGAGAATCTCAAGCAGGGTCTCTGCTGAGCACAGGAGCCCGACACGGGGCTCGGTCCCATGACCCTGAGATCATGATGGGAGCCAAAATCGAGAGTCAGGTGCTCCACCGACTTTCCCATCTGTATCTACCCATTAAAGTCTTACAGGTTTCAAACTTGATCTCATTGATCTTCTCCAACTGGCTTTCCCCTCACAGAGCAGTAGGTTTCTGAGGTTTACCCATGTGGGTTCCTGCCACCCCAGTTCGTTACATGGAAGCCCGGGGTTACTAGTATTCCCTGGTGTGACTGTTTCCCCAGTTTTCTCCCATTCTCCTTTTGTTTTTTAAAGATTTTATTTATTTATTCATGACACACACACACACACACACACACACACACACACACACAGAGGCAGAGACACAGGCAGAGGGAGAAGCAGGCTCCATGCAGGGAGCCTGATACGGGACTCGATCCCGGGACTCGATCCCGGGACTCCAGGATCGCGCTCTGGGCCAAAGGCAGGCGCCAAACCGCTGAGCCACCCAGGGATTACCCCCCCCCGCCCCCCGCCGTTTTCCTTTTGATGAATGTTCAGTTTGTCGTGCAATTTTATGTCGTGGTGGTACCCACAGCGAAGGTTCTCTGGCTGCTGTCTCTTGTGCGTTTCCCCCCGGCCTGGGGTGTGCGTGGAGAGAGGGCTGGCGGGTCCAAGGGTCGGAGCATCTTCTGCATCACTGGAGGTTGCCAGCTTGCTCTCCTGAGTGACTCTTCCACGTGCAGCGCAGGTTCCTGCACTCGCAGCTCAAAGGTGTCAGACTTGAGTTTTTTTTGCAAGTCTGATGGGCATGAAAGAGGACTTTATGGTTCCGTTCGTTATTTCTTGATTACAAGTGAGCTTGAGTATATCTCGAGTGGCTATTTGAGTTTTCTCATCAGTGGAAGTACCTGTTGGTACGCTCTGTCCGGTTTTCTAGTGGGTGGCTTGTGTTTTCCCTTAGAGTCTTATAGGAAAATCATAGGTAGATAGTGATCTTTGTGGGTCATAAATGTGGCAGCCTTCCAGCCAGTGGTTTTACCTTTTAAATGTGTTTGTGGGATTCTTTGTTGACCAGGAGTTGGACACTTTAGCGTGGTTGTATTTATCAGCCTTTATGATCTGTGTGTTGTGAGTCTTACTTCAGAAATCCTATCTTATCTCGAGTTCATAAAAATACTGTTTTCGACCTAAGCGAAGCTCATTTTGCTTTCCCAGCCTGATTCCTAGGTTTGGTTTGACATTTTTCGCACTTCCCTTGCCTGGGCATCTCTCTGCAGAGCTAAACGTGGGGCCAGAGCAGGATCCTTCTTCTGGACTCTGTGACTCTTTCTGAGAGCTGCTTAAGTGCAGGGTTGATTGGCCCTCTCGTAAGCCCGGCTTATCTGCAAGCCTGATAAAATTGGCCAGAAAGCTGTCCCCCGTCTCGTCCTTCACTGTAGCTTCCCTGGCTGACTTGCACTTCCTGCTGCTGCTGCTGCTGCTGCTGCTGATTGAAGCTAAAAAGGCAGAAGACTTTCTCAGTCGGGGCCTGACTCCCTGGGCCTGACATGCAGCCGGCCCTTGGCCAGGACGCTGTGTGCGTCAGGGTTCATCTGGTGGTCTTTCACTTGTGCACCTTTCCTCCTGCAGGCCCACGAGTGGTCTGCAGAGACCCAGTCTCATTTCTCCATTGTAGTTTGGAAATACAGATGGGTTCAAGTAGGGTTTAAAATCAGAACTTGAGAGTGTCAGATTTGGAAGGGTCTGGATGCATCATGCCTGCTTTGCTGCACACCTGGGGGTGCAGAGAGGCAGGGGGAGCAGGCTAGCCATGGTCCGAGCCTTCCTGGTTGTGGGGAGCAGCACGGGGCTCATTTCAGAGTGTGGTGAGGACACGGGACACAGAGGAAGTGTCTTTGGATGGGGCCCTTAGGGTCCTTTTCTTATTTTGAATAGACGTATCGTCTTCTGGCCCAGGAGTCTGCTAACTGTGGCCCACAGGTCAGAGCCAGCCTGTTGCAGTCCCGGAGCTAAGAATGGTTTTAACATTTTTCAACTATGAAAAAAAAATCAAACATAGTGGATTTTGATGAGAGGGAACACTCATCAGGAACGAGGTGACCTACCCCCCACCACCCCAAATTCGGCTCTTCTCATTAGTAGCTCTTGTACTATGGAAAATTGCTCTCAGTTATTACCACTTTTTGAATTTCACTAATATAAATTTTGTGGAATAGTTTTCCCTCTCCTTTTCTGTAAGTACCTGTATGTCTTTAATTAGGCCTCCTGTCCCGCACAGCCTGGCCTGCAGAGTTTACAGCCCCCTGTGCTAGCTGTGTGGCTTTGGGCAGGTTGCTTCTTCGGTCTCTCTGGGTCCTTATCTGCCGATTTCGTAGGGCTGTTGTAAAGCAATAGGAAGAACTTACGTCATACTGCTCCACGCATTGAGAGCTGCAGTAGATGTTAGATCTTCCCTAGGGAAAAGTCAGTAATAATCGGTTTCTTACGGGCCGGGCCGCTTAGGGGAGCAGAGGAGGGCTAGGGGGCAGGGGGTGCAGGGGGTCCATGCCCACCTCTGAGGGTCAGCATCACGAGGAACACCACCCCCTAGCATTGCCATCCAGCCCCAGCGAGCTGTGGATGGTGGACCTTGCAGGGGCTGCATCCTGAAGGCTCTGCAAATCCCCACGACGTTCACGCCGTTCCTACATAATTTTCCTCATGAAATGCAATGAAGCATAACTAAAAAATGTAAGTAACAGCTTCAGACCCTTAATGAGGCTATAAATACGGAACAAAAATAATTTATAAAGCTATTTCCTGGTGAGGAGCTGTCTTTTTCCCAGACCTCTTCACTCTCTCTTTGCTTGCCCCATCGATACTGGCCATTAGCTCTCTTTGCTAACTCATTTTAGGAAGGAAACAAAGCATTTATCACCTCGTGGTGGTTGCTGTTTTTTGCATTTCACACGAAAAGCAAACAAGAAACCTGTGTCAAGTGCAGATGCCGGGCAGACAGCTAGGCTCACTCACTGCTCTCTCCCTCCATCCGTCACTTGTCCCTGCGGCGAAGTTTCACCCGGCCTTCCTTCAGTGTCCGTGCAAATAGGATGCATTGTACGTGTAAATGTGGAATCCGTGTCAGTGTGAGATCTGCAAGGTGCTGCAGTCCTGGGCTCAACCCGGAAGGTATTTTATACCTTCTCACCAGTTGCCCGGGGCTTGTATCTTCCTTGAGCAGATGGGTAAACAGAGTTTGGGGCTTCTGGAATGTTCTCAGGGGCAGAGCCGTGTGCAGTGCTAGACAGAGCCAGAGACCCGGCTGTGCACAGGCACTTGGAACCAGAGGCTCAGACACCTCCCTGTGGCTGCTCCCTGTTGCTGGGAGCCAGAACCTTCCCCGTGGCAAAGCTCTGGGCTGTGCTTGGGACAGATGTCTCTGGGTCCCTCTGACGCTGATGCCACCACGTGGAGCAGTGTGGAGTCCAGGGGACCTTCGGGGATTTTCCAGGCGTGTTTACCAACAAATCATCGCAGGCCAGTCGCTTGGTGCTTTGCGTGTCACAAGCGCATGGAATGGACGTGTGTGTCGACGAAGGGAGCCACACCAGATGGTGGCTTCCAGTGGCCTCGTAGCATTATGTCTGTTGGCACCAGGCAGTGGGAAGAGGTGTGTTCATTGTCCGGGGGTGGGGGTGGGGGGGCTTTAGGGAAGCTCTGTTTGCGAGCTGAAAAACAGAAAACAAAGTTGTCTGTACGTGTGTGTCGTGTGTCTTGCCACACTGTTTCTTGAGCCTAAAGCCCGGATTGCCAGGAGCTGGAAGGATCAAGACAAAAGCAACCGGACAGAAACGGGAAAGCAGAGCCTGTCGATGGTTTGCAGATGATCAGCTGGGGACCGCATCGTGACGAGGAGGGTCCCGGGGAGAAGACCTCTCCCATTGCTCTGCTGGAAAAGTCAGCATCACTACCGGCGCACGTTCCAGAAGGAGAGTTTGGGTGATGCAGCAGCTGACTTTTTGCGGTTCCTCCAGTCTCGGCCCCCTCATCAGATACAGATTTGTGGGTGCCAGAAGTTTTGGAAGAAGCTGCTGCAGCAGGCTGTTTGCCTTTGCCCGTTGGGGGAGAACTCGGAATTTTTTTTTTTTTTTGTTCATTCTTGGTGCAGATGGTGTAGTTATTTTAAGTAAGTGATGTGCTGCAGTGAAAATGGGCAACTCTTTCATTTTTCAGCTTAATGAAAAAAAGAAAAGGGAGAAGGAGAAACCCCAGCTAGCCAACTTCGTGCTAATGCTTGTCTTTTTTGGATTCTAAATGTGTCCCACGACACTGAGATGGGATAAATATTTCAGCCACTAGAAAGTCCTAATGTCGGGCTGAAAAGATTTCTTACCTCTTTTGAAGCAGATGGGGTAGTAATTTACGTGCACCTGTCCAGACACCCCCATGTCCCTTATTTTTAACTATGTATGTACAGGTCCCCACTCCCTTTCTTGGGGATGAGGCAGGGAGTGGATGGAACTTTGCAAGGAAGAGTATGAGGGATGGGAATAAATCATAGCTGAATGCTTGGCTTTCCTCTAAGAGCACCCACAAACATCTCCTGGGGACCCACCGGGTGCCTGGTGCCAGGGATGCGCTGAGTGAAACGGTGCCCCTCTACCTTCGGGAACGTGCAGCCCGGTGGGGAGGGAGTACAGACGCAGCAGTGAGCACAGATGGGATAAAGGACAACACAGGACACTGTCAGAGTGAAAAGCCAGGGGAACCCACTTTAGATGGGGTGTCCATGCAGAGGCCCCAGCTGTAAGTGATATAAAGCCGAGGGCTGAAGGACGAGCGAGAAGATGAGCCAGATGCATGAGTTTGCTTCCACCGCCCGGATAAAGCACCGCAGCCTGGCTGGCTCAAACCACAGAGATTTGTTTCCTCGCAGGTCTGGAGGTTGTAAGTCTGAGCTCAAGGTTGGGGTAGGGCTGGTTTCTCCTGAGGCTTCTCTCCTTGGCTTGCAGATAGATGGCCATCTTCTCCGTGTCCTCCTGTGGTCTCTCTGGGCATGTATCTATCCTCTTTTTTTTTTTTTTTTTATGATTTTATTTATTCAAGAGGGACACAGAGAGAGAGAGAGAGAGGCAGAGACACAGGCAGAGAGAGAAGCAGGCTCCCTGCAGGGAGCCCGATGTGGGACTCGATCCCGGGACCTGGGATCATGCCCTGGGCTGAAGGCAGGCGCTAAACTGCTGAGCGACCCAGGGGCCCCTGTGTCTATCCTTTTCTTATAAGCAGGCCAGTCATATGGGGTCAGGGCCTGTCCCAAGGACCTCACTTTATATCAGTCACCTCTTTAAAGACCCTGTCTCTGAATACAATCCCATTCTGAGGTACTAGGGGACTAACTGGCACTTGAACCTATTGAATGGGGGGTGAGGGGACACAGTTCATCCTCTACCGCCAGGTGAAAGGTGGATGGAAGAATTGGAGTCAGCAGGTAGCAATGCCTGGAGTCCTCAGTGCAGAGAGGACGCTGATGTTGAGGAAATGACGTGGCAGTGGTAGGCGGGGCAGGTCATGACCGGCCTTATAAACCATGGCACAGGTTTTAGGCTTGTTAGGGAAGGTGCCGAGACACCATCGGTGGCATTTCAAGACCTCAATGTGCTCGCAGGAGAAAGAACTGGGGGGCATGAGAAGAGAAAGTGGGAGGGTTGGTTTTCTCAGACTTTCTCAAGGATTTCTTGGCCTCAGCCCTATAGACATTTCGGGCCAGCTGATTCTTTGTAGTGAGGGGCAGCTGTGTGCATTGCAGATGGGCAGCAGTCCTGGCCTCGGTTCACTAGACGCCACAACCAAACGTCTCCGGACACCTCCACGTGTCCCCCGGGGGGTGGTGGGGGCAAATTGTCCCCTGTTGAGAACCACTGGTCTAAAGGGGACAGGAAGTCGTGGCGGGTCGCACAGGGCCGTGCCAGTTTAATAAAGCACTTGGGATGGGTTTGAGGAAGATTTTTGAGTTCAGAGCCAACAGGATTTAGCTTCTCGGCCTTGGTTCCTCCTCGTGCTTTGGAGTTTGGTGATACGGTCGCCGCCCTGAAGGCCCCGGCGCGGGGCCCCGGGCACGTGTTGCTCAGAAGCTCGCAAAGGGCGTAGCTGTGCGTGGGCCTTCCCCCGCCCGGGGACCCCAGTCCTGCCGTCGAAGCCCCCCAAGCCCGCGTATCACGGCCCGACCCGGGTGTCCGCTCCACGGCCTTGCGTTTGTCAAGGCTGCGTCCCGCGCCGGCCTGGTGGTGACTCTCAGAACAAGCACCTTGGCACCTAATCTGGCCAGTTTTCTGCCCCCGGAAATCTGGGTATCAGCGGGACTCTGCAGGTGCAGTGATCCTCCGGGGGACCTGCCTCCCCGGAGCCAGCTCTCCGGGCCAGCGCAGGGAGTTTCCAAAGCACACGGACCGGCAGCTGCATTCCGGAGCCCCAGCGAGCTCCCAGCAGCTTGCAGCTGAAGCCGGGGGTCGTTAGGAAGCAGGGGGATGGTGCGCGTTCTGGGGTGTGCATTCCGTGTCTGGCCCGCACCCCGCACCCGGCCGGCCTCCTGGGCTCCCCTCCTGTGATTCCCCTTCTTCCGAGATTGCTCTCGCCTGAAGGTGGTGAACTGGTCTCACGCTTTTCCCAGGGCTAGTGGTGGTTCTTTGGAGTCTTTTTTTTTTTTAAATGCTTTCCATCTTATTTATGTATTTATGTATTTTATGTATTTATTTATTTATAGAGACAGAGACAGAGAGAGAGAGAGAGAGAGAGAGAGAGGCAGAGGGAGAAGCAGGCTCCATGCAGGGAGCCCAACATGGGACTCGATCCCGGGTCTCTGGGGTCACGCCCTGGACTGAAGGCAGCGCCAAACCACTGAGCCACCCGGGCTGCCCTGTTTTTTGGGGTCTTGAGAGGGAATCTGATCCTGAGTGTGGCCCCAGTGGACGGAGCACCGCGGGGGAGTAGGGGGAAATAGTGGCATAGTCTGCCTGCAGCCCCTCGCAATCAGAGCTGTGGGGTTTGTGTTCCATACCCGCCAGTGCTCTGTGCTGAGCCTTTCTTCGGGCCCGAGGGGCCCTCTGTTTCATCTCTGTGTCTGTCACCCTCCACTGCAAATGTCACCTTTTTCTTGGAACCTTTCCTTAATGCCTGGAATTTTTACTTTATCCTAAGGACACTGGGGAGCCATCCAATAGCTTTTTTTTTTTTTAGATTTTATTTATTTATTCATGAGAGGCACAGAGAGAGGCAGAGACACAGGCAGAGGGAGAAGCAGGTTCCCTGCGGGGAGCCCGACGTGGGACCCAATCGCGGGTCTCCAGGATCAGGCCCTGGGCTGAAGGCAGGTGCCAAACTGCTCAGCCACCCAGGCGTCCCCATTCAGTAGCTTTTTAAAGTGAGAAAGTGTCATGATGGATTTTCTCTTTAGCAAGGGCCTGCTGGCCGTGGGGGGAGGCAGGGAGGCCAAGCTGGGAGACTGACCGGGGCAGCGTGCTGGTACAGGATGGTGGTCGCTCGGGCTGGAGGCAAGCCTGGTGGCACTGAGGTTGACGTGCAGGGCTCGGGGATTGGCCCTCCATAGGGGGTGATGGAGTGAGGAGGGGTCAGGGAGGTGTTTCGGGTTCCCTTGTGGATAGTTGGGGCAGAGTGAGGCCCTCTCCTCATGTATAGCTGCTGTTCTAGAATCTTCAGTGAACTACAAAAACTCATTTTCAGTAGAGAGACCTGCACGTACATTATTAATTGAGTGCAGGGGGCGGGGCAGCGGGGGTGGCTACGAGGAATGTCCACAGCTGACGTACTGCTTGCCTGTGACTGTGTCCATTCCCATCTGTTGATGCTTACTTGTTCCGGTTATAAAATATTTTTTGGTATCGCCTCGGTGGTACTCCAGCCACACAACAGAGGCAGGGCTCGTCTCTGCTTGGAGAAGTAGGGGAGCAGTTCATAGAGTAACAAGTTGCATGAGAAAGGGTACCTAGGGGTTTATTAGTGGGAGACTCACAGGTTGAAGGGCATTCCAGGTAAACACAAGAAGCCAAGTAAAGGCTAGTGGCATGGTACAGAGGTCACATCGGGGGGTCTGGAATGAGATGCTTCTCTTTGGTGACGATCCTGGGCCCTGCCCTGCTCCTAGCTCTCGGGCAGATGGGGGCACCCCCTCTTTCTCTGAGCCTGTACCTTCCCAGCCTGAAGGGGGGAGCCCCAGCTTTCCACTCTGCATGGTGAGGACCTGCACAGGTGTCTGGTCATGAAAATTCAGTAAATGCTTATTGGAGATTCAAGAGGAACCCGTGGAGGTCCCGGTCTTTTTCTTTCCTTTTCCCCTAAGACAACTCTGCCTCCAGGTGTTTCTTTGTCTCCTGGCCGTTGACCACACTGGCTCACACTGATGAGATTCATCAGATTTTGACTCCCTTGAAAATCTGCCCCGGGGTCCATTGGTGGATGAATTCAGCACCCCTGCCCACATGCCCTGGCCTTCCCTGTTTGCTTTCCAGCCTGACACTTGGCCAATCTTGGCAGGGCCTTGGCGTTTGGTGACTGTGCTCAGTGGTGTAGATTTAAACCTTGGGGCTTGGCTCTAAACTTCCAGGAACTCTGGGCAAATCGTTCAGTGACCTGGGTGCTCCCCACCCTCTCTCGCTGTGGGGGCTAGAAGGCCTGAGTTCAAGTATTCGGTGGTTGTAGGGCCCCGGAGTCTGAGGCCTGAAAGGAATCCGCAGTTCCTGCTCTTGGAGGCAGGTGGGAGCCCAGTGCTCACTCCTATCCTGGAACCTTCATGTTGAGCCACTGTTGAAGGCCTGGAAAGAATGTTTGAGTTTTACGACCGAGCTTTCCGACAGAGAAAGAAGGAAGTCAGTGAGCACCTGTTGTGTGCTGAGCACCTGCTACAGGCTTCCCCATATTTTTCCATCTCTAGTTCTCTTCGAGTCTCTGGGGTGGTGTGGGGCGGATTATCCGTCCATTTTGCAGATGTGGAAACTGAGGGCCAGGGAAGTCAGGTCGCCTATGGGATGTCTTGCGCACGTGACCCGTGTCGAACCAGAGCCCATGCAGCGGTGCGGGCGCGGCTCCTTGCCGTGTCTGCCTGTCTGATCCCCCCGTCCCCTCTCTCCCGCAGAGAGCCAGCTGCTCCCTGGGAACAACTTCACCAACGAGTGCAACATTCCAGGCAACTTCATGTGCGGCAACGGGCGGTGCATCCCCGGCGCCTGGCAGTGTGATGGGCTGCCCGACTGCTTCGACAAGAGTGATGAGAAGGAGTGCCGTGAGTGGCTGGCCCTTTGCCGGGGTGGGGGCGCGGGAGGTCCTGGGGACGAGGGCCTGCTCTGGCTCAGACCCTGCGCGCTCCGCGTGCCGCGAGCTGGTGGGTTCGCAGTCTGGCCCGCAGTCCTGGCCCGTCCACTCCTCAGCTGTGGCCGGGGCAGCACGGTCGGTGCGGAGCTTGGAGTCCTGGTGGGGACGGAGCCTCAGCTGTGGGAGAACAGAGGCCCCCTCCACCCGCACTTCCCAGCCCCACCCTGGGGCACTGTCTTTGCTTTTGCTTTATATATGCGGACTCTGAGACTCCCAGAGGTGATGCAGCCTCCGTGGCTCCCGTCCAGTGAGGAGCAGATCTGGATTTGCACTCAGGGCTGCCTGACCCCAAGGCCCAGGCTGGGAACTGTCTTTCACATCTTGTACATTGTGAAATGTTCTTAATGATGAAATAAGTTGTAGCATCCTGCCAAGTATCCCGCACGTAGCTGGTAGTGAGGAGATCGTAATTTGCTTGCACCTGCCCTTTTGTCTGCTGAGATGGCCTGGGCACCCCCTTCGCATGGGCACCACCAGGAGCTGCGTTTTTTCTTATCGTCCCCACCCCACCTTCTCCTTCAGCCTCTTTCCTATTCTCTGCCCCCAAAATATGCATGAGATTTGAGTCTGTGGCGATCTGTAAGAAAAGCAGCAGCGGATGTGAGTGAGGGCGTCCGGGGTGGCGGGTGACCACGCTCCCTGCCCCGTAGAGTGAGGTGCTGCAGGGTGAGCTCGGCCACAGCACCCTGGCAGACGGGAAGCGCACCTGAGGTGTGCTGGGCCCTGGGTTCCCCAGGGGGTCAACTGCCCGGGGACCGCACAGCTGGACACTGGTTCTTGGCTCGTCTATGAGCTTCGGGCACCAGGCCACAGGGCCTCACTGACAGGAGAACTGTGTGTTCTGGCTCCGAATCTGCTCTCTTTCTGGAAGCCAGCTGAGGAAATGGCTGAGGAGATGATAATTTGAACTTTAACGTTGCTGGGACGGGGATTTGAGGCCCAGTCTATTGACGCACGGGAAGGGGAACTGGGTTGGAGCCCACCTCTTGAGCCAGCCACCCCTCCCTCCCTCATGATGTGCTCCCTTGGGCCTGCTGCCTGCCCAGAGACCGGCCCCTCGACTGGCCCTGGGGTCCGATAGCACTGCTTGCCTGTCCCTGCTCTTCAGGGAACGTTTGGGAGGGGAGTGGATTAGGAATTCTGTTTTTTTTTTTTTGTGGGGAATATTCATTTTGTTTATTGCATGTGACTTTTTTTTTTTTATATAACAGACCAGTATACATAATGCATTTTTATTTTTGCAGAATTTTTTTAAAAAGTATTAATGTCTATTTCAGCTTTCTCTGTGTCTAGGTCTTCAAAATTGATAGAAACAATGTATACAGTGAGATCGTGCATGAACTCTGTAATTTGTCCAGTTTTGAGTGTCATTAAACAATTCACAAATATATAGAATGTTCATTTTTGGAATACAGTGTGTATATATGAACTGTAGTAAATGCAGATTTTCTTTAGCTAAGCCGGGAGTATTCAGCCCAGGGTCAGTGTATGAAAGCATACGGGGTTTGGACGTGAGATGTAAGTTTTATTCTCAGCTTTGTCAATAGCAGCTGTGTGATGTTAGGATATTCTGTGACATTCTGTGTCTTGTATCACGTCTAATTCCATGATTTCAGAATTTATGCACAAATTGGAAAAGGTGATGGAAAGAGAATATTAAAAAAAAAAAAAAAAAAAAGATGATTTAGGCAGCTGCCTGGCACTGTTTGGTTTGGTTTGGAACAGGCTTGCGTTGGATGTTCTCTGTCTCTTTTCCTCATTTCCTACCCTGAACCCCCAAGCATATTAAAGGCTTGATTGGCATTTATTTAGTGTTTTGATCAAAACATAATCTAAAAACCCGTACACACAAACACACACATTAAAGAACCCCTCTTCTGTTGCCTTTCTCTTTTTTTCTTTTTGTCTTTAAATCATTGAGAACAGAACATTAAAAAGTTTAGGTAAGAGAGGGAAGGGAAAAGAGGTCATTTTTCTAAAACAAATTCTACTTGCATTTTGGAATTTCTTCCGTATTTCTTCCCAGTCTGGGGGTTGAGAGTATGAGCACTGGGGACAGAGTGTCCCCCATCCCAGCCCTCCCTCCCACCTGTCTGCCCTGATCACATGCTGCTGCTCAATCGCTGCTGCTCAATCAGAGGGAAATTAGTAGGATGTCCTAGGCTTGAGCCCCGGGAGGATTGAACGAGAAATACTAGGCCCTGGTCAGCCTTGTTGTGGAGGTTAAATGCATGTGGAACACATGGCACGGTGTCTGGGTATCCTAAACATCAGCGGTTACCCGTCAGTCTGTACAAACTGTTTTATACAGGTGTCGTCATGGTGGTGTGTCACGGAGTCACCTGCTTTTTTCGACTTGACATTAGAGGCCCTTTGCCACATGACCATTTTTATTTAATTTTTTAATTTAATTTTTTTAAAAGATTATACTTATTTATTCATGAGAGGCACACAAAGAGAGGCAGAGAGACACGGGCAGAGGGAGAAGCAGGCTCCCTGCAGGGACTCCAGGATCACGCCCTGGGCCGAAGGCAGATGCTCTGCCACTGAGCCAACCAGGGGCCCCGTCACATGACCACATTTAGCCTTCAGGATTGTTGTTTGGTGAGGTTGCCTACTGTCCTGTCATGTTGGTGTGGGGTACCCTAACCGTTGCCCTGTGGTGGGGTGTTTGCTTGGGGTCAGTGAAGGAACTTCCCCATACCCAGGGAGCAGTTGACACGATGGTTTCAGCCAGAGCCAGGCTGGACTGGGCTGAGGTCTTCAGGGTGCCAACCGCACCGTCTTTTCCAGGGCACTTTGAGAGCAGCTGCCGTAGAACTCAGGCCTCCTCTCTGTCCTTCCTTTGATTCTTTGGTTCTGGGATTCTTTGGACCAATGTGGTCCTTACGGGGAGGAGAGCGAAGGTGACTAATGTCCTCTCTGCAAGAGAGATGATTGCCTCAAGGATCCCAAGAAATGACTTCGGCCTTTGGAGGATAGTAGACTTAAGAAAGGGGAATTCTTGTGCTTTCCAAAGGGTGAGAGAAGAGGCCGGAGAGCTGTGTCGTGTTGGGATGGGATGAGTTAGAAGCTGTTCTGTCTTCATAGCAGAGGAAGGATTTTCATTATTTTTATCATAAACATAATAAAAATCACATACTGTAAATATTAGGGGAACAGGAAGGGACCTTAGCAGCATAGCACCTAAAGTCTGAACGTCTGAACTCTAACGGAACCACTGTTAGAATCTTAGAAGCTTTTTTTTTTTTTTTTAATTTTATTTATTTATTCATGAGAGACAGAGAGAGGCAGACACACAAGCAGAGGGAGAAGCAGGCTCCCTGCAGGGAGCCTGGTATGGGACTCGATTCCAGGACCCCAGGATCACGCTCTGAGCCAAAGGTGGACGCTCAGCTGCTGAGCTACCCAGGTGTCCAGCATCTTAGAAGCTTTTATTCAGGGTTTTTCCCAGCTGTGATCACTGTAGGTATACAATTTTCTATTTTGATTTTTTTCCCCAGTAACATTTTGATCTTTTAACATTTTATTTATTTATTCATGAGAGACACAGAGAGGGAGGCAGAGACACAGGCAGAGGGAGAAGCAGGCTCCGTGCTGGGAGCCCGATGCGGGACTCGATCCTGGAACCCTGGGATCATGACCTGAGCTGAAGGCAGACGCCCAACCTCTAGGCCTCCCAGGCGTCCCTCCTTTTAATATTTTAATGTATTTTCTTTCATATTTCTCCATCAGTTTTAATGCTTAGGAAAACAGTCCATTCACATGATATAATATAGTTTATTTACTCATAATTTGGCATTTATGTTGTTTCCAGTTTTCCAGGGTTAGAAATAGTGTTCAATGTTGTGAACATGAGGGTGGACATGACTTTTCCCCTGTTTTGAGAGATTTTCTTAGACTGGGTTCTCAGAAGTGAAATTACTGGGTCAGAGGACAGGAGCCTGTTATAGTTCTTGAAACCGATGCTCACTTATTTTGCTAACGGTTCATACCCTGTGCTCCCTCACGGGCAACGTGTGAGAATTCTGGTTTTATTTTAGTCTTGGCAGCATTGGTTAATATCTTAAAAAATATTTTTTTTGGCTAATTTAATAGAAAAGTTACATATTTTAATTTTTATTTTTTTATTGTCTAAGGAGTTTAAATGTTTTCCCGTAGCGCTATTTACAAGTCATACTTCTGATTTTTGTGAAATTATCTATTAATGGACTAGAATAAATTCCCACTCAGATTGAGTCATTAAATATTCCACCTTGTGAATCTGGAGAACCTCCTCCTTAGAGTTTTTTTATTTATTTATTTTTTATTTTTTATTTTTTTTCTCCTTAGAGTTTTGAAAGAAGAGGCTCATTTTGGGATAGTTTGAGTGAGTTTCTGCTTTTGGTTGATAGGATGTCCTAAATGATCATTTTGTCCAAATAACTTTTTTTTTTTTAAGGATTTTATTTATTTATTTATTCATGAGAGACAGAGAGAGAGAGAGAGAGGCAGAGACACAGGCAGATGGAGAAGCAGGCTCCACCCAGGGAGACTGATGTGGGACTCCATCCCAGGACCCCAGGATTATGACCTGAACCAAGGACAGATGCTCAACCACTGAGCCACCCAGGTGCCCCAGGAATAGAGATGTTTTAGAAAAATATGGAAGCCCCATGAATGCAGAGATAATTTGAGAGCTTCCTCTGGGTTGCCCTGGCCCAGGCATATTACGCTGTATTAACTCATTGGACTGTCACAAGCCTTATGAGGAAGGGACTGTTGTTACTTCCAGATGAGGAACCTGAACCCAGAGAGATTACCAGAGCTGGCCTGTTGCCCTAGAGAATGAATGCCCAGCACCTTCCTCCACCAGAGACCACAGGCTTTCTCTACCTGCTTCTGTGTTACTGTGCTGAATCGGATTCTCCTGTATGTTACCACTACTAACCTGCTTTTTTTAAAAAAACCCTGAGAAACATCAATAATGTTCTTCTATGTAGATGATTTCTGAGGCGGCCGTTAGTGCCATGAGTCTCTGCAAGAAGAGACTGTGTGTACTGTAATTACTGCCACACGCTGTAATAATAAAGCAGCCGTCCAACTTTCCAGAACTCACACGTGGCCTGGAATCATGAGCCTTGGGATCTCCTTCCAGCTTGGTGTTGGATTGTCGCTGCCATCTCTCTGTGTCCTGACCACATGGGGGAGAGGTCTTGGAGGTTTGAGTTCCGTGTCACAAGCTGGTCGTCGTCTTTGAAAAATGAGATGGATTGATGTCTTTGATCAGGCGTGTATAGACTTTCCAACCTTAGGTCCTGTGTGTGTACCCGCCTGTGCGTGCACGTGAAGGTGGGGGTGAAGAGGAGATGGGGATGCATTCAAGCATCTTGTCAAGTGATAAGATTTTAATGGATTTCCAGGTTCAGAGACTGGAAAGTGCAAAACTGGAACTTGAATTTTATTTGCTTTTACTATTTCCAACCATTTCTTGAATGCGACTTTTCACCACTCTGGTGTGATGGCGGAAACCCATGAGAGGCTTCAGAGGGCAAGTTTGGAATAAGGAACACCCGAGAAATACGAAGGTGGAGGAAAGTAGCAGGGGACATGGAAACGCTTCCTTTTTATCATCCTTCTCCTCTTCTGCCTGTAGGTGGTGCCGCATGTAATGTTTTCTTGTAAGGTTTGTGCTCTCTGGCAAGCAGAGATGAGGGCACAAAACTGGAGTGTGAGATTTTTCTTTTTTTAAATTTTATTTAAACTCAGTTTGCCAACATATAGTGTAATGCCCACTGCTCATCTCATCATGTGCCCTCCTTAAGGCCCGTCACCCAGTTACCCCTCCCCCACCCACCTCTCCTTCTACAATCCTTTATGTGTTTCCCAGAGTTAGGAGTCTCTCATGGTTTGTCTCCCTCTCTGACTTTTCCCCACTCAATTTCTCCCCCTTCTCTTATGGTCCCTTTCACTATTTCTTACATTCCACCCGATGATAATTGTCTTTCTTTGATCGAGTTATTTCATGCAGCGTAAGACCCTCCGGTTCCATCTGCATCGAAGTAAGTGATGGGTATTCATCCTTTCTGATGGCTGAGTAATATTCCATTTTATATACATAAACCACATCTTCTTTATCCATTCATCTGTCAAAGGACATCGTGGCTCCTTCCACAGTTTGGCTACTGTGGACATTGAGTGTGAGATATTATCCGTATCAAATAGCAGAGAGAGAAGATGGCTATTTAAAGCCAAGGAGAGGTGTCTGGGACAAACCTTTGCTCGCAGCCCTCAGAAGGAGCCAACCACCTGCTGACCGTTTGATTTTATTTTCTTTCTTTCTTCTTTTTTTTTTTTTTTTTTAAAGATTTTATTTATTTATGAGAGACAGAGAGAGAGAGAGAGAGAGGCAGAGACACAGGCAGAGGGAGAAGCAGGCTCCGTGCAGGGAGCCCGATTTGGGACTCCATCCTGGGTCTCCAGGGTCTGAAGGCAGTGCTAAACTGTGAGCCACTGGGGCTGCCCATGACCATTTGATTTTAGACTTCTGGGCTTTGGGATTGTTGAGACAGTACATTTCTATTTTGGATGCCACCAAGTTGTGGCCCTTTGTTATCACAGCTCTAGCAAACTAATCCAGATATCTACCCATCTCCCTTTTGTTTTTAAGAAATTGTTACATGGTGCACCTGGGTGGCTCAGTTGGTTGAGCGTCTGACTTAGGCTTAGGTTGTGGTCTCGGGATCCTGGGATCCAGCCCAGTGGGAAGTCTGTCTGTCCTTCTCCCTCTGCCCCTCCCCCTGCTCGAGCTCCTGCGCTCTCTCTTGAATGAATAAATAAAATCGTTATATGGTGAGTGACAGCAGCCCCACTGCTGTGTGACAGGGTGACGTTCACAAGCAGCCTGCTCTTTTTCTTAAAGAATTTGAAAGGAAGAATCATACTGTTGTGGGTTGAATTGCATCCCCCAGAAAGATACATCGAACTCCCAAGCCCCAGGACCTCAGAATGTGACCTTATTTGGAATTGGGATCATTGAGGATGAGGTCATATTGGAGTAGGGGTGTCCTTATAAGAAGACAGTGTGAAGACATGAGGACAAGAGGCCAGGTGACAACAGAAGCAGAGATAGGGTGATGGAGCTGCGAGCCAAGGAATGTCAGGCACTGAACAGCCGCCACCAGAAGCTGAAGAGAGGCAGGAAAAAAGTCCACCCAGAGTCTCGGAGGGAACATGGCCCTGCTGACACCTCGATGGCCAACTTCTTTGCAGAAATCTGAGAGAATACTTTTCTGTTGCTTAGAGCCACTCAGTTTTTTATTTTTATTTTTATTTATTTTTTTTATAAATTTATTTTTTATTGGTGTTCAATTTGCCAACATATAGAATAACACCCAGTCCTCATCCCATCAAGTGCCCCTCAGTTTACAGTACTTTGTTGTGGCAGCTCCGGGAGCTAGTTCACTTACTTCCCAGGGACAGTTAAAGCGATGGGAGCCGTAGTGGGCTCTTCATCACCCCCCTCCCGCCGTGCGCCGAGCCCCTCCAAGAGGCCTGCCCTCCATTGTTGAGCTCATGTGATTGAGATGTCCTTTTTCCTCCAGATCTGGGATCTGGCAAGCCATGGTTAAGGGCTGGATTTCAAAAGCCTTCTGAGGACGTCGACCTTCACAGAACAAAACTGGAACTCACGAGAGTCTAGAGAATATCGTTGCAGTGCAACACGACATCGGTCAACACTTGAGAGTGAAAACGCGCTGTCCTTCACGGCAGTCCCCATGTGGGAGAAATCCAAGTCCCGTGTGTGTACGATACCTCTTTTCTCAGTCTTTTTGTTTGTTCACGTACTTGTTTTAAAATGTTGTAGGTAATCCCGGACGTGCCCCCCACTTCACTGATTGGGTTTCATCTCAAATGTGAGGCCATACATCCCGCAGTTGGGAACAGGAGGCCTTGGGCCAGCCTCCACTTAGGACCCCTGAGGCCCTGGGCAGCATCTTACCTACTGTCCCTATTTCCTCATCTGTAAAGGGGGGAAAATAATGCTCCTGGTGCCAGGGGTGATATTGAAAACATCTAATAGCGCCACATCCAGGCCATAAGCCAGTAAGAAATGAGCTGACCTTGAACAGTAGGCACTGTTTGCTGGTACAACAAGGGTGAAGATCAGCTCTGCTGACCACAGGCCGTTGTTGTCTTAAATGAGCCAATGTATGCGAGGCTTGGAGCTGGGTGCCTGGCACGGGTGATGCACTCTGTAATTGCCAACTCAATAAGCACCAATGCCGCTCTTGCTAAAATCCAAGTCCATTGTGACATTCTGGGCCGTGTGATGCTGGATATTACCGGCCCAGCCCACCCCCTGCCCACCTCTTCTAGAACCTTGAAGAACCTGAGCCGTAGCAACACCTTCTTTTGCTGGGTCAATATCTTCTTTTCACTTTAGAGAGTCTTGAACACACACACTCGTGAGCTCCTAAGAAATTCTCTTTAGTTCAGAGCTCCAGGGAGCCACGCGCACACCACAGCTGGTGCAAAAGGGAGGGAAACAAATATCCGAGGGTCTGAGATGAGCCTGGCAGGCTCTGGGGGACGCAGGGAGGGAAGTTTAGAGGTAGCTGTCCTGCATTCAGTTGGGGACCTCTGGTTAATGGACCTGCCGTTGGCCCCCGCCTGCAGAGTGGCCGTGTCAGCTGGCTCCCAGCTCCGCTGCAGCCCTGCACAATTAGGCACCTAAGTGGATTTTGATGATGGCATTTTGCTTCATCGCTCAGACAGCCTTCTTCAGTCCTTGCCTTCGCTACACCTGCTTGAAACCTGCACCGGGCCCTGCAGGGCCTGTAGGGTGCTCGGCTCAGAACTTATACAAGTGACGGTCTTCTCGGTCCTCTTCCGGCTCCCAGGTGTGTCCTTTGAACCCTGGTCCGGTGTGAGGAGACACTTCAGTCCAGGTGTTGGGATCACAGCTAAAATTCCCAGGGGGTCACCCGACAGCTGCACACAGACATTTCTGGCTTGTCAGCCTGTACTTGACCTAACACGAATTTGACCTTATGCTAACTTTTCTAAAAGGGCCCTGTAGCGGTTTGAAGGTGCCGGCAGTTTTTTTTGCACCGTGTAGGGAAATACAGAGTGCTCTGAAACTCTCCTGAATGTATCCGTTTGCTAGGCCTGCCAAAACAAAATACCACGAACTGGATGGCCCAGAACAGCAGGGAGGCTTTCTCTCTCAGGTCTGGAAGCCAGACGTCAAAAATCAGGGTGTCAGCAGGGGCTGTGCTCTCTCTGAAGGCTCCATGGGAGGGCCCTTCCTTGCTTCATGGCTGGCATTCCTTGGCTTCCTTGGCTTGTGCATGCAACACTGCAAATTCCTGCGTCTGTGTCTACATGTGGCCCCTTCGCTGTGCATCTGTCTCTATCTACCAATTTCCCCTCATCCTATAAGGACACTCATCATTGGACTAGGGTGCACCTTAATCCATCGTGACCTCATCTTAACTAGACTCCATGTGCCAAGACCCTGTTTCCAAGTAAGATCGTGTTCGTAGGTTCCAGGACACAACACATGGCCCTGGGTGAATCTTGAGGAGGTAGGGGTCTGCAGGGAGCAGCAGCATCCGTCCATAGCTCCCCAGGAGGCCTGTGGGCTGTGGGGCCTCTCACTGCCTCCACTTAGGGAGGTGGATTCCCCACTGAGCAGGAAGCTAGACTCGCTGGATCCCAGGAGCCTGAGACCATGGCCTGAGCTGAAGGCAGACGCTCCACCGACTGAGCCACCCAGGGGCCCCTCGCTGTTACTTGTTTCACCCCTGCCTTGAGAGCATGAGAGTCATGGAGTTGGGCCAGGTGTGTCAGCACCGCCGGAATGGTGTGACAGTCTGGGGAGAGTACATCATCATATGAGAAAATGAGTAAATATTTTTTACAAAGCCAGCTCTGTGTAACCTCCCTTCTATCACCTGCCATCTTGACTGGGCCATTTCCATGATGAAAGGGTTCTCTGAAGGCTAGTGAGTGTGTAGGCAGCGGGGGCAAGTTCTTGGCCTCGAAGAGCCTCGGGGGTGGGAGGTGCTCTAACTGCACTGTGTCTGTAGCTCTCTGCCTTCCAGCCCACCTGGAGGAGGCCGGGGAGCTCCCAGCCAGATTGGGCCACAGTCAGGTCTCCTCTGTCCTTCCTGCCCAAGGACGCTAAAAATACAGATGAGCTGCCTGTGATTCTAAATTGAGAACTTGCTCCTAAAGTCAGGATTATCGGGTATTCTAGAAAGATCGGATTTAGCGTTAGGATACTTTCTGCAGAGAACCTATGTCTGTCGTGCATCTCACCGTCTTGTTCACGGGAAGGCCTGCATATTTCTTTAGTCCTGAGACACGCATCTTTTCATGTTTGCAGATCTCCGGAGTGGAGACGCCTCTTATCATGGATAGGATAGGAAGACCTGATATTCTAGTTTCATGGGCCAAGTTTTTTCTCTCCTCGTTGTGCGGGAGATGGTGGCATGCCTTGCAATATGCGGTGTTGGCTTCAATGAGATAGAATTTTCTCTGATGGGTAGCATGTAGTATTTCAGCCAAAAGCACTGACATTTCCAAGCAAATAAATGCACCATGTGTACGTTTTCCTTAGGGGACAGGATGCAGGTGCAGAGTTTGGGGTGGGGGTCTGGAATCATATTGCCTGTCCCGGATCCTGGCTCTGTCACAGGTGAGCTTTGGCACCTGGGCGAGGTACTTAGCCCCCGTTTCTGTAAATCCCGTGGAATTTCTATGAGGATTAAATGAGCTAAAACCTTGAAAACCTTGTAACTAGCTGCTGGCACATAGGAAGCACTCAGTAAATACTAGCTGTACGCCTGCTGGCCGTGTGGGGTCGCATTTCTGGGTTAGATCCCAGCTCCGCCACTGGCTAGTCACTTCCCCTTGTGGAGCTTCAGTTTCTTTATCTATGAAATGGGACCAGGTCTGAGAAGGGGTGTGGGGGAAAATCAGATGTGCTAGAGCTGACGTCTGGGGCACAGCAGGCACTTAAAAAACCCCACTCTCCCATCTTCTGCTTTCCCCTGCTGTATGTGACTCCCGGAAAGGGTTGAGTCTCCAGGTTGCTAGAGAATATTTGATCCGGGTTTCCTGGGGCTCCTGGAGTCCTCAAACACAGCCTGGAGGGTGCCCTGTACATTCTGCTTTCCGGCAAGTTGTCTAAGCTAAGGAAGGTTCCCCTTCCCTGTACCATTTCCACAAGACAGAACCCAGAGACCCCATGATAACTCGTTTTGAGGGGTGTGCTGTGGGGCAGCCGAGGATGGGGGAGCCCCATGCCAGCCACAGTGCTCTCGAGCCCCCATCAGCAGGGATCAGACTCCCTTCCCTGGGGTCCTGGTGCCGCTCCCTTAGAGCTGGGACAGGAGACCCCCCAGCCAGACTCTGGTTGAGGTCAGATGCCCTAGAGCCTAGAGAAAAACAGAAAGGAGTGTGTCCAATTCGGTCTCTTCCTAGAGGAGAGCAGCTCTTCGATTCCTTCCTTCCTTCCTTCCTTCCTTCCTTCCTTCCTTCCTTCCTTCCTTCCTCCTCTCTTTCTCTCTTCTCTTTCTTTCTTTCTTTCTTTCTTTCTTTCTTTCTTTCTTTCTCTTTCTTTCTTTCTTTCTTTCTTTCTTTCTTTCTTTCTTTCTTTCTCTCTCTCTCTCTCTCTCTCTCTCTCTCTCTCTCTCTTTCTTTCTTTCTTTCTTTCTTTCTTTCTTTCTTTCTTTCTTCTTGACTTTACTTCTTTACGAGAGACAGAGACACAGGCAGAGAGAGACGTAGGCTCCATGCAGGAGCCTGATGTGAGACTCGATCCCCAGACTCCAGGATCACGCCCTGGGCCAAAGGCAGGCGCTTAACTGCTAAGCCACCCAGGGATCCCAGCTCTTTGATTTCTGAAGTCACCAACTCCCCCAGCTCTTAGAAAGTTTTGTATTATTACTTAGTTCCGGCTCCCCTCAGACCTCCCTGCTGGGGTCATTCCAGTCCTACCTGGTGGCCATGGGGAGACTCGCGTGGCATCTACCAGAAACCCCATCATTCAGGCCCTCCCAGGTGATGCCAGCTGCTTTTGGGGACCTGCCACCACTTTCTTGGGAACTACCAATTTCAGTGCCAATACTGTCACCAGCTGAGAAGTTAGTGGCACGGAGTCATCTTTTAAATCAACTCTTGCACAAATATCAGCCTCACTCCCGTCTTGCCAGCCCTCCCTGCCACTTCCAGAGAACTCTGTTATTATCAGCACCGTGTGCACTTTTTCCCTGCCTGCAAGGGGAGAATCCTAATGAAGTGGCCCCGAGCTGGGAACATTCTCCTTCTTCACTCCCACTGGAGTGAGTGTGGCCAGGTCGCCCGGGGCCAAGTCGTGCAGACACACTCTTGATGCCAGGGTTTGGCTGTAGCCGCACCATATAGTCGGCAGCGACAGGCTCCGCCTAATTGCTAATAAAATTTAAATGGCTGCAAAATCACAGAACGTCAAAAAAAATTTTTTTTTTTATTTTTTCCTGGCACATTGAGACAAATTTTGCTGATCCCAGTTAGGCAGTGACTGTGCAGTCTTTTTATTTTTATTTTTTTATGCAGACTTGGGCTTTCATCTGCGACACAGCTACTTTGCAATTGCCTAATGGCTTTTTAAAAAATTCAGAGACAGATGAGAAAGTAATAATTAAAAGAAGAGGATGTGGCGCATTCATATAACTCAGACACATGACCAGAAAAATTTTTTTTTTTTCTTTTTTGCTTGTAACACTTGAGAGAAGTGGTTTTTGATGGTTTGGAGTGGGGGGTGGTAGTGGCAGGGGTGGAGAGACAGTCTTTGAGGTCAGAAGCTAACTGTATATTTCTCTTAAAAAAGCATTTCAGGAACTTTTGGCTTTCGACGTCGTTACTATCGTGTGCTTTGCTACGATTCCTGCAAAAGGAGTCCCACAAAATGCAGAGAATGACTTGGAGCCGAAAGGTTTTCTAGCATCAGTGGACGAAGGGGAGGCATTGAGAGCAGTTCTGTGTGGGTATTTCATGTTTTACTGCCCGGATAAGCATCAGGTTCATTCCAAAGTAGATCATCCTCGCAGAGCCCTTTGGAAGCCTGTGGTTTGCTTGCACCGGAGTTGCTTATTTCTGCTACCATCAGTGCCCTTCATTTTAAGGGGATGAGCGTGTGGAGGCAGGTAGGCAATCAGAGTCTCTAATTCTCGATGGGATTTAAATACGCAGGGGCCCAAAGACCATCTTGGCTCCTGTTGTCTCTTGTCTGGGTGGAAGGGTTGTTGGCTTCTCGAGTTCTTTTGGGATCGGGCAATATGCCGGTGATTTGTACCGACCTCCTGTGCTAGGGGAAGGGCCTTCATGGAGGGCGGCCCCCTTGCACAGTGGTTTCGGTGTGGTCACCCAGCGCGATGTATTTTTCTTCTCTTGGCCAATGAGAGCAGAAGGTCTTGGCCATTTGGAACATCTTGGCCAGTGAGAGTGGAAGCCATGGCAGGAGTCACCATTACAATGCCACCTGTCACTGGGCCATTTTCTGTTGAGCTCCTGGCACCTCCTGCCCCTTGACGCGCTCCCAGGTACTCACACGCTCCCAGTGCCCGGGCGGCAGGCGGGCAGCCCGTGGGAAGCTGAGTGAGACTCTGTCGCATGACAGGGAGCAGAGGGTCTTGATGCAGAACATGGCAGGCCTCAGCCACTCGCTGTCTGACATTAAAAGCCAAAGCAGGGCTGTTCCCAGCTCCCTGGGATGGGGGGGCACCGGCCAGTCTGATGCTGGGAAGGGATGCGGGAGACGGTCACCTGCTGCTCACAGTTGGGGTGCATTTCTGGGCTACAGCAGTGACCATGCCCCCCCATCCCCATGCCTGCTACCACTCAGGCCCTCCTCTGAGCTTCTCCTGAGGTGGAAATGGAGGTGAGGCCCCCCGCTCTTGGTCCACTTCCCCAGTTAGCTTTTTCACGGTGTGCTGGGATGTGGGTTCTGGTGGTAACTTGGGGAAGAGCCTGTCTGGCCACCGTGACTTTGGGGACAGGCCGTGGAAGCAGTCGTGACTCGGGCTGTGTCATTTAGGTCTGCTGAGGCGCAGACACCGGGAGGGGATTAGGCACCCAGGAGAAGGCAGGGAGAGCCACGATGGTTTGGCATTTGAGCAAGGAGAGTGGGATGGGGGGGGGGGGGCTCAAATGGCCCTGCCAGGCCCGTGGCATATCCCAGAGCCCCCGGTGGGCTGGAGGAGTCCTGGGGCTCGTGGGGCTGGGCCCGTCGTAGCCCACCTGCCGTGCCCGGTCAGTGGCTAAGCGCAGCTCATGAGGGGTCTGGCTTTGGCCCAGTGTAGTGGGCCCAGGGTCACTGGCTGGGCTCGTCAGTTAGGCTTCCTGCTGTCAGACATTGGGGGGTGGGGGGTGGGGGGCATTTTCCTGATCTCTGCAGCTTCCGAGGAGCTGTGTCGAGACGTTCGTTAATTCTGATAACATTTACCGAGCACCTGTGTGCACGTGCCCCTAGTCGGTGCTCTGGGAAGACACCGATGAGGAAGTCCCTGTGCTACGAGAGCCCTAGGCCAGGTGGGGAGAGGAACCCCTGACCAGGCAGTGGCCTGGGGGCTCTGGGGTCCCCCAGGAGGGACACTCCTCTCCTCTGGGGCGTCCAGGGCCTGGTCTGGGAGAAGGCCGCTGTCCAAGCTAAGGCCGGGACAGTGAGGATGAGCTAATAACCCGGTAAGAGGTAGAGGAATCCCAGTGGAAAGAGGAAAGCTCCACGCAGCCCTGAGGGTCGGAGGGGGAGGGAAGTGTTTGGGCAAGTCTGTAGTAGTTCCTGTGGCTGGTGGGGAGGAGGAGGGGCTTTCAGGGGGAGTTCAGAGAGGCGTGCGGTGGGGGGCCGTGCAAACCAAGGACGGGCATCAGCTGTGTGCGTCGTGGTGCAGAGCCTGATGCGTGGGTCAAATCCTGCTCTCCTGCGTCCCGGCCGTGCAGTCCTGGGCAAGGCCCCACACCTGTCTGGACTTCTGTGCCGTGTCAGAGAAATGGGACGGGAGGAACTGCATTTCATTGGGTTATGGAGATGAAATGGCTCTCTGTAAAGCTCTTAGAACAAGGCCTGTTATGCAGTGAACATTCAGCAAATGTCACTTGCAGTTCTGGTCCCTGTCCTGTGCTTCCGGTTGTCCTGGGCAAAGGTCATCGTCCTCCCACAGGCGTCAGCTCCGACAGTCACCAGACTTCCCCAGGTGACACCGGGAATGAGTAAGGTTGTCATGCCCGCTGCCCTCTGACAGTCACCAGACTTCCCCAAGTGACACCAGGAATGAGTAAGGTTGTCATGGTGTTACCTGGATGGCTCAGGAGGAAGCTGCTCCCCATAATGTTGACAAAAACAAAAAATGAAAAAAACAAAAAACAAAAAACAAAAAAAAAACAACCAAAACCAAAAACTCCCCAAACCTAAACAACTGAGTTTCCTGGAGTTTTCTCATGAACAGCAACTGAATGAAGCTCTAAGCCATCACCCCACCGGGGCTCTCGGGCAATCAGGGGCAGTCCCCAACCAGTGTTTCCTAAAGCGGGTGTGGTGGGTCCCCTGACTCATCTGTTCATGTCGATTTGGGGGCGACTCACCCGGACTCTCCGAGAATCTGCATCGTACCCGGCAGCCCGTGTGAGTCTTGTGTCCCCTGCGCTGTGGGGCTCCCTGGTCTGTGAGTCTCGATGGAGGAGGAGGTTAGGACAGGCCTCGCCTTGCAGCCTCTTTCCATATCAGAGGAGGGAGGTTACCCCACAGAGCACCGCTTCTGAGATGCCCGGGCAGGCGAGCACCCCAGCTAGCGTGTTGGCCCCCAAGACATTCTGAACAGAGGGCGTCCGGCGAGGTGATGGCCACGTGCGAAGGGTTAACGGTGGTTTTGCTTCAAGATGCTTCCGTGCGTATTGTCTCCTCAAGGAAGCGGAGGGATCACAGTACCGTCCCTGCACTGCCCACGGAGGGAAATGACTTTATCTCAGCCAGAAATGAAATTCTCAGCACGAGGCGCCTGGCCTTTGACAATCTCAACAAGGAACACCAGCAAGATTAAATCCCCGTGAACAGTGGGTGTCTCCGGGAGGCGGGGGTGTGGGCTCCTGTTCCCTTCTGACTTCTTTCTTTCGCACGAGAGGCGGTGTGTGGAGTGCTTCAGAGCGCACGAGACACCTTGGCTGTGTCCTGGTTCCTCTGCTACTGGGCAAGTTATTTAATCGCTCTGTGCCTCAGTTTCCTCATCTGTAAAATGGGGGAAATAATCAAACAGAGGGGATGATCAAATACCTCGCAGTTTAAATACATTTATACTTGAGTGTTTAGACGGTGCTTGACACTTACTAAGCTCTTGAGAAGAGGTAGCTACTATTATTAATAATAACACCATCATCTTCATGTCCATGCATCAAGTAGCAATAGGGTGATTGGAAGGGAAGTATTGGGGCACCTGGGTGGCTCAGTCGGTTAAGCCTATGCCTTTGGCTCAGGTCATGATCTCGGGGTCCTGGGATCGGGCTCCTGCTTCTCCCTCTCCCTCTGCCCCTCCTTCCTGCTCATATTCTCTTTCTCTCTCTCTTTTATCAAATAAACAAATAAATAAAATCTTAAAAAAAAAAAAAAAAAGAAGTGTAAAGAGTCAGACAGCCTAGATGATGGGAACTAATGTGGGAAGGCTCTAAACTATCTAAAGACCAGTAGGAATATGCAAGGATCCAGCTGCCTGGTTTGGGGCCTGACTTTCCATCTCTGCAGCGAGGAGTGAGACTCCCATCAGTGTTTCGCCCTTTGCTTCTCCGAGTGCCAGGGGTTAGTGCCTCCATGAAAGGAAGGAGGGCAGCTGTGCAGAGGGGGCTTTGGACTTGGGCTTTTCTCTCTGTGAGAGCAAAGCAGTTACAGTTTTCTCTTTTTAATACCTGGTAGGTTTGCATAAGATTTTTTTATTTCCACAAAGGGTTCTGCAGTCAACAGACAAAAAGCATTGAATCTCATTGGGCCGGTTCCCTCACAAGCTCCCTTTCTCCCCTTGGCTGTCTTCTTGGCATTTGCAGTTCCAAACCCAGCACTCTGTCCTCTTCCAGGACGGAGCTCACTTCCAACTACCGAAGCATGAGTCTTTGGAAATTTGTTTTGCACGAGGAACCGAAATCTGCTTTTTGGGGCTCTTTGACAGTAGTATTGGGGTGCCTTAGGTGCTAACGAGTTCCCTGTTTTTAGACCTGCTCAGGCTTTGGGTGATTCCAAGTTCTAGCTTCGCTCAGTGCTGGCTGTGTGACCGGGTCATGAATATGAGGAGATAAGCAGAGTGCTTTCACGCAGCCAATGGAGGGTGTCGGGGACCTGACCACTCTAATGATCAGAAGGGACTGCTGACTGTCTCCTGGGGGTCCTCCTCCTCTTACCCCGGGAGAGACCCGATCTTGGTTGCAGACAGCGTCTAGGCCGCGCCATTCTGGGCGACCGCCCTTTATTGCAGTTGACCCTCCCTCCCAATGGGCCCTGTGCCATCAGGAGCCAGGCCCCTCAGGGTTACGACAGGGGTTGCCTGGAAACGTTGTAGGAGCCCAGCCAAGACGTCGCGGGGTCCCATTGTAAAGCAGTCACCCTCGTATTAGCAGTCGGCCATCGTCACAGACAAGGCCATGGACATGGTTCCTAGAGCTTCCATCACGTCCCACTCTTCCCTTTGCTCTGCAGGGCGTATTTCAGAAGAAACACGAACCATGGATTGCATAATCGTGCCTGGGTACAAACCAAATCTTGGCAAGTGTGAACGACTGTGAACACCATACATATGTGAAACACACTTCCCCTCTGCTCCTCTTTAACGTTCTAGTGCCCGAGCCAGGGTCCCCCTGTGTTCTGCATTTCAGAAATATTTTGTTTCTCATTCCAGACAGTGGGAGTACAAAGGCAGATTTGTTTCATCACTTAATTTGCTAATTCAGTCAGGCTTTTTCTCCCACTGATCAGCAGTCCTCTTTACAGTCTTCTACACGAGGCTGGCCTTTGGGAAAATTACTAGGAGTGGTATCATATTTACCCTGTGCGTGACTGCAGAGGACATGAGCAAAATCAAAACAAAACAAACTGGAGGAAACAAAACAGTGCCTCTCTGAGTGAATTTTAGGGTAGGCTGGTATGCCACAGCTGAGCAGATTTCTTTTTTTTTTTTTTTTTTTTTGTTCTTGATTCTGCGTGGGACTTGGGGCATGTGATTTTTACTTTACTGAGCTCTCTTTTCCTTCTATGTAGAAACCTACTCCTCTGGCATCTTCCCAGAGGAATGGTTATTTTATAGAATTGACATCACCCAGTTCTTTGACTTCCCTGCCGTTGGGAGTACAGAATGGTAAAATATCAGCTGAGGTTACTGCTTAAGAAGGGAGAAGATGGGTGGATGGATTGGTGGATAGATGAATAGTTGGATGGATGATGGATGGATAAATGGATGGGTGGGTGAATGGATAGATGGAAAAATGGATGAATTGATGGATAGATGGATAGTTGGATGGATGATGGATGGATAAATGGAAGAATGGGTGGGTGAATAGATGGATGGAAAAATGGATGGGTTGATGGATAGATGGATAGTTGGATGGATGATGGATGGATAAATGGATGGATGGATGGGTGAATGGATGGATGGAAGGAAAAATGGATGGATGGATGGATTGATGATGGATGGATGGATGGATGGAAGGAAAAATGGATGGATTGATGGCGGATAGTTGGATGGATGATGGATGGATAAATGGATGGATGGGTAGGTAGATGGATGGATGGACGGATTGATGGATCAATGGATGAATTGAATAGCTGGATAGACAGAAACCTCTCATTCTGTAACCACATCCCTGGCCAGAAGCCTTCCTGACCTTCCTCTTCATTCTAGGTACATACCCTCCTTGTTCCTGCTCCCATAACCCTTCTCTACTTTTGACTTGTAAACAAGCAGATGTGGTAAAGAGTGGTAGGTACCATCTTCTAGGTAATACTAGAAGCTCAGGACAACCAGGAAAGGCCATCCCTACATCTTGTTCACTGTTCCCCACACCAAACAGTGTCCACTCTCGGCACATGGAAGATGCTCGGTACACATTTGTCGGAAGAACCAATGAAAGAACAATGACTGTTTATAGGACTTGTTGGAGCAAATCTTTGCTTTCCTTCTTGTATTCCTCTCGTACTACTGTTCTCTCAGAGCTGGTTTTGTCTTCCCGGGGAGCCAGATGGCATTGCTAAGCAGGAATAGGAATAGGATTCCTCCCACCTGTAACACACACATACACACACACACACACACACACACACACACAGACACAGCATCTCCCTTGGGAGTTCTAAGGGGGTCACGTGACTGAGTTGCTTTAACAGCCTGACCTCCTATCCTCCTTTTCAGCTTCTCTCCTCCTAATTCCTCCTTGTTAATTAATTATTCTTCTGAGGGTAAATATCCCTCCAGGCTCTCTCCTTTCCCTTTGGATCTCAAGGGATGTGACCTCTGGGAGAGCCTTGTCTTTCTCTCTCTTTCTAAGCCTCTGCGTAGACACCTATTATTATCAGCTCAGTCATCGTATCCTGATATTTTGCTCGGATTTAAAGACGAGAGGCAGGGGCTAATGAGGGGCTTTCATGCTCAGGAACACAGGGCACCCGGCAGCTTCAGCGGCTTCTCCCTTTAATTCCGGGCTTGCAGGGACACTCACTGTGCTTTGGCACAGCACCTGGGGAGGGTGGGGTGGCAGACGGTGCTTCCTTCACAGGCTCGGTGCTCCGGCTCGCTCGGAGGAGCCAGAACACCATAAAGGACACGAGCCTCCTGCCTTCCTGGCGAGCATACTTTGGTGCCAAGAGCTAACTCGTGCCATGCGTGTGCACCCTGGCTTTTCTGGGCCTCAGTTTTCTCACCTGTAAAGTGACCTTTCATCTTCTCCAACCCCCATGACAAGTACAGATGCCTGTGATTTTACAATAGAATGTCCTTCCCTTCGTGAAAATGCAGAACGGTTTTCTAGCACAGAGGTGGACACATGTAGGACTGGGTGGGTCTGTTGAGGCTTATGCACAATGGTAGTGACCCTTAGTGGGCACGTTCGTCTAGGGGCCCTGGGATCAGACTCTAAAACTTAGAACTGTGGACCAGACTCTATACCCAGCCCCTGTGTGGATGATCTCATTCAGTCCTCACAGCTTCCCCAGGAGGTAAGTCCTCCCAGGGCCCCCATTCTTCCAGATGGAGAAGGTAAGTCATTGGCTGAAGCCTCTGGGTGGGAGAGTCCAGTCCTTGGGACAGCAGAGGGTCAGGCTGGAGTGAGTGGGTCGACCCCTCTGCTCTGCTGCCCCCTGTGGTGGGTGTGGGCCTCGCCGAGTCTGTGTGGAGACATTTCCAGGCTTCCCATGCAGCTCCCCGCTGCCCTTGTGAGGGGAGTGCCTATCGGATGTCCTGCTTATCCCATTCCCTCCCATTCCCGGCAAGAAAGGATTGCATTTGAGATGCTGCAGTCATGCCTGACTTTGCTCCTCTGGAGCAGCAGAACCCATATGGAGGTTCGTTTCAGTGATTCTTTTTTTTTTTTTTTTTTAAGATGTATTTATTTATTCACGAGAGACACATAGAGAGAGGCAGAGACACAGGCAGAGGGAGAAGCGGGCTCCATGCGGGGAGCCTCATGCGGGACTCGATCCCAGAACTCCAGGATTACACTCTGAGGCAAAGGCAGTTGCTTAACCTGAGCTGAAACACTAAACCCAGGCATCCCAAGTTTCAGTGATTCTTTGTAAAAATCAGCAGCTGGCAAATCTCGGGGCCAGTCTGCACTATGTCAGGCAGGAGGGTGCCTGGGTACCTCTCCCCTGGGGCCCTCCTTCCATGTGAGTCCAGAACTTCTCAAACGTGGTGTGTGTGTGTGTGTGTGTGTGTGTGTGTGTGTGTGTGTACACATGCACTGGAAATGCACGGGGGTCTTGGTTAACTACAGATTCGGATCGAGTGCATGTGCTGCAGGGTTGGTTGGTTTTCTAGCATACCCGGCCCCCCACCCGGTGGTTGAGGGGGTGGTTGCCGATGCTGCTGGTCTGAGGTCTACACTTTGAGCAGAGAGGGTCTAGAGGCCGTGGTTTCCAGGCTGCATCAGAATGACCCAGAGGCCTCAGTAAGCGGTTTCTCAGGACCTTCCCGGGGATTCCCAGTCACCAGGTTGAGGATGGGACCCTGTAGCTGACTGTGTGTCTGGGACCACACGGTGAGAAGCACCGCCCCACTCCGTGTCTCCTAGGCCGGTGTGGTCGTCAGAGTCTTCTGCGGCTTGAGGCCATCCTGGGAAGATGCGCTCACGGGCCTGGACTGGGACTGGGACTGGGGCTGGGCCACTCTGCGTGCGTCCTGTCTCCCCAGGAGCGTCCGTCTGCCCTGTACTTCGGGGGCCCACCTCCTTGTCTTTAGTCTCTGCCCTGGCCCCACGCTGTCCCGCAGACCAGAGTCCTGCAGGCCCCGCGCTGCCCTTCCTTGTGCCTAGTTTGTGACTTGGCCCTCCGAGTGTGGCCCTCGAAGACACCGCAGTGATGAATTTGCTGAGGGACATCGCAGGAAACTCCTGATGGTCATAGCCCCGAGATCTGACCTTGCCTGGCCCCCAAGCCGTGGCGGACCCCATGGACCACTCCTCCACGTCCGTCCTTTGCTTGCTGGGGTCCCGTCCGGTGTCTTCCGGCTGCCCTCCTACCTGGCCGGAGCCTCTGGTCTGTGTCCTGCATCATCCTTCACCAGGAATGAATCCCTTCCTTCCCATCCCACACTCCCCTCTCCCCCGACCTTGGAGATCTCCTCCGCTTCCATAAACGAGTGGGGCCCAAGTATTTATTTCCTGAACGATCTTCCTAAACCACGGCTCAGATCACGTTACCACTCCCTTGCTTAACCCGGAAGGCAGAGGACTCCGGAACCAGCCAGCCCGGCCTGCCACTTGCTCGCCGAGGCGCCTTGGCCAAGGTATTGACGTCCCGAGCTGCCCTTTCCTCCCACGGAGGAGGGGATGAGGCGCCTGGTCTACGCAGGGGTTGGTTTACTGTGAGCACTCGCTAGATACCTGCTCTGAAGTTTTCTTTAATCCTTAGCTGGGAGGAATAGGAATAATGGCAGCCGTCCAGTGGCGGCCGGCGTTGGGGGGCTCGGGAGCGTGGCTCACAGAGGCCTCCGCTGGCTCTGCCTGGCTCGGGGGCGTCCCCAGCCCCTGGACTCCATCCCCGTGCTCTTGCACACACGGTTGGGCCTCTGGGCCTCTGTCCTCCAGCACAGCCTGCGGCCTCCACGGTGCCTCCCCTGCCTCCCGGGAGTGAAGGGCCTCGTTCCCCTTCATGCTTCTGCTAGGTCTCCGGGTTCTTCTTCTTCTTTTTCTTTTTTTTAAAACTATTTATTTATTTATTTATTTATGTATTTATTTATTTATTTATTTATTTATTATTTATGATAGACATAGAGAGAGAGAGAGGCAGAGACACAGGAGGAGGGAGAAACAGGCTCCATGCAGGGAGCCCGACGTGGGACTCGATCCTGGGACTCCAGGACCGTGCACTGGGCCAAAGGCAGGCGCTAAAGCGCTGAGCCACCCAGGGATCCCCTCTCCGAGTTCTTCTAAGGCGAGTGTCCTGTACCGACTTGACTTACACGTCAGCCCCGTTAGACTGCACGGCCCTTTAGTTTGCCTCCCTGGCAGTGGGTTCGGCTGGCTCTGTGGGCCGTCTGAATGGAGGACTGTGACCACGGGTCACACAGAGGTGGGGCCTGTGGCAGACAGGGCCTGAGAACGTTTGAGATGATCCTGCGTGGTTAAGGACGAACCCAGAGGAAAGGTCCCCGAGGCCCCTCTCTGGCTCACTGCCCCCTTTCCCTGGTCTGAAGCCTCTAAGGCCACGGTTCTCAGCCAGGGCGGATTTTGGCCTTCTGGGTCATCTGGCAATTTCTGGACATTTTTGGTTGTCACAACTGGGGATGCTGCTGGCATCTAGTGGTGGAAGCCAGCACTGCAGAGCATCCTTGCATGCATAGGGCTCCCCCCCCTCGCCCCCCTCCCCCGCCCCCCCCCCCCCCCCCGGACTGCTCCAGCCCCAAATGTCAACAGTGCCAAGGTCCAGACCCTGCTCTAGAAGGTTCTGAGTCTGTTTGCAGCTCTCTCATTGCTTTCCCTTGGAATCAAACCCAGGCACCTGGGACGCCTGGGTGGCTCTGTGATTGAGCATCTGCCTTCAGCTCCGGCATGATCCCAGGGTCCTGGGATCAAGTCCCACAACAGGATTCCCGCCAGAAGCCTGCTTCTCCCTCTGCCTGTGTCTCTGCCTCTCTCTCTGTGTCTCATGAATAAATAAATAAAATCTTAAAAAAAAAAAAAGTCAACCCAGACTTCTTTCTCAAGGCTGAGGAAGCTCTCCATGACCCGGCTCCTGCTTTCCTCACCTCGCCCCCGGGCACTCTGCTTGGGCCCCACCTGGCTGTCCTCCCTGTTCCAGGGTCTTGCTGGTCATTGTCATCGGTGTGTTTTTGTGATGGGCTCTCTGCACGGGCTGCTCTCCCCTCTCATCCCTGCTTGGCTGGCAGCTTCTTGTCATTCAGATCTCGCTGGAACTGCATCTGCCTCTGAAATTCCCTTCCTGATGATCCAGACCAACCACGGGCCCACTATCACATCTTCTTACATCTCCATGGAGCACTTAGCACCGTCTGATTTTGTTTCTCTGTTTGTTAGAGCTCTACGAGGACGAGACCTCACCTGCCTGGTGCAGGGCTGTGTCCACCCCTGCCAAGAACCGTGCTGGCACATACTCCGTTACGATGGAGCGTGGTGGGTGGGAGCAAGGGTGGGATGAACAGCTTACATTTATGCAGGGGAGCCTAAGAAATGCTCTAAATGATTTACGTTGAATGCCCACAGTTGCTTTGTGAAGTCGGATACTATGATCATCGCCTCCACGGTGCAGCTGGGAAAACGAAGGCACCAGAATTATGTAACTTGCTGAATGAAGATCATGTGGCCAGATGGGGCCAGGCTGGGATGGGATCGGAAGCAGTCTGACTGCTGGATCTTAATTGTCCCCTCATTCAACCATACTGTTTGTTCAGGAAGTGAATGTGGAATACAAAGGATGCATTCACACCCGTCCTTCCTGAGCATACACAGCCTTCTCAGAACTGGGATTTTTGTCTGCTCTGGGCTCAAAATTTGCGACCCTCTCACATTTTATGATTTATTCACTTCTGTCTGGGTTATGAAGAGAGTACCGAGACTGTCTTTTTCCTTAAATGGTTAGGTTTTAGTGTTTTCTCTACCCTTTACTCTGACTCCTTAATCGTGGTTCCTTTGTTGTTATGGCCACTAGGAAACTCATACAAAAATTTGGGCCCCAATGCTAATAATCCTGTCATACTTTATGAAATGCATTTTGTCTAGTACTTTCTTCTACTTTCCCCCATAACATTCCATTTTCCTTGTTTTTATTTTAAGATTTTATTGATTTGAGAGAAAGAGAGAGTGGTGGGGGTCGAGAGCAGAGGGAGAGGGAGAGGGAGAAGGAGAAAGAATCTTAAGCTGACTCCAAGATGAGCGCAGAGCCTGACAGGGGACTCAATCTCACGACCTGGAGGTCATGACGAGCTGAAGCCAAGAGTCAGAAGCGTAACTGACTGAGCCACGCAGCCCCCCCCCCCATTTTCCTTGTCTTTTTACTGATTTTTCTTTATCCTTAGCCAACTCAAACAATTTATGAGTTGCGATGGAGCAAAACAAATATATATGGAAAGTGTGTCCCTGGACACATTAATCTCTGATTGTCAGTGTTCTCAGGTTTTTGGTGGAATATAAATTGGGTAAAGTCCACCAGAGTGCCTCCAGACATACGATAAACATTTAGTAAGTGTTTGTTTATCTTTTTTCCCCTCATTTACAGTGAGGTCGAGAGGCTCCCAGGCCTGGTATTAGTGAGGTGTTGGAAGGCCTGGGTGGTTTAGCAGGTCTTACTGAGCCATTCCTATCCACTACTAGCGGGTGAGGTCCATTACAAAGACCCATAGCAAGTGACAGCCTGTCATCTTGTCCTGTTTTGGTGCTGTTTCCACAACAAGTTGGTTTTTTGAGGAGCAGAGATCTTAGGTACAGTAGGTGGAAGAGAGTCCACCACTATGCAGTGAGCTTGTACATGAAGTGTAGCCTGACAAAGAGAAAGCATTTACTGGAAAGAAAATGAGTCAGACTCCCAGAAACTTTGTGTTACTATGGTAACAGGGTAATTGGCCAGTCCCTCTTTGGCTAGAGCATAATATACTAGTGAGGAATGTCAACTGTTATGTCTCAGTTGCTTATTAGCTCATAAAATGTCCTAGTTTACATACTAATTGTTGCTGGAGAAAATAGTCCTATTTTAGGATGACCCAGTCACCCATTTCTTGGTACTAAGCCACTTTGGGGCTTAACAAAAAACAATCCTTATGGTAGTGAAAGCTCTTAGCCCTTACTGATACCAGGCGTCTTCTCATTTAATCCTTATAGCTACTTTATAAGGTTCGTTTCACTGTCCCATTTTACAGATGAGGGAGTAAAGTCCAGGGTAGGTAGGTAGGTAATTTGCCGAAGGTCTCAGTTCTGGGAAGGAGTGGAATCAAGATTTGGATCCAGGTTCTGTTTGATTCCTAACCCTTTGTTTTTTTTTTTTTTTTTTTTTTTTTTTTACCATTAATAGAGAATTATTTCTTTCTTTAAATCAGAAAAGGCAAAAGTGGGGATCCCTGGGTGGCTCAGCGGTTTGGTGCCTGCCTTTGGCCCAGGGCGTGATCCTGAAGTCCCGGGATCGAGTTCCGCATCAGGCTCCCTGTATAGAGCCTGCTTATCCCTTTGCCTATGTCTCTGCCTCTCTCTCTCGCTCTCTATCTCTGTCGTGAATAAATAAATAAAATCTTTAATTAAAAAAAAAAAAAAGAAAAGGCAAAAGTTCAGGAGGATTGACCTTTTCCTGGTAGAGGGGTTTTCACCCTTGAAACTGTTAACATTTTGGGGCCAGATAATTCTTTATTTAGTGAGGGGAGTGTCTTGTGCATTATGGAATGTTTAGCAGCTTCCCTGGTCTACCCACTGGATGCCAGTAACCCTCACTCTTCCGCTCCCACCCCCAATATACTCTTTAAAGATTTTATTTCTAAGTAATCTCCGTACCCAACATGGGGCTTGAATTCACAACCCTGAGATCAAGAGTTGCATGCTATACCTATTGAGCATCCAGGTGACCCATCCCATTCCTAATTTTGCCAAGTGTTGCCTGGGGAGCAGACCAGAAGAACTGAGGAGGAATTTGGCCAATTTAGTACCTTCCTGGAAAAGAACAACTTTTCATTTCTGATATCAACACCCTCCTGGGTCTCAGAAGTTCTTAGGAAGTTTTGTTTACCTAGGTTGTATTTGGAGAGTTATGCAACTCTTGCCACTACCTGATTTTAGAACATTTTCATCACCCCCAAAAGAAACCCCATTCCTTCCTCCCCTAGTCCCTGGGAGCCACTAATCTCTTTTTTTGTCTCTATGGATTTTCCCTATTCCGAACAGATCATAAAATGGAATCATATACGGTGTGGCCTCTATGTCTCATGCTTTCATCTAGCATGATGTTTTTCAGGTTCCTCTGTGTTGAATCGTGCATCAGGACTTCATCTTTTTAATTAACAAATAATATTCTATTGTGTGGAATTGTAGAGGTCCAACTTCATTATTTTACATGTGGCCATTCAGTTGTCCCAGCCATTTGTTGAAAAGACTGTCTTTTGTCCTAGTGGCTTTTCTTGACACCTTGTCAAAACTCCATTGACTATAAAAGTGATGTTTTTTTTTCTAGACTTTCAATTTGATTCTGTTGGTCCATAAGCATTTGAATCTGTAGATCAATTTGGAGAGTATTGCTGTTTTACCAATACTTAGTCTACTAATCCATGAATATGGTATGTCTTTCTTTTAAATTTTTAATATGGGATATCTTCTTTAGTTTCTTTGAACAGTATTTCTTTGAGCAGTATTTTGTAGTTTGCAGTGTATAGGTCTTGTACTTCTTTGTTAAATATTCCTAAATGTTTTATTTGCTTTAATGCTATAGTAAGTGAAAATTGTTTTAGTAATTTCATGTTTGGATATTTGATAACTGGTATATAGAAATTCAATTGATTTTGGTATATTCATCTTGTGTCCTACAGCCTTGCTGAAGTTGTTTGTTAGTTCTAAGTTCTTTGTGGAAAAAAAAAGTTTGTGGATTTGAAATAAAAAAAATATGCACCGACAGCTGTACATTTCCCTCTCAATACCGCTTTAGCTGCATCTCATAAATTTTAGCATATTGTATTTTTGTTTTCATTCATCTCAAAGTATTTTCTTATTTATGTTTTTTTCTTGCACTCAACTATTTCAGTATTGGTAATCATTGATAATTTCTACATAGTTATTTTGGTATTGGTAATTATTGATAATTTCCTCCACATGGTTGTGAATTTTTAGATTTCCTTCTGTTACTGATTTCTAATTTTATTCCACTGTGATTGGAGAACATATATTGTATGATTTTATCACTTTTAAGTCTATGGAGCCTTTTTTATGACCTAACCTCATAGGTTTGGAACACACTAGGGGAAGTTCCGTGTGCACCTGAGAAGAATGTGTGCCCTGTTGCTTTTGGATCGTGACTTCTATGAATGTCTGTTACATGTGGTTGGTTTATTGTGTTGTTCACATCATCTGTTTTCTTGTTGCTCTTCAGCCTGGTTATCCCATCTGTTATGAAAGTGGGGTATTGAGCTCTCCACCTGTTATTATTTAAGTATCTGTTTCTCCCTTGGGTTCTATCAGTTTTTGCTTCATGTATTTTGGGGCTCTGTTTTTAGGTGCATATAACTACATTTTCCGGATGGACTGACCATTTCTTTGTCTCTAGGAACATTTTTCTTGTCTTCTATTTTGTTTGACGTTGGTATAGTCACTCTCGTTCCCTTGATTTGGAGTGGTTTTGTTTTTGGTTTTGGTCTTAAAGCTTCTCCTGAGTTGTTGTAATGTGTAGTCAGGACTGAGTCTCCACTCTTAGAGGATAAATTAAAAGCTAGGGGTCGGTGTTTTGTTATTAAAGCCAGCTCATAGCAACTAAGAGATGATGTCTATGGGATTATGTGATTCCTGTGATTCCTGGTGTTGAAGGCCTCATAGGAACCTCCGGGTGCCTTGGTAAAAACCTTTCCTGGAGCCAGATTTGTGGTGGGCTAAGCAGTATTTTCCTGAAGCAGTTGTTTTCAGGTTACCTCGTGACAGACGGGGTTTCCCCATGCTCAGGTTTTCAGAGCTGCCTCTTTCCTTGCTTGCTCTGCTGGTGTTGGCCAATAAAGGATTTCATCTCATATCTCGGAAGGCAGCGCCCGTTGTCCTATGGGTCTCCCAACCATTTGATCAAACTCCCTCCTAGGCCTTTCTATGGCTCTCTGTGTTGGCGTCGCAGTAACAGGGAGACAGTCTGAGCTCCAGGCTTCTGTTCGTGCGGATGTGTGGGGCAGGGAAGGTGAGGGGGGCTGTCAGAGACACTTCTAGGAGGCTGATCAGAAATGAGCTTCCTTTTCACAAGTCTGAAGGTAGAGAATATGCACAGAAATGAAAGTGTTTTAGGAAGAAAAAAACTCAGCGTTTGTCAAGGGCCCAGATAGAGAGTGGGAGTGGGGGAGAGGCTTTGAAAAGCAAGACCTTCTTTGGGCAAAGGTGATGTCCCTCATTGCCTAGCAAGATGCAAAGTGATCTAGAATAGATTCTCCTTTATTCACTTTTATTCGGACCTCGAAACTTTGATCTTCACATCCTTCCCCTTTCCCTTATTATTTTTTTTTTTTTCTTTTTCATTCCCTCCCTGCCACCATTTCTTAGGAGTTGTCCTTTGGCTATCACCTTTTCTTGGATGATGCCTTTATCAAAGTACTCTTTTTAAACTGGAAACTAGTCTATTCTAACATGTCTGTTCCCACATCTGGTTTTTATCCCAGGGACTCTGATCCACTGTCAGGAAGTTTTTCCTCCAAGCAGTGAAAAGCCTCCGGAAGCTAAGTTATCTGACCCACATTTATTTATTGTCTTTTTAGAGCTTTTCCTCTCAAACTTTGTCTATAGAAGACTCAGTTGGGAGTGTCTTGGTTTCCTGCTTACGGGTTCTCTGGAATTTTCATTCCAATATATAGAGATATACAAACATACCTTCATGCACATTACGTGTGTGCATTACAAATAGTTAAAATAAATAACCTGAAAAAAAAAAAAACCCTTTAGGTTACAAGATAATGTCCTCATCCCAAACTTGCTAAGTTTTTTCCTTTCATTCTTAAAATTACTTTAAAGAGCAAGAACAAGCCCTCGGAATCTCCTTATTCTTTATAGTGCCTTCTTTCCTGCAAGCCCAAAAAATAGTATAGACTTGGCCCTTCAGGTCCTTCAGGGCTTTTGGGGAGTGAGGAGGATATTTCCATACCACAGAGCCCCATAATATCCTTGTGAGTCCCTAAAAACTTCCTTCATAAAAAACAGATCTGACATGTCATTTTCCTTCATAAAGATGTCTGCTGGCTGGCTCCTGGGATCAGTGTCCAGATCCCTGCCTCCCTCTCCTACCCCAGCCTCCTGTCTCCTGCCACATCTGTGCTCTGCACACTCTAAACCTTCCCAGATCTCTGTGCAGATGGGGCCACCCTGTTGCAGCTCTGAACTTTTATTCACATCACTCATCTTGCCTGGAAGGTCCTTCCCCCTCTCCCTCTTCATCAGCGCATCCCTCATCTCCTAGCCAGCTGACATGGTGCTCCTTTGTGCTGTGTGCATCCTGGGTCCACCAGACTGGGGCAGAAAATAATAGTCATAAATAATAGTAAGAGCTAATGCTGTGTAATAATACTGTGTGATACCCGATAATACTGTGTGTAATACTGTATTTTGTACCATCATGTTAAGTAACAATAGCTACTCTGTACTAGCTGTAACAGTAGATAATACGGTATTAACCATCACAGCTCATACCATGTGCTGCAGAAAGATAGTAATCATTGTATTGTCTCATCCCAACAACCCAGCGAGGTAGGGACTCTTAATATTGCCCTTCCCTGATGAGGAAATGGAGGCACAGAGAGGTGAAATAAGTTGCCATAAATCAGATGTCCAATAAATGGCGGAGGCAGTATTTGGACCCTGACAGGCTGACCTCTAACCTGACTGTAGTACAGTGTTGAAAGACAAATGTTTATACAGCTTACATAGCACTTACCACATCTCTGCAATGATCTGTTTATTGCCCTATGTTTCCTCCTTCTTTATTTTTTGTTTTTTTTGTTTTTTTGTTTTTTTGTTTTTCCTCCTTCTTGGCCAGGTGTTCCTTAGCTAGGGGCAGCTTGTTAGCGGAAGTTATGTTTGATTCCCTTTGCAATCCCATTTGGCCCGATGTGTGGGATAGAGAGCCTGAGAATTAAATGAATGCAATGAATAACTGAAAGAGTGAGGCCTTCGTGTAAACATACTACTGGTTTCCACGTCATTTTTCTTAGCGCCATCCATAGATGGGAAGAAGAGCCGTTTGTAGACCCGTGGACCATGTTGGGGCAGGGAAGATAGGATCAGATCCCTACTAGGTATCAGGCATCGTGCTGTCTTCTCTACATGCAAAATCTCATATATTATTTTCCAACAACTAATGAGGTCTGTGCTCTCTTTATTTCCCTTTTACGGACAGGAACACTGAGGCCCAGGGAGGTTAAGTGACTTGTCCAGAGTCTCAGCTATTATGTGGCAAAAGGGGGATAGAAGCCCAGATGCTTCTGAACCCTAAGCCCTTCTGACTTCTAAGCTCCAGGCTGCATATCTCCTATTCTTACGAAAGAGGAGGTGGTTAGAAAGAATTTTCCATCTGACAGTGTTCTGTGGCAGCTGTTGCAGCTAGATGCCTTCTTTCTGTGTTCACATTCCAATGAGCTTGAGGTGTTTTGCTCTCTCCACTCCCCAATATGTATCTCCAAAGCAGCCCATATGGTGTTTGAGGAAGAAATAATGCATTGCGGTATCTGATCGATAGAACTTGGGAGTCCACTCTAGTAGTCAGGTGGACTTGAACGGCTGGAACTCCCCCCCCCCCCCCCCCCCCAGGTAATGATGAATGTACAAAGACTTGAATTCCAGGTGTGGATTTGGCTTTCTGGGGTGTTTGTCCTCCGCATCGGGACCATAATGAAACACCTGTCCTTTTTTTCTCTCCTAGACTACTTAGAGAATCCTAGGTATATTGTTTTGTTTTTTTTTTTTAAGGCTGTTACTTTTTATAAGGCTTTTTTTCCTTCCTTGCTTCCAACCATGAAGTCATGTTTGACTTTTCAAAGGAACCACACAGTTTGACATTTTACAAAATGAACCAGGGGACTGAATATAGTAGCACATTTAGATCCATTACTTTTTTGCAGGTTTTTAGCCAGTGATGCTACATGGAGGCATTCACTTTGGGGACACTGGGCAGAAGGGAAGCATTGTGTGTGTTGGTTCAAATTATGCGAATTTTATAATCTTGATTTTTTTTTCCTAACTTACATTTCAGTGTAGATAATTCTCACATCTTTAGTGTAAGCTTCATTGCAACTAGCTCGTGGCACATTTATGAGAAATAAGATTTTTAAAAAATTTTCTTTTTTGATTAAAGAAAACAGACCAGGTACTTTTTACTGATCTCAGGAGCAAGTTCATACTGACCTGCTTTCAGAGCTCCCAGTACCACGTTGTTTCTGCCTCTGGGCCTTTGCACACACCGTTCCTCCTTCTTGAAACAGTCTCCCCAGCACCAAGCTTTTCTCTGTGGCAGAGCTGTCTGCAGCGTATCCTTGTTCTTTGCAGGTATGACACAGAGTTTGTGAATTAACGTTGTTGAAATGAATAAAGGAGCAGGACCTCAGCCTGTTTAAACATTACATGGGTTTCCCCCGTAGCTATGTGTGAAGTGTTTTTGTTGAGGCCTGCTTTCCTTTGAGCAGACTTTTCTGAGGTCGGCCTCTGTCTCCCTTTGAGATTGGGCGTCCTCTCGCCTCCCATTAGAGGACTCGTGGCCCTGCACGCGGGGGCTCATTTTCTTGTCTTTCCTCCACTCTGTTAGGAAGTACTGTTTGAACCACCACAGAACTGACTCGGAGCCACAGTTCCTGGAGTGGTTGCTGGTCTGTGCTGTGGCAACATCAGAAAGAAAGGAATGATGAGGTCCTTTGTTCCTGGGGCAGAAGATACAGGTGGAATCTGGCAGGTGGGGTGTCCTCATGGGAGTGTCCATTGGAATGCTCCATGCTTAATTAACATGAACGCAGGCCCCCCTAAGGGAGAGGCAGCCCTGACATTCTTCTGCAGGAGGGTCACTGACATCCTTCGTCCTGAAACACCCCTGTACAGGACAGGACATTCTAGAGAAATGTTAGCAAGCAGGACCGTCCTTGGAGTGAGACCCTGCGCCTTTGTCGGGCCCTTAGAGGCGACCAATCGTGCAGCCTGGGAAAGTTAGTTCAAGGAGCATCTCCTGAAAGGAGGGACACTCTTTGCATCAGCTCGTGATTAGTGTAACCCAGGGAAACTGGTTCCAGCAAAGATTGATGCTCTGTGCCCGCTGCAAAATTTAAAAGATAAAAAGAAGAGTCATGGTTTCCTTGACTGGATAGGAATGTCCCCTACTTTGCAAAGTAATGAAATACACAGATGTTAAAATGAAGAGAGACAGAGATAAATGGGGAATAATAGAGCACCGGCAGCAGCAGCAGCAGCGAAGAACCAACTTAACATAAACACTTGGGAACTGTGGGGTGTTCTCAGCCTGTGGGCTTCTAGGAATATCTTTGCCAGCAGGGGAGGATCGGCCTATCTCAGGTGGACAGGCCGGGGCCGGAGGCTTCTCCTGTAGCCATCTGTGGCCAGAAGACAGTCCCCGTTCCTCTGGGAGGAGGCAGTCAGTGATCAAAAGGGTGCTGAAATGTGAACTATGCCCATCCTGTGACCTCGCACTTCTACCTTAAAGAGATGTCGTACAAGTGGGGAGTATAGTATATGCATCTGTGTGTGCGGTGTTAACTGAAAACACACCAAATGGCCATCAATAATGGGACTTAGGTGCACTAAGGGGGGACAGAGGTGCACTAGAATTACCAGTAGCTGTTAAAAGTGATAGCGTGGACCTGTAGTTATCAACATGAAAAGATGTCACACTATATTGGGAGTGACAAGAGCAGGTTTAGGATAGTATAGTGTTTTGGGGGTGCATGTGGGTAAAAATATATGCTCAGATTTTTATTAATTTACTCAGTAATTATTGAGTAATGTGTGCTAACCAGGCACTCTCTGGGCATTGGAGGTAGAACAATGAACAACACCGTGGTCCTTAGCTCTTCGGAAGTGAAGCACTTGGAACCAGCAGCGTTGGCATCACCTAGGAGCGCTGGGAATACAGAATCCCGGTCTCCACTCCAGACCTACTACTACATTTTACTGAGGTCCTAGGGCGAGCCATTTGCATGCACTAGTTTTTGAGATCATGCTGCAGGAGTGTGTTTACTAAAATGGCCACAGTGGCCTTGCCTGGGTGGCAGCAGTTCAGGGCAGTTTTCACATTTATCCTTGTATATTTTCCCCGTAGTTTGAATTTTTCATGGTGAGCTTTGTCATGGGTTTATAAAAGCCAGGATGGCAATTTTGCAAAAGACCTTAAAGCTCCTGCTTCTGGTTCTTTGGGCTGTCACAGGCACACACTGGCAGGATCTGGGAGTGGGAATTGGAGGCAAGCCGGGGGGTGGGGAGGGCGGGGGTGGAGGTGGCAGCTGTTGCTCATTTGGCCAACTACAGATGCCTGGAAGAGAGACCCCAGATACGCGTGGTTTTGGCCTGAGCTCTTGCCACAGCCTGCGAGATGCTGCAGGCCTGAGGAACGAGTTCCTGGCTGCTTTGGCTGAGTGGAGGGGCTCTGGTGACTGTTGTGGGGTGACTCTGTGGGGAGGGTCTGGGCCAGTAGCTGCAGACAGCAGGGCCATGCTGCAGCACCACATCCTCCAGGACCAGCGAGCAGCCCTGAGCCCTTTCTGGGCAGACTGGCAGCCAGACTGGCAGCGTGGTGCCCGCTCCAGAGTGTTTCTCCCCACGGCTTGGAAGGTTCTGGCCATGTGGTAGAGGGGCTTTCAGTTTCACGGGCCCCCCACCTGAATCTGAAGCCCAAGGTGGGATTTGGCAGGCCGTGGCTCTATCGCACCCTGCCTCAAGCACCTTCTAGTTGAAAGAGGCTAGACTTGGGGACTGAGAACTGGATTCTAGCCCAGTCTGACCCTAAATAACTGTGTGACTTCAGGAAAGTCTCAAACTGCCTCCTTATGCCTCAGTTTTCCGCTCTGTGGTAAGAGCCTCAGATACTGAACGAAGCTATGTGCTCCAGCTGTTGTGCACATAGAGATTGGGTCTTTGTTCTGGGGGTCTCATAGCTTGGCCACACCGGGGTGTCTCCTGGTTCCCCTCTAGTCCTCATGTAATCCCCAGACACTGGTCCTGCATTTTGGAGGCCAAAGCAGCTTTACATCTAGGACAGTGGCAGGGAGAGCTTATTGCAGATTTGCTTGTTTATGGCCTTGCTGGCAAAATAAGAAGTTGGCAACTGTTTTAGTCCTTCACCCACCCCCATCCCGTTTTGTAAAAAAAAAATTTTGTTTTACCAACCTGTAAAAATCAGTCACTGTGACAACCAGGCCCTAAGAGGGGAGAGGACACAGACCAGGAAATAAACCAACCCAGGAGAGCACTGGCTCTTGTCTCCCCCTGCTAGCGAAAAGCCATCAGCCTGAAAAGTTCACGGAGCAGGTCCTCGAAAAATAGTGAATTCCGGGTGATGGGTGTCAGGGAGTCCCCCTGTCCACGTCGGTGACGTCAGACACAGCCAAGCTTCCACTGTCGGCTGGGGGCGCTGCTGAGCTTCCTGCTGAAATCTCCCCTTCGTGGAAATGGGGGCCAGCGGAGGGACCCCCGAGCCCTGCAGTGGGTCGTGCAGGCAGGAGCAGCCGACAGCTGCTGTCAGCGGCTGGCTTCTCTCGGAGCCTCAGCCAGGCGCTTGGCTGGCCACCTGTGACCCGGCTGGCCCGTGGCCTTAGCAGGCGTCCGACGGCGCAGATGTACATCCTGCAGGACGGCTCCCCCCCGACAGAGCCAGTGGCTGAGCATCGCCGTCAAGGCAGCGCGACTCATTAGTGATTCTTGAGAAGGGCTCAGGGGCAAGGCCAGAGAGCTGGTTAATTGAATGGTGGCTAATTCATTTATAATTATTCATATTCTTTTTCTTTGTCTCCTAAAGCCTGATCCTTTGGAGCTGGCCTGAGCCTTAGAATTGTCTAAAGAGGCAGAAGAGCAGACGAGTCCAGAGCTTTCCTAGCACGGTCAAGCTCCTCCCTCACTTCTGGACCTCAGGTCTCCTATCTGTGAAATAGGCTTTTTGTGAGGAGTAAATGAGGTGGTATTTGTAAAACCTGGAGTGGAATGCTTCGCCCATGGGAAGCATCGAGTCAGCTACCTGTTATTACCCAGTCCCACTCTCTCGTATAGGCTCATCTGTATATTCAGAAAATATTTATTACCTGGGGTCCACACTATATAGGGCAGCTCCTTGAAAAGTGGTGAGTGAAAGTATTCAAATGCATCTGTTCATCATTCAAGTAGCACAGCACAAAGCCGGTGACGTCCTTTCCTAGGAAGGATAAGAAAGAAGCAGAGTGAAGGCTCGAGAGGTGGAGGGTGGGAGTCTGAGTTTCTGGGTCAATGATACAGTGTCTGTATAAGTGGAGGCTTGGGCCATGTGACCCTAGGAGAAAGAGTTCAGGCCAAGGGAACGGCAGGGTGCACATTGGTCCTGAGGTGGGAGCATGTGCGACAGCTCCCCGGGGAACAGGGAGGCCTGCATCGCCGGGCAGGGAGCATGGGTAGGTGTGAGCTGGAGGGGTTTCAGGGCTGAACGATGCTGGGATACGGGCTTTAGGCTTTTCTAAGCTGCTGGGAGGGCAGTGACGTTTCAATTGGAAGTTTACAAGGAAGCAGCTCTCTGATGTCAGAGCCCATCAGCAGCACTGATCTGGTGGCCAGAGCAAGGCCAGCTCGTCCCCTGGTTTGAGCATCCACCTCTGGGTCTTGCCTGTCACAGCTGTTACCATGGTGTTTGCTAAATGGTGACTTTCTGTTTTGCACAGCCGCTCTCTGTTTAATAATTAGAGTTCTTCTATAAGGAAAAAATCCCTTCTTCCCCATTTACTTATTTATCCAACGATCTATGATGCCAGTATGGACTCACAGATACTTTTCGTCTCCTCTGGGTTATAGTTCAAAGCTATGATTATTTTGTCACTCAGAGTGTCACAGCTCTGACCACAGTGGGGAGCTCCTTCACATTGACTCCCGTGTCCTTCTGACATGCCTCCATCGTATGTTGAGCACTTCTTTCCTCTTTGGCAACACAAGACCCTCCAGGTTCATGTTGGGTTTCCCCCGGGAACTAACTGCTTCTCCAAGGAGCTCTGGTTCCCTTTATTGGATAATGGTATTTAGAAACCACGATCTGGTGCTGGGTGTGCTCATTTGCTACTGGAGCATATTGCTTCTTATCCTTCTAAGCAGACGGAACTGGGAAATCCATGTATATATGCTAACCCAGGCATACACACCAGATCGATATATTTTTCTCTCTTTATCTATCTTTCTGTCTGTGTGTCTGTGTATCTAAGTATCTGTCTATCTTTACAAACCTTGAATTTGTACGGATGCCTTAACTTCCAGTCCGATGCTTCAGGGATCATTTAGCCCCTCTACTTTCCTTATTTCTAACTTCTTCCTCTGAGAGTGAGAAGCCTCATGGTTTTTATTTGCAGTCTGTTTACTTATTTGTTGAGTTCAAGTGCACACAAAGGTAGTTTCAGAACTGCTAATCCATACCCCGGTGACAAATAAAAGTAGAGTGCTCTATTTGTGTACAATTCTTTTTCTTTAGCCTGATAGAATCCAGGCAAAAAAAAAAAAAAAAAATTCCTGAGTTACATAGACTGGTTCTGTTTCTCCCCACACCCTTCAGTGTGGTGGGCTTACTCCTCTGTAATCCAGTTGCATTCGCTTTTGCTGTTTCTATCCCATTTTGAATATCCACACGCATACACACATGTGGATGATTTTAATTGTTTACTGTTTGGGTATGTAAAATATTGGGGTTCTAAGAGTCAGAGCTGATAGACTCATCCCAGCTGCCTCGTTCTAATCCCATTTCCCTATTCTTTCCACCTCTTTCCTACCCACCCCCCCATACATAACCAGTCTCTTTAGTTTCTGATTTATCATTCCTGTGTGTCTTCTGCACAAATGAACCAATCTGTATACATTTTCTTATATCTCTTTCTTTTCCTCATATAGAGCTCATATAGAGGGTTAAAATATTGTAGATACTCCTTTGCACTTTGCTTTCCCCCCCACTTAACAGTATATCCTTAGATCATTTCATATCAGCTCATAGAGATCTTCCAGAATTAGCTTTTTTGTTTTGTTTTGAATGAGCTTCTTTGACTTTGGCAATCAGGAAAAAAAATTAGCCTGAAGTAATTTTAAAGTAAAGTAAAATTAAATTCTAAAGTAATTTTAAAATTCTGTAATGATGATTGATAAATAGTATAAGCATTACCATTAATTGAACATCTACTATATACCTGAGTCCGTGCTAATAAGCATTTCGTATAGATTATCCCATTGAATCCTTCCTAGAGCTCTGGGAGGTGGATGTTACCTCCAATTTACTGATGAGGGAACAGACTCAGTAATATTTAGAAACTTGCCTAAGTTCATAAAAAGTAGAGCCACAATTTGAGCCCAAGACACTGTCTCCCAAGTTTGTGCTTTTGAAAAGCATACCAGCACCATTATGGAAGTTCCAGGTTGTAACAGTGATGGGGATTTTTAAAACCCAGGCATGTCCCAGGCCTTAAAACCCTGTTGATTGTGGATGATGCTGCCAAAGTTGGCATGTTCCTGATGGCAGGAACATGAAGGTAATATACAGCCTGTTTGTTTCCAAGAAATGCCCTTCCTTCTTGAGGACCACAGGTCTTGCCTCTAAGGCAGGAGATGAGAGGGATGCTAGTCGGGGCCTGCTACCTGGGATGCAGCAATAGTTCTGATCTTATACCCCATAATCACAAGCCAGAGCAGTCAGCACCATTAACGGGGAAGTACATTACCCCACAGGGCTGTTTGGTTAGCAGGGCACTCAATCAAGCCCGAGTTACAGCAGTTTTTGTTAAAACTGTTTGTACAGCAGGAGGGGAAGAAGAATTTCTCTGAGCAGGAGTCTGGTTTCTGTTGTGAGAAATGACAGATAGGCAGTTGAGTTGGTCAAGAGCTTGGCTTCTGGAATCTGAGTGCCTGGGGTCTCACCACATGTCATATTTGCTAGCTGTGTGGCCTTGGGTCAGTCACTTTACCCTCAAAGCACACCTCTGGAGTGGGGATAAGAAGCATACCTGTCTTTGTCAGTGGTTCCCAAGATTGCCCCCAGGCCCAGTGATTTGCTGGGAGGATTCAGTGAACTCAGCATATAGTCCTGTGATATATTATAGTGGAAGGACACAAAGCCAAAGCAGCAAAGGGAAAAGGCAAATGGAGTGAAGTCTAGAAGAAACTGGGTTCAAACTTCAAGAGTCCTCTCTCAGTGAAGTGGCACAGGATGCACTTAATTCCCCAGCAACAAGTCGCGACAGCCCGTGAGAAATGCTTTCCACTGGGGAAGCTCATTACAGACTCAGTGACCGAGGATTTTACTGGGGGCTGGTTATGCAAGCACTGTCTGCCCAGCATGTACCCAAATCCCAAACTCCCAGAAGAAAAGCAGGTGTTCAGCATAAATTGCACTGTTTGCATAAATAGTTTAGGTGCAGCGAGCCTTTCTTAGGAGAAGGTGGTGTGAGCCCTCACAAAATCCAGGTTCCCAGATGCCAGCCGCACGAGGGCCAACCTTGGAAGCAGGCAAGCCTCTCTACAGGGTAGCCGTCTCAGGCCTGTGGTGTTGAATTTTTTTCTGCACACCAGGCCATTGGGTGGTTGGTGGGTGGATTAAATGAGATCATCCATGGAAAGCTCTGGCCATGGTGTCTAGTATGGGAAGCACTTGGTACCTGTAGACACTTCTGACCGTCAGGGAATGAATTATGAGTGATCCGTTAGCACCTCAAGAGGAGGCTCATCCATCGCCCGTCTGCTCCCCTGTTCATTCCTTTGTTCAGCACACTCTGAGTGAGCCCTGCTGGTACAGGGCCATGCAGACACAGCGGGATTAGCCACCCCATTCCTCAAGGGTGGTGCACATGGGCTTCCAGTCTGGCTGGGCATTCATTGGTGGTGGGTGGTGGTGGTAAGAGATCTTTCAGGACTTCAGGTAAATGTGAAAGGACCCCTTTGCACCCTTAGAGTTAGTGGGATGGGTATGCAAGTGGTCAGAAAACTTAACCTCCTAATGGCTTGCTCTTTGTCTTGTCTCCCCATCTGTAGCCAAGGCTAAGTCAAAATGCGGCCCGACCTTCTTCCCTTGTGCCAGCGGCATCCACTGCATCATTGGCCGCTTCCAGTGCAACGGGTTCGAGGACTGTCCTGATGGCAGCGACGAAGAGAACTGCAGTAAGTACCAGGAGCACTTGTGCACCATCCTGTGTTCATTCCGGGGCCTCCATCGCAGCCCCCCCTTCTCTGTGCTCCTCACTCCCTTAGGCTCAGGCATCTTCTGTTGTTATACCCAGATCCTGTTCTTCACACTTCTTTCTGGAGTACATGGCCAGCTCCCATTTATCGGGGACTCTGTGAAGTGCTCTAGGCCTGGGACATACTTTGTTTTCTGTTCCAACAAAAAGCTCTGCAGGTGTAGGTGTCTGATGATCATTAACAAATACAGAATCTGAAGTGTAGGGACGTCAGGGAACTCATCCAGCATGACACAGGTCCCACTGGCAGAGTCAATTTTCTGCTCCCTTAGACCCTCCTCTGGTTGACTCTCCCACTCAACCTCATGTGCTTGCTTTCCTTCCCACTTTGAATTATTTTTAAGGGGATGTGTATGTATTAACATATGTCAGAAGAAATTACTTTTTTTTTTTTTTTTTTAAATTTTTATTTATTCATGATAGGCACACAGTGAGAGAGAGAGAGGCAGAGACACAGGCAGAGAGAGAAGCAGGCTCCATGCACCAGGAGCCTGACGTGGGATTCGATCCCGGATCTCCAGGATCGCGCCCTGGGCCAAAGGCAGGCGCCAAACCGCTGCGCCACCCAGGGATCCCAAGAAATTACTTTTTATAGAAGACTTTATTTATTTATTCATGAGAGACACAGAGAGAGGCAGAGACACGGGCACAGGGAGAAGCAGGCTCCCTGCCGGGAACCCGATGTGGGACTCGATCCCAGGACCCCGGATCACTCCCTGAGCTGAAGGCAGATGCTCAGCCACTGAGCCACCCAGGCATCCCAGAAGAAAGTATTTTTTAAAAAACACCCAAATAGTATAGAAAGCTAACGTTCTCCCTGCCTTGTGACCGTCTCGATTCCTTTCACTGGCTGTGTGGTATTCCAAGGTAGCAATGCACGGGCGGATACACGTCCCCTCTCATTCCCTCTGCCCAGCCTGCCCAGCCTCTCAGCCCTGCGGGTGCTGAGCTTCACACTCCATGGCCCGGACACACGCAGTCCTTTCCTGACCAACATCTCTTGTGTCCAGAACCACTTCTCACACCGCAGCTGTGGGGACCGTCAAGCATCTCTTCCCCACCTTCCATGCTGTCAGCTCTCCCTGCAAGTGGCTTTGGAACTCACAAAATATCAAAAAATATAAAAAGAGGAAAACGAAATTGCCCCAAATGATGCATTGTTCATAACTGAGGTTTTTTTGTGCCCGTCCTTTCTCTCTCTCTCTCTCTCTCTCTCTCTCTCTCCCCCCCCTTCCTCCCTCCCTGTATGTATTATATATGTATGTGTATATATACACGTGTCATTCACCAGGATTGTTATCATCAGCAATATAATTGTCATATATATTATCAGTTGTTTTCAAAACATGTTTTAATGACTTGTGGTTTTGAGAAACTTTCTTTCCCTTACCCCGTTCGTTCTGCCTTAAGCCCCTAAAGAGGAGGGGGACCATCGCCCGTGTTATTTATGCCTTTCCAGGGAACACAGTTGTCTCTGTGCCCTCCCAGTGGGGACACGAGGAGTATATAACTCTCCCGTGTGTCTTCTCCTTTTGCCTTATTTCATCTTCTGGATCCCACATGGCAGAAATACGGCTTAGAGGCTGGATTGCTGAAAGGTTAGTAGAGTAACGGGAGCCCACCTTAGGAGGAAGACACAGGTCACTAACAGAGTAGCAGCCTGATGGAGCAAGATGACTCTGGAGCTGCAGAGTCAGGCCCCAGGTTTGTGTGCTGCCCTGATTAAGCTAGGTTGGCTGCGCTTCATAATCGCCTTGCTCAATGGTTTCCTCTCCTCATGAAACGGAGCCGCCAAGAGCATGCTTCCTGGGTGGTTGTGACAGTTAGACGAGGCGGCATCTGAAAGGGGTTCAGTGTGGTGGCTGGTTTTCAATGGAGTTTAAAAACCCGTAGTGACTTAAAACTGAGTGATTAAGAGGAAGACCCTATTTACTACCATTTCGTCTTTGGCTTAGGTTGCCCAAGGATGTACTTGTTTTATATTTCACTAAGTGCTTTAGTGTGTGTCAGCTAGATCATAGCTTCCTACAGTCCATGGGGATCTTAGAACCTGAGGGGGGAGTTTTATGTACCTATTTATATACACATATTAGAGGGTAATTCGGTGGCAATAAAAAGCAAGTGTGATAAATTCTGGTACGTACATTCTAAATGATCGTGCCATCGTGCGTACTCCCTGCCATATTAAAGACCCTGTATGATTTAAATGTTTGGATATTGGTCTTTAATTGTCTAAATGACTTAATTATATCCATTCCAAATTAGATCATTGAGGATTAAGCCAGCATTTTCCTCTGGCATATCCACCATCTAAAAATAATGGGTTTTAAATCACTATTTGAAACTGGTAAATAAAAGGAGAGAACCCAGCATTTATCCTTCTTTTTCTAGATGCATTGTGCTTCTGAGTAATTAAATAGCCAATACATAGTAAAGATTTTTTTTTAATTGAAGAATACCAGCTATCATGGAAAAATGAGAGAATTAGAGTATCTGTTTTGTAACCTTGGTGAAGAAGTGGATCATCTGTAGCTCCCGAAAGCATTAGATGAAAAATTGATGGGGAGCTTTATAAGGGATGGATGGGGCTGAAAATGCCTGAAACCAGCCGTCCATCTGTTCACAGATGCTCTGGATCAACATTGTACCACTTCAAGCAGAATGTGGGAACCCTCTCACCCAATAGATCTCTTCATGTTCTAGTCGTCTGAGAACATCTACATACGTTCAGAATCCTGAAAGGCAATGTTTTAATTTTTGCTTTAAGCTCTCAAATGCATTTTAAAGAACTCCAGTGGAGAAGAACAGTCTGTTTTTACATTTACCCAGAGACTTGCCATTTTACTTGCTCATCCTTCACTCCCAATATTCCAAGTCTCCTTCTGGTATCATTTCCCTTCTGGCTGAAGCATTTCCTTTAGCCATTCTTTTGAAGCAGGTCTGCTGGCAACACATCCTCTCCCTTCATCGGACACTGTCTCAATTTCACCTTCATTCCTGAAGGATATTTTTACTGCATATAGAATTCTGGGTTGACAGTTCTTTTTTAAAGCACTTTAAAAACGCTGTGCCACTTCCTCTGGCTTCTGTGGTTTCCGATGAGAAATTTGCAGCCATTCAAATTGTTTCCCCATAGAAAATGCATCGTTTTTCTGGCTGCTTTGAAGATTTTTTTTTTTTTTTCTCCCAGTTTAGCTCTCAGCAGCTAGATTATAGTGTGTCTGGCTACGGGGATTTCTTTGAGTTTACTCTGTACAGGATTCTGTTTGAATCTGTAAGTTTTTGTCTCTTGCTATACGTAGGACTTCTTCAGCTATTCTTTCTTCAAATGATTTTCAAGCACTCTTTGTCCTTATTGGATTTGGATAATAACTTTGGATCTTTTGTGATTGTCCTACAGGTTCCTGAGGCTCTGTTCAGTTTTTAATCAGTCTTTTTCTTTTCATTGTTCAGGTTGGATACTTTCTATTAGCCTTTTGTCAAGTTTCTTTTTTTTTTTTCCTGTCATCGCCAGTCTGCTTTCAAGCCCATAGAGGGTGGCTTTTTTTTTTTTTTTTTTTTTTACCCCCCCGGTTACTATGTTTTTTTAGTTTTAATGTTTCCTTTCAGTTTTCTTTTATATCCTCTGGGTTCTTTGCTGAGACCACCTATTTTCCATTTGTTGAGAGAGTTTGTGTGATTGCTTGTTAGTGTCTTTCTGGAGTAGCTGCTTTAAACGTCTTCATCATGTAATCCCAACATCTGTCTTATCTTGGCGTTGGTGTCCGTTGATTATCTTTTCCTGTGAGGATTGAGATTTCCTGATTTTTCGCAAGGCAAGTAATTTTGGATTATATTCTGGATATTTTGATGATTATGTCTGACACTCTTTTTGTTTTGTTTCAGTCCTACGGAGAATGTTGGTATTTTTTAAAATAAATTTATTTATTCATGAGACACACAGAGAGAGAGGCAGAGACACAGGCAGAGGGAGAAGCAGGCTCCCCGCAAGGAGCCCGATGTGGGACTCGATCCCGGATCTCGGGATCACGCCCTGAGCCGAAGGCAGGTGCTCAACCGCTGAGCCACCCAAGTGTCCCGGTAATTTTGTTTTAGTAAGCAAATGACCTTGGGGTCAGGCCACAGATTCCTATCAGCCCCTCTGTGGGCTATAGTTGCAATAGTTTTCAAGGTGTTTCTGCAGTGCTGTTTCTATACGTGGTGCCACGTACTCCCTCTGGTCAGTCTTGGACCCTGGAACCTGCACAGTGGTCTGTGCATTTGGTTCTCAAAGTCTTTGGTGTGCTGACTAGGACCACATCCATGCATGTGCAGCCTGGGGATCAGCCTAGACGTTCATAAATTTCTTTAGGGAGCCACTTTTCCAAGTCCTCCTACTCCACGATCTCTCTGATGCTTTCCAGATTCCTGGCACGCTCTGTGGGGGAGGGAGGGAATAGGTAAACCCACCACCATTTCAGCGATAGCTCGAATTTTAGCCTTCTTCCCCACTTGAGTTACTCTAGTTTACTTCTCAGAATCTAAAAGGGCCGCTGTATTTGTACATGCATTTGGCTAGGCTTCTGTTCCAGCTGCATTCAGGGAGGGAGCCAGGGCGGGTGTCATTATTGCACCTGACCCGGAATTGGAACCTCTCGCAAGTCAGTCTGAGCATCAGAAGAAAAGAGACAGCCAGATGTTGTTTGCCTTCAGATGTGACCTGGCAGGAGCACACATCATCACTGTGAGGGATTTCTGCCTGCATTTGCAACCAGATTCTGACGGAGCCTCTAAATCTGCCTTAGTCAGTCCCGGCTGCTATAACAGAAGGCCATGGATTAGGGGATTTGCGCAGAAACTTACTTCTTAGAGTCCTGGGAGTCCACCACGCAGCGTACCATCATGGCTGGGCTGTTGGTGTGGGCTGGCTTCCTGTAATGTCCTCACCTGGCCTTCCTTGGTGCAGACACACACAGGGAAATCCCTTGGCCGCTCATCTCATGGGGGCCCTAATCCCATCATGAGAGCACCACCTTCATGACCTCATCTTACCCTAATCTCCTCCCAGAGCACCCCTCCCTCCATCCTGAGACCATCCCGCCTATGAGGGGTTAGGGCTTCAGCATGTGGACTCCGGGGGACACACACAGCATGCAGTCTGTAACACCATCCATTGGTTTACGGGAAATTCAGGGACAGGGGAACATGTTAGTGACTCCATAGGGGACAAACTGCCAGATCCAGAATGTGGGAGATTTTACAGGACTCCATTTCCTGCATTAATAAATTCTAAGAAAAATTAGAGGAAGAAGGAACCTACAGATTGATGGGGTATGAGAGACAAATGAGTCAAATGCAATGTACAGATCTCATTTCAATCCTGACTCCAACAAACCCCATCTGTTAAAAAAAAAAATACCCCAAATTGAGTTAATTGGAAAAATGTGAATTGTAGTTGTATATTTGATGATGTTAAGGCATTATTGTTAGTTTTTTTTTTATTGTTTTTTAAAAGTGTGAGAATGACTTTTTTTTTTTTTTCAAGAGAGAGAGGAAGTGTGTATGTATGCAGAGGGAGGGTGGAGGGAAAGAGAATCTCAAGCAGAGGGAGGGTGGAGGGAAAGAGAATCTCAAGCTGACTCCCCATTCTGCATGGAGTCTGATGTGGGGCTTGATCTCAGGACCCTGAGATCATGACCTGGGCCAAACCAAGAGTTGGATGCTTAACTGACTGAGCTACCCAAGTGCCCTGATACTCTGTTTATTATTTTTAAAAAGTCCTTCTATACAAAGATACATATGTACACATACATATATAATATCCTATAGTATATTAGATATTTATAAGAATAATATGTAATAAAGACAATGGAATTGCATGAGGGGTAGTGAATGAGATTATAATTGAAATAAAAACATCGGTGAATTGGTAAAGTTTAAAGCCAGGTGATCAGAACACGGGGGTTCACTATGCCAGCCTCTATTTTTCGATATTTGAAGTTTTTTGTAATAAAAGAATAAAAAGAAATAGAGATAAAAGAGACTTTTTGTTGACTTACATCCTGACTTCTCATAAATAACAAGAGAGTCATATCTTTAAAGAACCTTGTTTCTACAAACATGTTTTCCCACCTTTTGCATTCTTTTGACACGAGAGTGAAGCCAGAACCAGGATGTCCTCTTAGAGGCTCATGACGCTGAGATTTTACCCTTTCACTTTTTGTCCTTCCTCCCCTGGTTGTGTTGGGCCTCTCCTTCTCCCGTGTGCCCAGACCTCTTTGGCTGGATGTGGGGCACTGGCCCGGCTGGGCGCGCAGCCCTGCCCTGGGTCCTCATTTGGAGAGGATGGGGACTCCTGCCCAGTGCCGAGATGGCAGGTGGCCTGAGTGGCCACTGTGGGACATTGACTCAAGCTAAGGATCTTCTACTCTTTCTTTCTGTGTAGTTGTGCCCAGAAGAACCACCATGTCCTCCTAGAATGTGTTTCTTCCACTGCTGACGGATTCTTTCCTGTCCCTCTAAACTGCTGCCTGGCTTCACCAGTGCATCTAGTTTTGGTTCACAGAGCCCCTCCGTCTTGGCATATTCCCAGGATGCCAGTCGTGTCAGCCAGATTAGATTCTATATTTTGTCCTCGGCACCCTCAGGGAGTCGGGCCTACGTCGGATGAGTTGGGGAGGGGGGGAGTTGCAGCAGGGGGACTCTTCCACCCAGTGCTCTATGGCCCCCTCATCAGTGTCTCCTTAGAGACTCCTTCCTTCTGCTTAAATGACCCTCTTCTGGATAGAAACACTCCTGGTGTGTCAGGGCTGGGCTGGGTCATTCTCCTGTATGTTGGCACACCATCTTGGCCCTTCACCAGACAAATGCCACCTAAAAAGAGAGACCTGCCCTGAGCACCCTATAAAAAAAAAATCTCCTTTCCTTCCCAGTCTCCTACCGTGTCTCCTTCCCCTGCCTCACCATCCTTAGTCCTGCTTTGTGTTTATTCTCAGTCTTCCCTGCCGCATCGTGACCTCGTGAAATGGTATTATTGCCAGGTTCACAGCTGTATTCCCAGGGCCAAGGATACAGTCTGGCTCAGCCTTCGCATGCAGTAAATATCTGGATTAAATCGCACTTCTCGTGCTTTATCTTCATTGCATATTGACTCGCCTGTCTCCCCACTAGAATGTAAGCTCTTTAAGAATCCAGACTGGGTTTTCTTTTATCCCCTGTGCCTAGTAGAGTGCTTTATTTCAAGGACATAGTCAATAGTAAGTGTCTGTTGAATGAATGGGCCGAGCAACTAATCGAACAAAGGGTTAAAGCAGGAAGACAGGCAGTCAGGATGTATCCCTAACATATGGAGGTCTTGCTCCTCTTCTGTGGTCTCAGATGTATACCCAGAGGGCATATTTAGGCCATACATTGTTCATTAACCCCAGCTCCTACCTTCTTTCAGATTCTCATCTTCTTTCTACAATCTATGCCGACCTGTGCAAGACACTGCAAAGGATGTAGAGATGGGTCAGATACAGGACTCTGGCATTGTTGAGATTATATTGAAGCAAGGGAGACAGAAATACTGACATCCAAATAATTAAAATATGGGGTTGGCAGTTGGGAGTGCTGGGGGAACCAGTGATTGGGGAGATTATTTCCTTCTGGGCTCATCAGTGGAAACTATTGAAGGAGATGGACGTAGGAGGATGGATACCATTAAAAAATTGGCACCGCAGTTCTGTGGGGGGTTTTCAGGCCAAGGGCCCAGGCAGAGGCTGGGAGGTATGCAAGCTGCACGGCACAGAAGCCACTTGGTTGATAGCTGCTGAGCACTAACTATGCATATGGCATGGTTCTTTTTTTTTTTTTTTAATTTTTTTTTTAAATTTTTATTTATTTATGATAGAGAGAGAGAGAGAGGCAGAGACATAGGCAGAGGGAGAAGCAGGCTCCATGCACCGGGAGCCCGATGTGGGATTCGATCCCGGGTTTCCAGGATCGCGCCCTGGGCCAAAGGCAGGCGCCAAACCGCTGCGCCACCCAGGGATCCCATATGGCATGGTTCTATATGCTTTCCATGTACAATCTCATTTTAGGCTGGTAATATTATTACTCCCCCCTTTAAAAATATTTTATTTATTTGAGAGATTGAGAACATGATAAGGAAGGAGGGGCAGAGGGAGAGGGAGAAGCAGGCTCTGCTGAGCAGGGAGCCTGATACTTAGGGCTTGATACCAGGACACTGAGATCAAGGCAGACGCTTAACCTACTAAGCCACCCAGGTGCCACCCAGGTGGCCCTTTGACTCCCTTTTTATAGACAAGGAAACAGACACAGAAAGGTTAAATAACTTGCCCAAGGTCACCCAGTCAGCGGTCCAGTCAGCATATCAACCCAGGCAGTGTAAATCCAGGATCCGAGCTCTGAACCACCATATCGGCAGGTATGATTATGTATAGTACGTGTAATGTTAATTATAATAAGCATTTCTTGGATCCCGACTGTGGTGTACAGGCTAGTCTCAGTTATTTGTGTGTATTGCCTCAATTATAACAAGATCTTATAACATAGGCACTATTTTTATCTCCCATTTTGCAGATGAGAAAGAGGAGGCTGAGAAACGTTAGATGATTTTCCTAACCTTGTGTAGCTAGTGAGTGGTAAAACTGAAACTTGAACCCAGGTAGGCTTCACGTTCAGTTCTGACCATAACAGCAAAACACCTTGGCTGAGTAGGTTGGGGCAGATCATGAAAAGTTAAGAATTGGGGATTATTTTTTTTTAAAGATTTATTTATTTATTTATGATAGAGAGAGAGAGGGAGGCGGGGGCACAGAGACACAGGCAGAGGGAGAAGCAGGCTCCATGCCGGGAGCCCGCAGGACTCAATCCCGGGACTCTAGGATCGCACCCTGGGCCAAAGGCAGGCACCAAACTGCTGAGCCACCCAGGGATCCCTGGGGATTAAATTTTTTAAATGATTTATTATTTATTTGAGAGAGAGAGAAAGAGAGCAGGAGGAGGGGCAGAGGGAGAGAATGTTGAGCATCTCCAGCAGACTCCCCGCTGAGCAGGGAGCCAGACTCGGGGCTCCATCCCATGATCCCAGAGATCATGACCTGAGCTGGAACCAAGAATCTGACACTTAACCGACTGAGCCACCCAGGCGCCCCTGGGTGGTGCGTTTTATACCCAATGAGGAGCAGTTGATACTGAGCCAGGTGCAGGGTGGAGAGAGGGAGAGGGTCAAATGTGATTGGAGCCTGGAGAGCTGGGACAGGGTGGCTCCTTTAATACGAGTGAGCCATGAGAAGAGCAGGAGAGAGGAGGTCGCCCCCTCTCAGACATGCGGGGTGTGAGGTGAGGGGGTATTCAGGCCGCAGCGTCCGCGGGGCATCAGGGGAACGATGTTTATTGCAAGAGGAAAGGTCTGGGAAGCCATCCGTGGAAAGGTGGTGGTTGCAGCTGTGAAACTGGATAAAAGACAGGCGTGGGCGTTGGACAGGAGGTGGGCTTGTCCGGGAAGCCGTTACAGGGCGGAGGAAACCATCATCGGCAGTGAATCAGAGCTCTGCCCCTGGCACCTCGTGGACTCGAGAGGGCTTTTGAAAATTCAGATCCTCAGAGTCCTTAGAGACGCACCGGGAGGGAGTACCCTCTGCCTCCTGCCTCTTGCCCAGAGTGGTGACCCCTTCCCCTCCTGCAGACCCAGAAGAGGTGCTGGCTCCAAAAGTGGCTGCTCACGGGCCACACTGGCTTGGGGCCGAGGGCTGCTGGGCAAGGCCTCATAGAGCAGACCCCGAAAGGAAGGCAAGAACTTGCAGCGGCTGCACACAGGCCGCCCCTTGGAAGGTCGGGGCTGCAAGCCTTTTCCGGCGCAAAGGGAATAGTGCTTGCTAATGGGACAGATGATTTGCACAGGGGCTGGGGGCCAGACGCCCTCCATCCTGGAACAGAGGAAGGCTCGGGGCAGCTCCGTCTCCCCCAGCTGCCTGGTTTCCAGGGCAGTTGGGGGCTGGAAAGCCGAGCTCTCCCCGGAGGCCATGAGGTTGGGATGCTCAGTGAGGAAGTGAGCAGTAACCGCCAGGGGCTGGGGAGCAGATGGGAAATGAGGGAGCTGGTGATGAGGAGTTTCTCATTGATGTGTTTTTATGAAGAACCCTTTGAGCTGGAAGAGGGGCCGACTTCACAGACTCTAAATGGATTAAAGGTGACATTTCCTACATCCTGCTAGAGACAGATTGCTTCATTTCCTGTCTTGAAGCCGGTCAGTTGCTTTTGGGCAACCGCCGTGGGCCTGGGTCCTTCTGCTTCAGATGTGGTTGGAGTAAGTGCTGCCAGTTTAATTAACCACTGAGCTTAACCTTCACTCTCCTCTCTCCCTCTGGCAGGGAGAGACAAGTTCTCTTTCCTGCGTATCGTGGGCTGGGAAACAGATCCTCAGATCCCTGTGTTTGTGGTGCTAATAATAATAACCGGGGAGCGCTTTGATTCTGCTCTTGAGTTCTTGGAATTGACTCTACAGACAATTTTCTCCCTCCTTCTTGAGATACACAATGTTCCTCTTTCTAGTTAACCGAAGAGAGTTATTAATACGTTTTTTGGTGACTGGTAAACCTTCCCAAGGACAGAAAACACCCATGTGGAGCACATTAAGTATTGCTAGAAAATACTGAGACATAACATCCTAAAGTAGGAAGCATGTCCTGCTCGATTTCTGAGCTATCCATTGAGCAGTGACTGCCTTAGGGTCCTGGGTAGGGCTCCGTGGGGTGGCGGGAACCTGTAAGACTGTCCCTGTCCACCTGGAGCCTACATGGTTGGTCAGCTGTGGGCCCGTGCGCACTCATCCTGAAGTTTCCCTGAGCCTGGTCAATAGGTATGGAGGCCCTGGAGGAAATACAGTGGAACCTGAGCTGTGTGGGGTCCTCGGGGGAGTGTTGCTCCTCTGGGTGAGTCTGCCCAGTAACTGAATGTGTTCAGGCCCCCGAGGACCATGGTCCACAGGGATCTGTCCACGATGTGTTGCATCTTGGTATATTCAGTGTTTACCTTCGCTGTTGACAGCGCAGGGCCATTCTTAGGACCATTAATTTTCAGACCGGGTTATAATGCAGGGTTGCTTTTGGCTCCTTTTAGAACTTTCTGGTCCCTTTTGAAACTATCTTAGGCGCTCTGCATTTGGAATTCTTAGGGCAGCTTTTTATAGCTTTGCCGTCGCCCACCGTAGTTGTCTGCTTTTATTTCTTGCTGGCGGTTCGTCTGCTGGGTGGCAGGGAGCATCTCCTCTCCCTTCTAATTTGCCGTGGCCTTGGGAGTGGGACCGCCAACCTTGCTGGAATTTACATAAATGGAGAATCGATAGATCCTGAGGCCGGTGAAGGCTTGAGAGCCGTCCTGGGAGGAAGCTCCTGGCCCTTGAACGGCTTGCACGCTGCGATGTGTATTTTGATGGTCCGGAGGCCTTTTTCTCTGGCTTGCTGCTGGGTTTGGGGAGTGTCCCTGGAGCCTCCCCTGCCTCTGTTTCTCTGTGCTGCAGCTGGGTCCGGAGAGGAGGTGCTGTTTTATGAGGAGCCCTTGATAAAGAAGAGCCCCGGGTGTGGTTGTGTGCCAGCACGTCCCTGCGTCCTCTGAGCGACTGGCACCTGCGTGTAAAAGATATTAAAACAGGTGTTTGTGGGCCAGAGAGTCTTGTGAGAGAAGAGTAAAGGGAAACAGAAGTAAGTGGTCACTGAGACATGTCTGCCAGACTAGACACTTCAAACTGTGTAGTGAAATGTTTCAGACATACTGAAAAGGCAAAGTAGAATTAAAGGGACACCTGTGTCCCCTACACTCTGTTTTTAATTTTAAGATTTATTCGAGAGAGAGAAAGAGAGAAAGAATGTACATGCAAGTAGGGGAGCAGCAGGCAGAGGCAGGGGGAGAAGCAGGCTCCCCGCTGAGCAGGGGATCCAACGTGGAGCTGGATCCCAGGACCCGGGATTATGACCTGAGCCCAAGGCAGACACTTACCTGAATGAGCCACCCAGGTACTGCCACGCCCCACACCCTGTTTTAAAAACCACATTACTGGGGCTCCTTGGTGGCTCAATTGGTTGAGCAACTGACTTGACTTGTGCTCAGGTCATGATCTTGGGGTGGTGGGATTGAGCCCCATGTCAGGGTCTGTGCTCAATGAGGAGTCGGCTTGAGATTCTCTCTCCCTCTGCTCCTCCCCCTGTTTGTGCGCTTGCTCACTCGCTCTCTCTCAAATCTTTTTTTTTTTTAAATCACACTGCCTGTTATAACTATATTAACTATAGTTAATACTAATCAATTACATTATTAGTAATAACAATAATGGTATAGGTATAGTTAATATTATATCATATACTTGGAAGTTGTTGGGAGAGTCGATCTTAAAAGTTCTCAAAAAAAAAAAGTTCTCATCACAAGAAAAGAAATGCGTGGGATCCCTGGGTGGCGCAGCAATTTAACGCCTGCCTTTGGCCCAGGGCGCGATCCTGGAGACCCGGGATCGAATCCCACATCGGGCTCCCGGTGCATAGAGCCTGCTTCTCCCTCTGCCTGTGTCTCTACCTCTCTCTCTCTCTCTCTCTCTCTGTGTGACTATCATAAATTAAAAAAAAAAAAAAAAAAGAAAAGAAATGCGTAACTATGTGTGGTGATGTATGTTAACTAGTCTTGCTGTGGTGATCATTTCACAATATAAACAAACATCGAATTGTTATTTTTTTTAAGATTTTATTTTTATTTATTCATGAGAGACACACAGAGAGAGGCAGAGACATAGGCAGAGGGAGAAGCAGGCTCCATGCAGGGAGCCTGATGCAGGACTCAATCCCGGGACCCCGGGATCATGCCCTGGCCTGAAGCTGGCGCTAAACCACTGAGCCACCCGGCTGCCCTGAATTGTTATTTTGTACACCTGAAACTAATGTAACGTTATGTGCCAACTTTACCTCAATTTAAAAAATCATATTTCCATTTTGCCTTATTTGCTCTAGATTTTTAAAATAAAATGTTACTGGGTATCATTACAAGTTCACAGTACATACCCCTTCCTGGACTCTGTCCTTTCCCATCTCTTCAGAGGCATCTACTGTCCTGAATTTACTTTCCCCCGCACTACCCTATTTGTGATCTTTATCCATCTTGACTCTAGTTCACTGATTTTGAGTTTTTTTGTTTTGTTTTGTTTTTGGTTGCTTGACTTTTTACTACTGTTCATCAGGGGTTGGCAAACTACAGCCACTCAGTCAAATTTGGCCTACCACCTGTTTTTGTAAATAAAGTTTTGTTGGAACACAGCCATGCTCTTCGTTTATGAATTTTCTATGGCTTCTTTGCATTACAGTGGTGAAGTTGAGTAGTCGTGAAAGAGACAAAGGCAGAGTGGTTAGCAGAGCCTTAAGTAGTTACTGATTGGCCCTTTACAGAAACAGCCAACTCCTGCTGTAGAATTGTGTAGCACCAAAAAAAAAAAAAAAAAAAAAAGAATTGTGTAGCACATTGTATTTATTCTCCTGTGGGTGAACATTTGGGTCATTTCTAATTTTTTAATTTTCTAAACAGTGCTTCAGTAAACATTTTTGTTTGTTCAGGATTCTCCGTGGAGTGTCTAGCTGGAAGCAAAATTGCTGGGCTGTAAGGCATGTGCAGCGTTTTATCGGATATTCCTAAATTGGTCTCCAAGGTGGGTCCGCCAGTTTGCACTCCCACTGGTGGTGGGAGACCTTCTCTCCCTCCACATCCTTGCCAGCAACCTGGTATTTTAAGACCTTAAGCTTGGCCAGTCTTCTGTGGTTAAAGTGGTGCTTCATTACCGATGACCGTCAACATTTTTTCCAGTTGTTATTGACCATTTGCCATTCGTCTTGTGGGAAGTTGCCTGATCCCGCCCTTTGCCCATTTTCCTACTGAGTCGTTTGTCTTTTTTCCTCTGTAGTTGGGAGAGATCTTTATATAGTTGGGGTGCTAGTCTTTTCAGTTACATGCGGTAAAGCCAGTCTGTGACCGGGTTTTCAGCCAGTCTGGATTCTTTATCAGAGCTGTGTCTTACGTCAATCTTGAAGGTGTCTGTGATCTGTATCCACACATACTTGTGTACATGTATATATATAATCTATGTGTGTACACACGTGCATGCACACACACACACACACACACACAGATGACTTCTTTTCCGTGGGTAAGTTTGCAGGATTGAAAGGGTGTAAGGCTGAAGAAAAGCAAGTATTTGCCAGCACTGTCAGCGAGGTTGATTCAGCACAGATTCCCCAGCAGGGTGTTCACATACGTGTGCAACCACCCCATCTTGGAGCAATTAGGGCCCCTTTCCGAGGCTGTCCGTCGGAGTGAGCTGATTGCTGCTGACACTTTGGCTGCATACACGGGACCCACAAGGTCCCAGGGAACGCTGAAGGCCACCACGGTGGGATGCTGAAGGGTTTGGAGGGCTGCCTTGGACAGAAACCGAACATGATTTGTGGTTTGGGCTTCCCCATTTTGGTTTTGGCTGAAATCAGACCTCGGTTTCATTCTGATCAAGTTGAACCATTCTCTGGCCCACAGCGATTTAGATCATTAAAACGTATATTTCAGGCCAGACGACTTTTGTTTGACTTTACACTGGCCCATTATCCTTAAAACCGAGAGCCCTGGCTTCCTCCAGCCCTCTACCTTCTCTGACCTTTCAAGTCAAACTTCCTGAGTTAAATAGTTACGGATATTAAAAACAAAAAACAAAAAACAAAAACAAAGAAAGCCAGACCTCTGAGTCCTTAGGGTTTTTGAAGCCCTCTGAAGTCTTCGAGACCTTGCAGCCTCGATCTGTGTGTATCTAAATAGTAGCTCCGCGAAGCATGCGGGGAAGATGTATTACAAATGCCATCTTGCAGTTGAGGTCCACCGAGGAACACCACAGCGGACTCGCCCCTGATCCCTTAGCAATCTCTGTGCTGGGCACCTGGCGCCCCAACCTGGTGCTCTTCCCACCACATGTAATGCAAGTGTGGGCTCCGTTCATTACTTGACATCCAGTGTGACCCCTCCTCATCATGCCAGTACTGCCTCTGCAGGGAGGGCCGTGCTCTTGGGACCAAGACAGACCTAACTAGGGGAGCGTGTCTCACGTTCCCTGAGCCAGTGCTGCGAGTCAGACTTTGCACTGCACATTTGCTCACATGTCATCTCATTTGATGTGCAAATTAATGCTGTAAGCAGGGCCTGTCACCGGCACAGCTGTAGGGGCCCAGGCTCAGCCTGGAAGTGTGCCATGCTTGCTGTTATGCCTTTCTTGAATTTTTAATTTTCAAACAGCTGACCCCTCCCCACCAAACCCGCATTTCCGGTTTGCACTGGGCCCCACACATTTTGTAGCCAGTCCCATCTATAGATAAAGAAACCGAAGCTCGAAGAGGTGAAGTAATTTGCACAGGATTACGCAGCTCATAACTGGCAGAGCTGGGATTGGACTGATTTCTACTTTGCTATTTCATTTATTGAAAATAGAGCTCTGGAATGAGCCTTGTTTGAATTGCACTGCACGGAACTGGATCAAGGGGAACTGCGTTGTGAAAATGCTGATCTTCTGTGGAAATTTGCTTGTGTGTTGTTAAGAAGCTTTGTGTTGACCTCACACTGTTTGGTTTCCACCCTCTTCCTCGAGGGGAGGGACTATACCTGTCATTTCTTTTTGTTGTTGTTGTTTAAGATTTTATTTATTTATTTGGGGGAGAGAACAAGAGGACAAGAGAACACCGAGGGAGAGGGAGAAGCAGACTCCCCCGCTGAGCAGGGAGCCCGACATGGGGCTCCATCCCAGGGCCCTGAGGTCATGACCTGAGCCGAAGGCAGACACTTAAGCAGCTGAGCCACCCAGGTGCCTCCATACCTGTCATTTCTTTTGAGGTTCTGAAAGTGCCTAGAACAGGGAGCCTCACAGAGATGCTGCTCAGGCTGACCAAGTAGGTTAAAGGACTACTTTGATTGCAAAGAAATTGAGACCAGTGAGTTTACCATGGGGAGCCATGAAGATACACGAGGGGTTAAGAGGCTAGTCCATAGTTATAGAACCAGAAGAATCCCAACGCAGCTCTTGGAACAGATCGTGCTGTCACTCCGTGGGTCGCAGAGGTTCATGGATTCCCCGACTCAGCTCCTCCTTCAGGCTTTGCTTCTCTGTGGGCCGTATGCTACCCATAAGAGATCACTTGTGACTCTCCCAGGAGATTCAGATTTTGCCCCGGGCCCGTCAGAGGCAGCTAGCCCTCTTGGAGGTTAACCATGCAGAGTGAGGCATTGCCTTCTGGCCACATACCAATGGTTACAGGGCACGGCCTGGTGACTTGGGCAAAGGAGCTTTTAGAATGAGGCAAGGTAAGTCTTATCCTGTCCCACTCATTAACAGGCCAGTTTTGCAGGATGGTCTTTTAGTCAACCATCCTAGAAGGGGACTCACTGTTTCCTGAGCGGGACACACTCCTGGTTCCAGGGATTCTCCATGGGACTTGCTGGCCTCCCTGGTGACCTGCTCTGTTTTCCCTTCACAGCGGCCAACCCTCTGCTTTGCTCTACCGCCCGCTACCACTGCAAGAACGGCCTCTGCATTGACAAGAGCTTCATCTGCGATGGGCAAAATAACTGTCAAGACAACAGCGACGAGGAGAGCTGTGAAAGCTCTCAAGGTAGGAAACCTCCAAAGCTCTAAAAAATAATTGCATCACCATATGACAGTAACACCAAAAGGAAGAAAACAACACCCATATCCACTCCAAATACAACAGCCATGCTAACGTTTGCACTTTCCCTTGCAGCTCCTGTACACATGCTTTTACCTGTAATGCGCCTACCGTTTTGGATTTCATATTTCTCCTGTCTGAAGTATCACGTACACATTTTCTCTTCAAAACTATAATTTACCTCTGGCTGTGTTGCATATAGTCAGGATGCTCTACTGTGGTTTTCTAAATTGTTGCATTGTTGGGGACCGCCTGGGCTGTTTCCTTCCATTGCATTACTTCTTTAGGATAAATTCTGCAGAGTGGGGCATCTGCACAGATCATGGCTTACACCTCCACATGCAGCTGTGGGAAACAGTTTTTTCCTTTCTTTACATGGGTACTAGCAATGTCTGTGTGTGTCAGTTTTACTGTCATATCCTGGGCATTCACTGCTGTTCTGTTTTTTCCATTTTTGCTAAGTTAGTAATCATAGAATGATAGCTCCCCAAATGCTTTAATTTGCATTTCTCTGATTATGAGCAGAGTCAACATTTTCCCCTGTGTGTTTGTTTACTACTTAGTTCCCTCTTGTGTGAATTGCCTGCTCCTATCAGGACTTGCAATCTCAGAACAATTTTATGGAATTTGAGAGGATGCAGTTGAGGGGGATGGAAAGGTGAGCTCCTTAAAAAGCAGGGAGCCTACAAGGATACAGTGGGGTCATACCTCCTCTGTTAAAACTGGCCAGGTACTTTTTCTTCACTCATTGACTTTTCTGGTAAACACATATTTTTTTAATCTCTGAGAAATCAATTTTTCAGTGATCAAAAAAATATATAAAGATTTAAAAATGGGCATCCATGTTAACTCATCACATACTTCTAATGTTGTAAACTGGTATGATCTGTACGCAGTCATTTCTTTTTTCACTTAATTATCCTTTTGCTGTGATTCACCTACATTATTGTTTGTTGGTAGAGTTCATCTGTTTTGACTGTTACCCAGTATTCTGCTGTTTACCACAGTTTATAAACTGTGTAAAATCATAAGCCAGAAAAGCAAGAGAAAGGCAGCTAACTGGTTACCTCATATGTTGGGAGGCAGGCTGGATGGAGCCAGCTCCTTGAAGTTATAAGTAGGTCCTTTTCAAAGTCCTAGCCTTTGTTTTGGTTGATGTTTATTATGTTATTAAAAATAAGTGAATGAATGAATAGGTTGAGGGTAGGTCACACATCAAGGATTATGACCAATCCAAGTCTGCATGCCTGAGGGCCATAGACAAGAAAAGATTGATTTTGCCAAAACATAGATTTTGCCAAAATTTGTGCAGAGAACAGCCACAGGAGGTGAGTCTTGGGTAGGATTAGGGTCTGATTGTTCTTGTCTGGACAATCCTTTCCTTGAGTTTTCCCTTCCCCAGTGATTTTCAGAATATAATCCTGAGATAAGTATCATGTGGGAACTCTTTGGAAATACAGAGCTCAGGCTGCTTCTCTAGATCAACAGAATCAACCCAGGAAATGGGTCCAGCAGTCTGTGTTTGAACAAGCTTTCCAAGTGATTCAAATATACATTAATTCTGAGAACCACTGTTTTATACTAACTTTAGAGAGGATTTTAATCTTGCCATTGCCTGGGAATTCTTTTCTTTTTCTCTTTTTGAGAGAGAGCATGTGTGAGTGAGTGGAGGTGGTGGAGAGAGAGAGAGAGAGGGAGAATATCTTAAGCAGGCATCACACCCAGCACAGAGCCCTATACAGGGGCTTGATCTCACAACCATGAGATTATAACCTGAGCTGAAACCAAGAGCTGGACCCTCAACCAGCTGAGCCACCCAGGCTCCCTATTGCCTAGGAATTTCTCAACTGCTGATTGAACGGTAAGGTGTTTCTAGCCTTTGCACAAAGTCAAATTTTTATAAACCACAACACATGCATTATACCTCCTATGGCATCTGCCATCAGCAGTGATAGATGTCAAGTAGGAGAAGAGCAGTCACAAAATCAAATATTAGCATATATAGGAGATACAGAGGAACATTTTTGTAAATACTGTTTCTTATATGGTTAATTATGTCTTCATGCATCCTAGACTCACCAATGGTGCCATGAGATGTTCAGCAAAATGACCCCTTAGTCTAAAACTTGAAGTTAGAGAATATATCCTGATGGTTTGGGTTTTGCTAGCATCCCCTACCATCCATGTGCTTATCCGTGCATTTTGCTGAAGCAGATTTTTTGCTTTCCCCTAAGAACTGTTTCTCTGATGGCTGGTTGAAATTTGTATTTCTAAGTCTGGCTCCTTTCTCTCTCTCTCTGCATTGTACTCTTATGTTATAAACATGCGGTATAGGGTAAGTCAGTGGTGGACACATGCACACAAAGCCCAGCTCTTGGCAAGCACATAATGGAGTAGCTTTCCTTCACATCTTGGCTTTGTGCCTTCTGTGCCCAAATGACATCCCTGTGGAAAGTAAGCTCTCAGGAAACAAGTCCCATTAAGGCGTGGGTGACAGCTGTCAGGTGCCATTTAGCATGACAGTCTCCAAGCAAGGGTGCCCATTGTGGAAAGGCACTCTTGCCAGCTACCAAAGAACAAGAAGCATGCCTTCCCCCGCCCCTTGGATCCCACAGATCCTACCTAGTAGCACGATGCCTTGCACATAGTGGATTCAGTAAGTGCTATATACTAGAAAAGAGTTCTTTGTAGGGCGTTATGTTATGAAGCTGTGTTTATTTGTTTTTTGAGAGAGAGAAAGAGAGAGCACGCGTGCATGTGAGTGTGAGCAGAGGGAGAGGGAGAGAGAATCTTAAACAGGTTCCATGCTGAGCATGGAGCCCGACATGGGGCTTGAGCTCACAACTCTGAGATCATGACCTGAGCCAAAATCAAGGGTTGGACCCCTAACCAACCGAGCCACCCGGGTACCCCATGAAGCTGTATTTAATTTGTACTTTATGTGGTATTATGCTATATACGTGTGTAAGTTTTGTGAGTTCAAGTATATACCATGTATTAAAATAATGAGTATTATTGCCGTTGTTTAAATAGAGTAGATGCTTCTCTCATTCCCTCAATGGGAATATGCCCTTCAGTGAGCCTGAGATGAGAATCTAGACTTGCTGGCTATTCCTCCTGTGATATGAGCGTCCTCCTGCTCGGGGTGTGATTTCAGTATCAAAGGGTATGCTTTTCTCTATCGTGGAGCTTCTAAATGCGAACTGGCTACTAATTTTGGTGCTTGAACAAAGGAACACCAGTGTACCGGTGCTGGGGGGCAAACCCGACTTGTACTGGGCTTTTGAGGACTGAGCCTCATGCAGTGTCTTCCTGAAGAATTTCAGAGGCATCAGGACTAGTCAAAATATGGTCCTTATACAGCACAGGATTTGGCTCCTTGTCATCCTAATAATAGTGAACATTTATCGAGTCTTACCATGCACCAGACACTTTGCTAAGCACCTCCTGCATATGAGCTCATTTAGTGAGAAAATATCCTATCTGCTCCTCCTGGGCTCCCAGCCCTTGAAAAATGCGTCTTTGCTTTCAATTGATGTGGGAAAAGAAAATTATATTTTATAATGTTTATTTGGATGGAGTGCAGAGAACTGGCCTGAAGACAGGAAATACGGTGCTTGAAATACTTTTCTTCCGACTTGATGAGGGTATGAAAAAGCAGTGTCTCCACTTTAGAGACACCAGCTGTGTGTGCCTCTCCTCCCCTTCTTCCTCATCCCAATTTAGTTCCTGTCTTTATCCCTGGCCTTTAAAACTAACAACAAACTGTCAGGACTTGGAAGTGGGAGTGGACCGTGAAAGTGCAACCATTACCATACTTTTCTATTCCATCCAGGATGTAATAAAGACCAAAGAACACTGTGGTGGGATCGATTTTTAATTGAGGATTCATTGATTGGAAACATAGCCTGTTTACCAGATAATTCCAAAACCAGTAAGATGGAGCAGGCATGCATGTGGCTTTTTGTTTCTTAGGAACACATCTGAGAGTCAGCAGGTACTGCCAGGCAGATGTTGGGTGTGGCCAGCACTCAGGTAGCCTCAGATATATTAAATTCGATCCTAACTGAACAGAGATTCTTTTCAACTTTAGATAAATGACTGAAGGGACAGGCATCTTGCAATGATCCTTACCCCCTAGGGTTCACGCCTTGGTATAGTCCCATCCTTTGAATGTGATCTAGACTTTGTGACTTGCATGGGGTTTTTAAAAATTGTGTCAAAATACACATAATGTGAACTTACACATTTTTAAGTGTATAGTTCAATGGTGTTAGATATATATGCATTGCTGTGCATCCGATCTCCAGAACTTTTTGATCTTGCAAATCTGAAACTCTGTACCCATTAAACAGCTCCCTCTTCTCCACTCCAACCCCTGACAACCACCATTCAACTCTCTGTTTCTATGAATTTGACTACTCTAACTCATCTAAGTGGAATCGTGCAGTATTTGTCCCTTTGTGACTGCCTTAGTTCACTTGGCGTCATGTCCTAAGGCTCATTCATGCTGTGACATGTGTCAAGACTTCCTTCCTTTTTAATTAAGGCTGTACAACCTTAACCTTCCATCATGGGTCTGTACAACATTTTGTTTGTTCATTCACCTGTTGATGGACGTTTGAGTTGCTTCTCCCTTTCTGGCTGTTGTGAAGAACGCCGCTGTGAACGTGAGTGTGGAATCAATTTCTACATTTTATTTATTCATTCACCTGTTGATGGACATTTGAGTTGCTTCCTCCTTTTGGCTGTCGTGAAGAACGCTGCTGTGAACATGAGCAAGTCAATTTTTAGTAAGGAAAGTAGCAGCACAGTTGATTGAATGCCACTTCCAAGATTAGAAAGGACTTCGGCGTCTGTTTTGCTTACTCGCTCCTGCTTATGCTGATGGGAGCTGGCTGCCATGTTGCGAGCCTCCTCATGAATAGGCCCATGTGGCAAGGAACTGGGCAGGGCTCTGATCAAAAGCCAGTGAGGACCTGAAGACCCATCAGTGGCCGCCTTGAATGAGCTTGGAAGTGGCTCCTCCCCTAGCCGAGCCTTGAGCTGAGTGGCCCTGACACACACCTTGGTTATAACCTTGTAAGAGGTTTCGAGCGAGAGCTAAGCCACTCCTGGATTTTTGACCCACGGAAACTGGCAGATCATAAATGTTTGTTTTTTTAAGCCTGTACGTTTTGCAGAAATACGTTATACAATAGTAAGTGACTAATAAAATGAATATCTCTTAAGTGAATCCCAATTCTGATTGCTGTCACTACAGAGAGCTTACAGAGACCCGGGTAATGGTGAGGGGGTCAGGCCTTGGAAAGGAGAACAGGCATATAGGAGATGCATATATGGATATGGGTAACCATCACTCGGAGCCCTAAGCAAATGGCAGGCACCAGTTTAAACCCTGTACCTGTATTTTCCTATCCAGTCTCACGAAATTCCTATGAGAGAAAGTCCTCTCCCAGAAAACGATGGCCATTTCTTGATGAAGAGCTCGAGGATCATGCAGGTTGTTCCGTGGTTGTGCCGTGTCCACGTAGCCTGTAAGTGGTAAAGCCACTTGAACAGATTGAACAGAGTCTTCCTCAAAGCCAGGACAGGAACCTGGGTCGTCCCGTGTACAAGCTAACATTCTTCACGTCACCTTGTGACACTACCGTCTGGTTATCACTCACCTGGGACCAGGAACTCCAGGCGATGGGTGCACACCCAGCCCTTGGTCCTGGGAGCTCATGGGGATGGTTGCATATGAAGGCTGGCATGTGTTCCCTCTGTCTGTACTCGGTTTCTCGCAGTAGGAAAGACTAATGATGCCTGTCCACCTTCCTATTCCATGAGGAATGCTGGAGAGTTAAGCATTTCTAAAAAAGCCACCAATGCCAAGATAGTTAATTGAGTATTTTGGCAATTGGGTTGCAGTTTCTTTATCTTGCCTGCTGTATCCTGGTGATAACGCTCAAGGAGAATTTGGAAAGCTGGGCATGAGGTTTGGCACCTCCCCAGAAGCTAACAGTGACAGCTTTGTCCTGTTTCTTCTGTAGAAGTGTGTGTGTTTGTTTCTGTGTGTGAGAGAGAGAGAGATTGAATTAGGGAGGGAAAGAGAGAGAGAAAGAGAGGGAGAACAAGAGAGCAAACAGGCAACCCTTACTGGTGTTCTTGCCAGTGGGCAGGTAACGAGGTGCCTCCATGTGCCAGGCCTTGAGCTGCATGCAGAGGATCCAGTGAGGGTCATGGCCTCTCTTGAGTTGTGTTCATATGTTGAGGTCTGAAACCCCTGTGCCTCAGGACGTGACCTTATTTACAAACAGGGTCATTGCAGATATAATTAATTCAGATGAGGTTGTGTCAGAGCAAGCTGGGCCCCTAATCCAGTCTGACTGGGGCCCTTACTAAAAGGACAGATCTGGACACAGACACACGGGGAGAATGCCGTGTGGACATGAAGGCAGGAATTGGGGGCAATATGTCCATGAGCCAAAGGACCCCAAAGATTGCCAGCAAACCACCAGCAGTTAGGGGAGAGGCACAGAACAGATTCTTCCTCCAGGCCTCAGAAGGAGCCAGCCTTGCCAACATCCTGCCTCCAGAACTGCGAGACAGTAAATTTCTGTTGTTCAAGCCAGCTGGTGAGTGGTACTGTGTTCACGGCAGCCCTCGCAAATGAATACGGTCCCCAGGAAGCCACACTCGCAGGGCCCAGCTGTGCGCCCCGTGTGGCAGTAGAAATCCGAATGAGGGGACGTGAAGTGCTGGAGAGTGACCAAAGCACAAAAGCAAAGCGAGACCAGGGCTGAGAGAGAGGCGAGCGCAGGTGGGGTGTGGAGGAGACCGACCGAGGTAGTTGAGAGTGAATCTTCTGGGTGGGGAGCGGTGCTGCTCTGTGTGCTCTTTGGGGTTGCAGAGCCGCGTGCTTGGCTCGTAGGCCGTCTCCCAGCTTTTATTTCGAGATGCTCATTTCCTGTACGTGGTGTGCAGGCCTCATTAACTCTGTCTCCACAGCAGTCCTGGACCTGGAGGCGGTGAGTCAGCACCCCTCCGAGTGTCTGACCGAGACCATCATCACCTCTGCTTCCAGGCACCCGAGGACAGTTGCGCTTGCATCTTTCTCCCCTGCCCGCCCTAACGCCCCAGCCAACCCAAATTCGCCAGCGACAGACTCTGGTTGAGAGCTGGAGTCCAGGCTTCCAGGGAATAGATAGTCCTGGGAAAGGGGAGTTGGAGACAGCGATTGCTTCTCACCCTGCCCTCTCAAATAAACACCTCCAAGAATACGGGATAGCCGAGGGGATGCAGCCAGATAAAACCAAGTGACCGAACAGCCGAAGATCATTTCTAGAGAAATTGTGGAGGGCATGAGACGCGAGAGTACTTGTCTTTATTATAATTTTTCAAGTACGGATGGAAAAGGCCAGTAATCTGGGTGTAGGGCATCTCCAGCCCCAAATGTTGCAACCTCGAGTTTGATGGGTAGTCGGTATTTACCATAAAACTTGTGGCCAAGTGATGCCAAGAGCTGCCTTAGAGGGGCCCTAGGAAGGAACCGTCCCCACAAAAGGACTCATTTGGCCTTGCTTAGAATAAAGCTGCTGGAGGTACTATTAATGGCAGGATTGTGGGAGCCTTTTTTCCACTTTTAATTTGAGAGCTTGAGAGCCCAGCTGGGCTAGGAAGGGCAGAGATGCTGACTTTGTTGGAAAAAACAGGGGAGTGGGGGAGAGGCTGATTGCCACCTTTCTGTACCTGGGGGGTTTTCTTCTTTATACTTTAGTGTGTGCATCATGAAAGCTTCCTTTCCTCGAACCATTGCAGCAGGAGCTTGAGCATTGCTGAAACGTCCCTCATTGAGAAGCAAGTCGGAATGATTCTCCACGCAAGACCATAATTGCTTCCTGATCTCGCAGCCCCCATGGTAGTGTTCGGAGCTGTTTCTTTCGGCTCCCCCAGTGCCCGGGCACGTCCCCCTTCTCTTGGTTCTCCTGGCTTCCAACTCTGTCTGTCCATCCATCGGCATGTGAGGATGTCCAGCCTGGACACCGAAGGCAGTGGAGAAAGTTTCAGGTGGGACCGCGTGTGGGGCTTCCTGCCTCTCTGCAAGTCTCCTTTGCAAGTTTTTGGAGCTGCTGCTTGGTTATGCAGAAGACCTTTACGTGTCCCATCCGTGGACAGCTTGTGGCCCTCATCAGCTCCCCGTCCCCCGCCTTCCCCCAGCACCCTGTTACTGCCCTGACTCTTCCTGATTACTCACACAGACCATTCATAGTAGAGTGCCTCCTGTTGCCTGGCCCCACCCAGGTTCTGGAAGAAACACACGCAGCGAGATCAGATTAAAATTGCTCACAGTCTGCAGGGGGAAACAGAGTGCCCTGCAGATAATTACCTGAAGGTGTGGTAAATGCTGTAGCAGAGGAGCGAGGAGCACGCCGTGGGAGACTGGAGGGCGTGACTGAGACAGCGAGGAGTGACAGTTTCCCTGGGGTAGCGTGGCAGGACTTCAGAGAAAAGAAGTCTCTGCCTACTCTTCAAAGATAAATAGAAACGGACCCAGAAACAAGCATGAGGCTGGGCATCCAGCCAGAGAGGGTAGGGCGGGAGCAAAGTGTGCATATGCTTGTGTGTGGGGTGGGGGTGCGTGGCGGGCTGTGAGGCTGATATGGCCGGCGGAGACCCGATCCTTGCATGCTGCACTTGGAGGGTGGAGCCCAAGGAAGAAAATCAGGGGGAATGAGATGCTCGGCCCTGGTAAGGGAATGTACAGGAGGGGCCAGTTATCATTGCATCTGATTCTCCGTGGCTCTCCTTGGGCTCTGCTGTCCCGGCCCAGAAGTCTCCTTGGGGCTTGACGATGCTGTAAATGAGACTGTGGAGCAACAGGTTCTGTGAATTCTGCAGGGTGAGAAGTGTTTGGGAGGTTTGATGACCAGGAGTTGGATATTCCTCATCCCCTACCCTCGACTAACAGCTTGAGCTTCCTTCTTAGGTTATGCAGTCCTGAGATCATCTTTCTTCTTTGGCCCCAGTTTGGCTACCTGAGAAGAGAACTCTGGCCCGTGAGAAGTTGAAAGTGTGCTCTGATCTGGCAAATATCTTGTCATATTGGATCCTCCTGGAGGACGACCTCTTTCGCATTTCCTCCTTGTTGCTCTCTGAAAACTCAGCAGGTTATCAGTTTGGTTAATCTTTGGTTCTGGAATGCCACAGAATGACACAGGGCCATGTTCTCCTTCCATGAGTTTTTTCCTTGAGGTCTTGTCCCTTTTGTGATCGTATGAGGTGCTCAAATTTGCATTGGTAGTCAGCTTTTAATGAAGGTCTTAGGCAGCGAGCACTCTGCTAGGTGCTGAGAAGTCCAGAGAAGTCCGAGGAGCTGCTCCATTCTCTAGTAGCTTCATTTTCAATTGGGGGGAAGACCAGGAGTGCACCGCCGCCCCTTTGCCCAACACTACCGACTGGAAGAATGTTGCATTAGTCCTCGCGTGTGAGAGTATGCGTCGTTGTGCCATATAGTCCGGATACCAGCACATATTAGGATATGTTGTATTAGCTGCCCTGTCCTCCACTCCTTCCCGACTGTGTCTTCCACTCACAACCTTTGGAAGAACCGCCCTCTGTGCTCCTGTACTGTTCCCAACCACCTAAGCCACCGTGGACCCAATGAGGCACAGACACTTGACCCAAGGCCTGTTCTTGGGCCAGCCAGCAGCGAGTCAGAGTGTCTCCCTGTCATCCCTCCCTCCCAGATGCTTCAGTGCTGAGTAAGCCCTCAGAGGCTGAGCAAACATGGACGGGTGGGACGCAGCCACATGGAAGCCACAGCTGGAAAGAGCAGAGCTGAGTAGGGGGTGTACATCTCCTGGAGGACCCATCTGAGAGGCCAGAGGTGGCACGCCCCCAGAGACAGAAGGAGGTAATAGTGGCTTTCTCTGGATGCCCCCCCACCCCTTCTCAGCCCCGGGTCCCAGGAGGCCCAAGGCCTCTGTCTCCCAGAGTAAACCTTCCCTTGCACGTGAGCTGATTGGCGTGGACCACAGGTGGTCATCCGTGTCAGCCATTCACCAAGTCCTGGAAGACCTACGTTTCATGCTCAGATGAGTAGGAGGGAATGGGAAGCCGGGAGAGGCAGAGAAAAGAGGGAAACCTGCAAATCCTTTGGGGGACCTGTAGGATCCACGTCAGGTGTTTCTTCTCTGTTTTTTTCCAACATGAAATTCTTAGTGTGGGGGAGTGGAGGTGGGCCCGGGACTCCGTATTAGTTGAGAGATTGGCTAAGGACAGTGATGCTTTAAAGAAGTGCCTTAAATGGATGAGGTCTCTCACGTGTTCCATCCCAGAGGTGAGCAGTCTGGGCCAACAGAGAGCCCTGCCCTCCTCAGCGCTCCCAAACTGCTCCAGTGGCCACTGATACCCAGACATCAGAAAGAAGGAGGAAACCAGGCCAGGCCGCTTCATCTTTGTTCATAAACCAGTGACCGCCCCCGTTAGTCACCTGACCACACCTAACTGCATGAGGGGCTGAGGCGTGTATTCTTTATCATGGTGGGTGCTCACATCCCCAGCTAGAACTCAGGAGTGTGTGTTCTGAGAGGCACAGAGGAGAGACTGGGTGCTTGTTGGGGAATAGTGTGTGTCTGCACCAGACTCCTAAACCAAGCCAGTGGTTCGAGGCTGCTTTATGCCAGTAGCCTGCCCTGCTGGTTTTTTGCACTGGCCACCACTGGACCCCAGACTCATTAGTCACGCAGCCTGAGACAGGACGCTCAGTGTGCGCTTTGCTTCCTGGGGCGCTCAGACCAATGAGTCTGAGTATTCTGGGGGTGGCCCTCTCCATCCCAGGGGCCTAATTGGAGAGGCCCTTTACTTGTTTGTTCCTTCCTTCATGGACTCGTTTATTGTGATCCTGTCGTGAGAGCCAGTCTTTTTCCTTGATCTTGGAGTCTGATCAGGGTGATAGTTCACCTTCAAATGACAGGACCCTGACTAGTCATTTGCTTTTTTCACCGAAGTCTGCGGGCCTCAGATCTGGCTCACTTTGCCTCTGAAGGAAATCTCCAAGGACAGAGGTTTTGTCCTCACTAGCTGATTTGTTAGGCAGCCTTTCCATTGTGGCTCAGAATCTCCTATTATTCATTTTTCTGACTGATTTGGTCTACCAGTGCCCGCCTGCTTCCCTTCTGGAAAGATGCTGTGTATATGGGGAAGTGACCGCGTGGTGCCCCCTCCCCGCCATACATATCTGCGTCATCTCCACAGCTAACTACTTCTCTCTGTCTTTCTCCCAACCTCAGTGGAGGCGGTTTGAAAGAATGTCCACAAATTCTTTGGCATTCCTCTCATCAGGAACTGGATGGAACCCCATCCCTTCCCCTGGACACTGGGCCAGCTTTTGTGACTGTTTTGTCTAATAGAATATGGTAGACGGGATGCTCTGTGCTTCCACAGTGGGAAGTAAAAGGCCATCAGCCTCCCCCTTGCTCCCTGGAAGAGTCCCTCTTGAAAGCTTCACGTGAGCAGTCCACCTCCGTCCAGCTGCCATATCGTCAGGAAGCCCAAAGCAGTCTACACAGAGAGACCGCGGAGAGGCCCATGGAAAGAGAGCAGTGTCTGGGCAGCTCCCAGCGCGTCTGCCACTGTCTGATTACAATGACACGGGAGACCCTGAGCCAGAACGACTGTTCCTTTCCTGATTTCCTGAATCACAGAAACTGTGGGAGTTGATAGAATGCCATTGTTTTAAGTCATTAAATTTGGGGATGATTTGTTACGCAGCAGCAGCTCACTGGAACCCCATTCCATCAGAAGGCATCTCCCTGAGCCATTGATTTGAGTCACTGATTGGCCCAAACCCTCCACTGGGCCCCTCATTTCCCAAGAGAGCTTAAATGAGGTCCTTGTGTTGGTGAGTGCTCTTGAACATGGTGTCGCATGTGTAGGCCACAAGGCTGCCAACCCCCAGGCTCTGCTGCGCCATGTCTCAGTCACATGAAGCTATTCCTGGTCACCCCACAGTCACATCCCCCAAGTGTGATCACACTTCAGGTGTGATCCATGGAGGGTATGTAAGGTGCTTCTCATGGTAGCTAAATCCTAATCCCTGACCCCCAGGTGGGGGACTTTTATTTTCCCAGGCCAGCCCTAGAGGAGACAGAGGAGAACATTAGATGGGAGAAAGTTACTGCAGGAAGGAAGAGAGGAAACAATCCATCAGGCTATGAATGAATTTTAGGGGTGAGACCCCCTCTATCACCTTAGCGACTCTATCAGACGCGTTCTTGGTACGAGCTCAGGCTTTGCATAGGGCAGGCGGCAGCTCTACCAGCTAGTAGCTGTGTGGCTTTGGGCAAGTTACTTAACCACTCTGAGCCTCTTCAATGCCAAGATGACAAGGCCTGCCTGCAGGATTGCTGGAAGGAAGAGTGAGAGAAGGTTGCTGAGCACAGCTACTCCTAAGTGTGGATTCCACTCCCCATGGGTCAGCAGTTCTCCGGTATAACCAGCCACCACCTGGCTGCCGGCCTGAGCCTTTCCCTCTCTCTGCAGGAACGCTAAGTGTGAAAGAATCGGGTGAGCTCTCCAGGGTGCTCGGTCTCTGCTAGCTCACAAGGTTTTTTTTCCTCCTTCCTGCCTACCAGCAAGGATCCAGGCCACAGGCTTGGTTTCTTCTGGCATCTTGCTTCCTGGCCTGACAAATGTTCAGATATGGGTGGGGGTGGAACAGACCTCCTACCAGCGAGGCAGAGATGGGGCATGCTCGGGAGGGGCTCAGCTATCTAAAGTGTCTCCATAATAACTTGTCTCCGGTGATGTCCTTGGAGAAGCTATCTGACTAGTAAATAACAAGTGAATCCCACGTTAGTCATTGTTCGCTCAGCAAATATTCTTGAATCTTAGGTACCTGGAAGGCATCCCTGAGTAAGAAAGGCCCCTACATTAGGTGCTTCTCTCCATTTCTACGGACCGGCACCAGGTTAAAAGTCGTGTGTAAATCTTGATTCGTTTGGAGGAAATTTATTTGGATTATTCAGGAGCAAGAACAAAGGTTTGCCTTCTGTTTTCAACAGTGATCTTTTACAGCAAAAGTGGTGAGGTTAGAATCTGGAGGAAGAGGGAGGGGGGAAAGCCCCCGGAGTCACTGATCACCCATTCTAGAGACAATCACACCCTGAGACATTTGGAAAAGACGAGTCACCTCAGACTAATTTATGGCGTGTTTTCTATTAGAATTGCAAAATTCGCACAGAGGGTGTTAAAGTATGGCTTCACATCATATTTAATACTTGCTATATTTAAAGCTGGGATACGAACTGAAACGTGAAACAAAAACTAGAAGGAATTGTACTAATTTGCTGGATCCTGAACTAAGCTTGGTTCTGCTGTTATCTTTTTTTGTTTTGTTTCCATCCTTGTTCATTATTATTTTTCATTAAAAGTACTTTTTTTTTTACACTTTGCAGTATCAGGGGCCTCCTCTCAGTTTCCAGCGTGTGAAACCCCCAGCCACAGGTTTTTTTTTTTTTTTCTCCAAACAAATCCTTTATAGTTCTGATATGCAAATATTTCCTCCCATTCCATGGGTTGACTTTTCCACTTTCTTTCTTTTCTTTTCTTTTTTCTTTTTTTTAAGATTTTATTTATTTATTCATGAAAGACACAGAGAAAGGCAGAGACATAGGCAGAAGCAGGCTCCAGGCAGGGAGCCCAGTGTGGGATTCAATCCTGAGACCACGGATCATGCCCTGAGCCAGCGGCAGGTGCTCAACTGCTGAGCCACCCAGGCATCCTGACTTTTCCACTTTCTTAATGGTATCTCTTGTAGCACAAAAGTTTTTAATTTTGGTAAAGTCCGTGTTTTTTTTTCTCTTATTGTTTGTGCTTTTGGTATCAGATCTCATAAGTCACTACCTAATTCACGGTGCCAGAGATTTAGTCCTACTTTTTTTTTTTTTTTTCCTAAGAGTTTTGTAGTCCTGGCTCTTGCATTTAGGTCTCTGATGCACTTTGAGTCTGTTTTTGTGTGTGGTGTGAGGGAGGGGTCCAACTTCATGCCTTTGCATGTAGACACCCACTTGTGCCTTTTGTTGCAAAGACTGTTCTTCCCTCATTGGAATTGTCTTTTGTACTCTTGTCTGCTTTGCTTTTAATAAATACACTACCTAGACTTCCTCAGCTATATTTCTAGTCTAGGGACAGATTCACAAGCAGCATGTGAGTCCTCACCTTCTAGGGATTTAAATTCAGAAAGAAGACAAAGCTGTGTGATGACACAGACACTTTTTTTTAAGTGGTCCGATCCTCCCTCGTTGGATGACCTCATTATACCACATTCTCCTCCTTCATAAAGGCAGTGTAGTCGCCTTCGCCAGCATAATAATATTTCTTTACTCCGTATGGGGTGATAGTTGGAGGCATAGTTGTGCTAAGTGGAATCCATCACGTGCATGTTTACTGTGTGCCAGGTACTTCTCTGAACACTCTGTATGTGTCATCCATTTAAACCTTGAGGGTCCCATGAGACAGGAACTGTCATCTACATTTTATCAATGGAGAAAATTAGGCCCAGAGAGGTTAGTTCATTTGCTCTGGGTCAGTCAGCTAATAGGTGAAGGATCCGATTTGAATTCACCAGTCCAGCTCTACACACTTGTGCACAAAGTGCCTCTCGCATTCCCTGTTCCAGATCCGCTGCCCAGCACATAGTTGGCACTCAGTAACTATTTGTTGGATACACAATGGGATGAAATGAATGGACAACGAGGGGAACAATCCAGACAGAAGAGCAGTGGCCAAGGAAAAGGAGGATTGATTTATGGAATCAGATAAGAGGAGTGAACTTCCGTAGAGTTGGCCTAACTGAGAATGATGCCGAAGCCAGAGGCGCCCCAAGAGAGAGCGATCAAGGCCTTTGGGGAGGAGGAGTGATGGGTGGTGCAGTGTGGGGGCGAGGCTAGAATGGAACAGTCTGTGTAGGAAAAGGATGGAAATGCCATGGAGTAAGCACACACCCCCTAAGCCTCACGGCAGATTTGAGGAAAGGATGTGGCACATGATTATCGTCCTGGGAACAACTTGCCTGTTGTGGAATTCAGAAGCGGTGTCTCCCAGAAGGGTTCCAGCAGGGAGGGCAGGTTCCTGTGAACAAGCAAAGTGTGATGGTTGTCAGAGGCAGGTGAGGCTAGGAAAGCTGAGCTCCTTTGCTTCTCTCCCAGAACGCAGGCCGAAATATTGTCTCCAGCCTGCAGGGCTGAGGCCATGCCAGTGTGAGAGCACAGCGAAGCCTTGAGAAGGCACAGCCTCCCCCTGTGAACCTGTTCAGAGAGAGCAACAAGCACTGGTCTTTAGTATAATGCTCACTACGTGCCAGGCTGCGGTCATTAGCATTTTACACCTTACTGGCATCTGTTGGAGAAGTTCCTCCGATTGTTATGATCCCTGTCTTTCTCAGGGAAGGAAAATGAGGCTAGGGAGATTGTGGGACTTGCATAGGGTCATTGTGATGGTTGGACTTATGTGTCCCTTCAGCTGGGCTAAGGATGACCAGAGAATTGGTGGGACACTTCTGGGTATTTCTGGGGGGGCTTGTTTCTGGAAGAGGTTAGCATTTGGATCAGGAGAAGGAGTAAAGCAGATGGCCCTCCCCAGTGCCGGTGGGTCTCATCCAATTCACTGAAGACAAAAAGGCAGAGGAAGGGCAAAAACACTCTCTCTGCTTGAGCCAGGACATCTGCTTCTCCTGCCTTCAGACTTCATGACATTGGTGCTCCCAGTCCTTGGGCTTTTGGATGCAGACAGGGACTCATACCAGACAGGGCTCCCTGGTTGTAGAACATCTGGGTTTCGATTGGCACTATACCACCAGCTTCCCTGGGCCTCCAGCCTGCAGAGGGCAGATCATGGGACTCGGCCTCCAGAATCACCTGAGCCAGTTCTTTGGAGTGTAAATCTGTCAATCTATCTATCTGCCTATCTACCTACCTATTTATCTCTCTCTCTCTCTCTCTCTCTCTCTCTACTTATCTACCTATTTACCTACCTATCTATCTGTCTGTCTGTCTGGTCTCCTATTGCTTCTGTTCCCCTAGAGAACCCTGGCTGTATAGTCATCCACTAACTGGCAGAGCCAGGATTTGCACCCATACTCCTGTGACCTCAGAGCTGAAGCTCTTCGCTGCTACCGTCTAAGACACAATCTCTGCCCTGTAGGATCTTACGGTTTGGTCTGGGTGACCAAGTGAACAAGCAGAAAACAACCAGGGAGCAGACGAGGGGACCTGGATGAACCTCTTGGAGATGCTGTTCATGATGGAGCTGTGGCCTGGGCGTGCGGGAGAGCCCGGAGCGGGCTTGCTGTGCACGTGAGGGGCGGGCACTGATGAAGTAGCCTGTCCAAGTCTCAGTTTTCTCCTCTGAAAAATGAGGGCCAGACCCAGCTCCTCATTTAGCGTGACTCTTCGATGAAGCAGTGCAGCGAGGGGCTCCGCATAGGGCTCGGCGCAGAGGACACGCGGGGCTGCGGGGGTCATTGTTGCGGCCACTGCTGCTGCTCTATGCCTGGGTCTGTCAGGTGGCGGCCGCCGGGCGGAGCAGAGTAAGGCCCGGGCCCCGGGTGGAGGAGATGAGAGGCCAGTGGGGGAGCTAGGCAAGGGCACGGATCATCCCCACGTTGCTTGGGTATTTTTCTGTGCACTCCGCTCCCCCAGATTCTAGGTTCTCAAGCCGACGTCCAGCCACGACCATTTCAAAGCCTAAGGTGCTGGGTGCAGCGTGCGGGTTTCTGTGCGGCCCGCCGTTCGGGAGGGTTCCGTCATGTGGGCCGGGCTCGCCTCCTCCCTGCCAGCTGGGTTCAGGTCTGCTCCACCCGTTTCTCCTCCTTCTGGGAGAGATGGGCCCCCCCGGGGCACTGGAAGGGCCGAAGCCCAGGCCCCACGGCGTGAGCACAGTGTGAGGCTTGCCCGGGGCACCCGGTGGCCGCAATAAATGACACAGCCAAGCCCCGGTCCGTGCGGTGGGAATCCCGCTGTGCCCCTGCAGTCAGAACTGCAGGGTTAGGTGGCCGTGGGCACGGGAAAGGGGGGCCAGTGGGGTACAGCATCGGATCTCGGCCCGAAGCCCAGAGGGGGGTGGGTTCCAGCCGCACGGGCCTGCCCTTGACCCCGCAGATGTCTGGGCTTCCAGGAGGCTCCCCGGGCCGCGGCCGAGCGCCTCCCCCACCCGACACCCCACGCCCAGCCCCGGCTCCTCGAGCTGCGGCTGTGTGGCCCCCCGGCCCCCCACTGGTGCTGCCATTTATTGAGTCTGCCTCGAGCTCATTATTTACACATTATTTATTGACTGTAAAACAGAGCTTGACCCCGAATCACGGCAAGGCAGCGCATCTGCGTGAAGCCCACGCCGGCCGCTGTACCTTCTCAGCTGAGAGCAGACTAAATAAAGCGGGGAGGGAACGGAAGGGCGAGTGGGGGGCGGGGGGGCATGGGGGTGCCAATCATGTGAAGGTTCTGCATCTGCCTGTGACTGGTCCCGGCCAGCTGATGCAGGCTGGCGCGGGAAGCGGGTCTTCAGGTCTGTGCACCTGCCATCTGGTGCCTGTCACCCAAGGGCTACGAGCCATATGGATCACAACTTCATTTTGCTTCGTTTCTTCTCTTTCTTGCCTCCACCCTTGCCACTGCCTCCCCCGGTAACGTGGGAAACTCACTGAAACTTGGAGTGTGAGACGCAGACTCACCACGGGCTACGCACGCCCGCTCTGATGTGCTCAGCACCAGCCTAGGTGTTTTGTGCACGTATGATCAACTCTTCTGATACAACAACCCGGGAAGGTGGGTCTTCTTATTATTCCTGCTCCGCAGATGAGGATAGTGAGGTCCCGAGGGGTCCCACGGCGTGGGGGCGCCTGGTGAGTTGCCTAAACACAGCCTCTCCCAACTGGGCCCTGCAAGGCGGTGGTTTGGGGAGTGCTTTCCCTTTACTTGGGGTGAAATCCGAACTCTTGACCAAGACTACAAGGCCTTGAATGTTCCAGCTCCCACGCGGTCTCCAGTCACATCTTCTGTCCGCTGGCCCAAGCCATGCCCAGAGGCATGCTCAGCTCTTTCCTGTCTGCCGCCCTTCACAGGTCACCACCTGCCTAGAAGCCTGCGCGTACAAGGAGCACGACCCCCTGGCCACTGCCTCAGCAGGCTGTCCTCCCCTTGCCCCTCCTGCCCCGGATCACTGCATCCTGTGTGTTTCTTCAGGGCACTTCTCAGACTTGTTAAGCAGTGACTGTAGGTCCTCCTTCCGGTCTGCACCCTCTCTGCAAGCAGAGCTCATACTTGTTGATTCAGCTCTGGAAGTCTTGTTGCCCAGACTCTGGAACACAGGCAGCGTGGGCTCTGGAAGCAACTCCCCGGGTTCGGATCCTAGTCCTGCCACCTCCTGCAGCCTGTGCGACCTTAGGCCCATGACTTTATCCTTCTGTCCTCTGCTTTTCCACCTGTAAATGGGGATAATAATAGTTATGTGTGTGTGGGGGGGTGGGGGGTGCGTGAGTTAACTAATCTGTAAAAATGTGCATAGTAAGTGTTCAGGAAATATTAACTGCTACTGTTGTCGCCGTTATTCCTTTTATTATTAGCAGTCCATGTAAATTCTCTAAATCCCTTTGGTGGAGTTGGGCAGGTGGTTTTGTTGGTGGAAAAGACTACTTTCCTATTCACCCAGTGGGTAAGAGGATTCCAGGCCACGAGGAAGGTGAGGCTGGTGGGCTCTGCGGTCCTGTTTCATCCCCTCCAACAACCCCACCGATCCAATCTGTTATGTGAGGTCAGGCCTCTTGGAAGGCATCTGATGGAAGAAGCTGCAGGCTTACACCGGGGCCCAGCCAGGGACAAGGGAGGCCAATTTGGAGCTGCTGGGGGACAGGATAGACTGTGCATGGCGGTCTGTGCGTGTCATGCCTTCTTCACCTTTCTCTTACTGGTCTGTTCAGGAGGATCCAGTCCCATGTACCACTCTGGCCCTTGCCTTCTGCCTCCAAGGCTTTAGCAGGCTCCGGCAGGAAGCTTTAGAACCCCCACCCCTGGGGGCACCTGGGTGGCTAAGTCTGGTAAGCCACTGACTCTTGGTTTCGGCTCAGGTCAAGATCTCAGGGTCCTGGGATTGAGCCCCATGCCAGCTCCTGGCTCAGCGGGGAATCTGCTTCAGGGTTCTCCCTGTCTTTCTGCCCCTCACCCAGCTCACTCACACGCTTGCTCTTTCTGTAAAATAAATAAATCTTAAAAAAAAAAAAAAAAAAAAAAGGAATCCTCCCCTGCACTCCGTTCCTTTCTTCTCCCTTCTGCGGGCCTCTGCTGCGCACTTCCCCCACCCTCCTCGGCCAGCCACTCAGTGGCATCGCCCTGCGGTGCTCACGCCTGCTGAGAACAGGGTTTTCTTCCTCCCAGTGTAATCACTTATCCTACTGAAATGCTCAGATCTCTTAAGAAAGAGACTGAGTTAGCCCAAGACCCTGCCAGCCTCACTTCCCCTACTCCCAGCCTCAGGGAAATGGGGGGACCTGCTTCTCACAGGGGTCAGGAAAAGGGGGCTGGTCCCCAGAGGAAGCCAGCTGGCTGCTGGCTGTGGCTTCGGGGCGGGGCGGTCTGGTGCCCAGGTCACCCCCTGGGGCCGTCAGCTTTGTTTGGGTTTTCCCCTGGAAGCTCATTACCAGATCCAATAACAGGGTGCTGGGTGGTCTGAGTTGCCCCTGGGTTTTGATTCCTGGGGAACTCCAGTGCTCCTGCAGTTACGTGGCATGTCTGTGACTTTCATTTCCTTTTTAATTTCTGTTGCAAGGAAGAAAGAACTCTGTGGAATTATAATCTACAAAGGGCCTATGTTGTAAGACCGGTGGGTGTCTTGAATGGCTAAGTGATTTGCGTAACCACCCGGCGTGAAACCCACTGCAGTGTTGCATCTGGTGAGCTGGGTTCTGTAAGCAGAATTGTGTGGGATCAGCCCAGAGGAAAAGTCGCGGAATGCGCAGGTGGTCATCTCTGGTGGTGGACCATTGGGGACTTTCATGTCTGGTTTTAGACATTTTCCATTTTTTCACACGGAGAGCATTACTTTCATGTTTTGAAAGAAAGATATACATTCAACAATAAATAATACCCATGCCCCGGAATGGTTGGTCTTGTGAGCTGAATACAAAAGACTGGGAAAATGACTCTTAGAAGCCAAATATACAGGTTTTAAAGACTGCCTTTGTTTTATTTTTTATTTATGCTAAGGAAATAGTAATATAATAAAACTGCAGGTTGGCACGGTAGGTGGGGATTGGCTGACCAGGGGTTGGAAAGAATATCACTTATGAATAGTTTATTGTGAAAAGTAAAATCAGAAAATAAAATCATACTTGAGATGAAGGGGGTTTTGCACTTGCATTTTTTTTTTGAAAGATTTTATTTGTTTATTCGTGAGAGACACACAGAGCGAGGCAGAGACACAGGCAGAGGGAGAAGCAGGCTCCCTTGGGGGGAGCCCGATGTGGGACTCGATCCCAGGACCCCGGGGTCATGACCTGAACCAAACCACCCAGGCGTTCTTGCAGTTACGTTTTTAAATGCATATAGTAGGTGCTGTTTAACCCTGGGCTGGTTCTCTGTGCCTTAGTTTTCCCATCTCTAAAATGGTATAAAATAGCACTGGCCCATAAGGTTATTCTTAGACTGAAATTAATTAATGTCGATGACACCCTTAGAACAGGGCTGGCACATAGCAATTATTCATTAAAATGTGTGCTGCTGCTGGTTGACTCTTATCGTGACATTTAGGCTTTCGCCTACAATTTTGTGCCCCCATTTTAGAAGTAGCAGGAGGAGTAAAGTTACAATAGTGATTTGGGGAACATGGGTGGACTTCTTACCACGTTCCGTTCTTGATTTGGATGAGCTCACTTGCTCCTCACATCTACTCTGTACCATTATATGCTGTTCCCACCTTCACGTGATAGATCAGTATGTCGGGGCTCAGAGGGCTTAGGTAACTGGCCCAAGATCACACACCTCATGAGGATTGGCTCCAGAGCTCCTGCTCTGAGTCACTGTTTTCCATCACCTTGTCTTCTATTTTGTGTTTTCCTGTATGTGCCCAGGATGCACTGTTGCCTTTCCCTGGCATTCCTCCCGTGGGTCAGAGTTCCTCCAGTCAAGGTGCTTTAATGCTCCACCAAAGGGATATGCCAGGAATTTCTCAATCTGTGTCCCCAAAGCAGAGGCCAAGCCACCTCCTGGCAGGTATATGTCCAGAGAGGCAGGAGCCACCCACACCCACCGATCGGATGGATCAAGCAGTGGATCAAGTTCCTGACTCGAATGCTACCTCTTGGTGCAGAGGGTTTTCAGCAACATAAGGCAGTTGCATGGCTTGCAATTGAAGTTATAGTGGGAATCGAAAGAGAAATAATTAACTTCCTGTTTGTAGTACAGTGTTTAGGCATACAGTTCATCAGCATCTGTAAAAGTACACACACCCCATGGGGTCGGGGCCCAGTAAGAGGGGCTCCTCTGCTTCCTGTTAGCTGGGGAAAGTTGGTGCATCTCACACATTTAACTGTGACTCAGTCCGCCTTGCTCTGTGCTTCAACAAATAAAGATTACTCAGCTGTCGAGTGTATGGATGCTCCTTTGAGGCCCTTGCATAGAGACACCGGAGGGCTCTAAGAAAGGGCCACAGAAGCCCGTGGTCCACAGAAATTGGACTTTATCTCAAGAGCAAGGAGAATCTAAGGGGCAGAGGTGCAGTCAGATTTGCTCTTAGAAAAAACACTGTTGTTGGGACACCCGGGTGGCCCAGTGGTTGAGCGTCTACCTTTGGCTCAGGTCATAATCCTGGGGTCCTGAGATCGAGTCCCACATTGGGCTCCCTGCGGGGAGCCTGCTTCTCCCTCTGCCTGTGTCTCTGCTTCTCTCTCTTTCTGTGTCTCTCATGAATAAATAAAATCTTAAAAAAGAAAAAGAAAAAAAACCGTTGTGTGTAGGGTGGGAGCAATGAAGAGCAGAGGCCAAGATCGATACAGGGAGACCTGGCTGGGAGGCCACCTGTATGATCCAAAAAGTGGCTGGTGGTGATTTGCCCCTTGGATGGAGGCAAGTGGGCAGACTCAAGATAATGTTAGCAACGTAGAAGTAACAGATCCCAGTTCTGGTTTTGATGTTGGGAGGTCAAGAGGGTCTGACGGCAAGGGCAGCAGCCCCTGTATCTAGCCTGAGGGATCAGGTGGGCCTTCCCAGATGTGAATGTCTGGCTCATCATGTGAGAAGGGAGGAGGTTAATTTAGAAGAATCATGACATATGCATACTTCCCAGCAGAATAAGAATAGTCTCTTTATAGTTTTGTACATATTTTTAATATATTTAGAGAGTGTGTGTGTACATGTGTATAAAACTGTTGAATTTTGTATCCCCTGCCCCTAGAACGGTGCCTGGAACACGGGGATACTCAGTAAATATTTGTTGAGTGGATGATAACAATTAGCTTATCTCTACCAGCTGAGATTTTATGCTCCTGGTTCACTATGTTGTGGGAAGACAGGTGCTGAACAGGCCATTTCAAACGGGATAATTCACGTAAGAAAATGTGTACTGCATGGTGAACAGGCTGGACTTCTGAGGAGAGGGCATTAAGCTGAGGCCTCTGAGGGGTGAGTAAGAGTTTGAGAAGAAAGAACTCAGCGAGTTTGAGGGCGTCCGGTGAGGAGAACGTGGCCCACACGTGAAGAGGAAGAGTGTGGAGACACCGTCTTGCAAGGCCAACCAGGGTTGGGTGGGGTTGCATCTTAGAGTATTGAGATCCTGGCCTTGATCCCCAGAGCAGCGGGGGCCAGGAACCGGAGCGAAGGGCAGTTTGGAAGGCACCGGCTGGAGGGCTGCTGCCTTGCCCAGCTGAGGCCAGAATGCCTTGCAGGGCTGTGACACATGGCGCCAGTGTGATCTTCTGGGCCAGAGACACCCTTGAGCCCAGACGGTGATGCCTCCAGGCTTTCCTCTTCAGGTCCCTATTACCCTGTGTTCTCCAGGTCTCAGCCCTGCTCAGTGAGCACCTGCTCGGTGCCAGCCGCTCCACCAGGTTCTTTGCACAGAGTGACCTTCCACGGTGGTGGAAGCCAAGGTGTAGACACTCGCCCAGGTTCACTCTTCTAGAAGGCTCCAGAGCTGAGTCCATGCCCACGCCCTCCTTCCCCTTCGGGGCCTGGCTCTCCCACTGTCGGGGTCCCAGTGGTCCTCACCCTGCCCTGCTGGGGGCCCCTCTCAGGATGCACTCTCCTGCCTCTGAGATCCACACGGGGCCTTGTAGGCCTCCGCTCCTGGATGGCAGAGAGCCAGAGGAGCAGCTCTTCCTGCTCGAGCATGAGGCACTCAGGAGGCTCTTGGAGACACTCCTTCCGGCTGCGCTCCCCCCACCCCGTCACAATTAATCTGCGTTTCAGTGTGGGTCTCAGGCCTTTTGACATAAGTGAATTGCAAATAATGAGACTGGAAGCAGCAGCAGCTGCATTGGAGAGCTAGCGTGGGGCTCCGAAAACCTTGCTCTGTCGGAGGACAACCTGCATCAGAACCTTCTCAAACGTGGGAAAGTGGGTATTTCCATGAGGGGAGAGTTTCCTAATGTCTTGGAGATGTGAGCTGCCCGGCCCTGTCCTCCGGGGCCGCCAAACCAGCCGGTTTGTGAAATACCTACCTTTTTAGCTACTTAGAGGCAGGAGGACATTCTATAAAAGCAAGAGAGGGGATCTTGACTGTATTCTGTGTTTATTTAGTGAATGAAAACACTGTTGTTTATTATTAAGGATGATTTGCCTTTCTCCCCCCCAGTTCTTTTTAATTGTGGTGAAGTATGAAGAACATAAAATTCGCTATCTTAACCGTGTTTAGCTGTGCAGTTCAGTAGTGCTAAATATATTCACGTTGTTGTGACGATCTGCCTTTGGAAATCCAGAAAAGAAAGCCTGAGTTTATCTTGTGCAGAGAGGTGAAAACAAGCATGTATTCCTTCCTTGACCATCCTCCACTACTACTGACATGTGACTGGTTACCCACCTCTGGGTTGTGTATTCCAATTCGCACAGTCTGTCCCACATCGTGCCTCCCTGAACCCATCTGGGGAGTGGGGTGGGACGGGTGAGGAGCCAGGGAGGCCAAGGTGTGGGGCAGCCTTCTTTCCAGCATGTTCTAGTGCCACCTAGTGTCTGTGGGGCCCTTGTGCCAGCCGGGCTGAGGCTGTAGGATCTCCCCTCCCTGCTCCTGGTGGTGGTGGCTCTCTAAACCCAGATGGCTTTAAAAGAGCACCAAGGAGATGTTTGTCTTTTTAGATCCACCAGTGTTTTTTTCCAGCTCTGATCTCTTGGAAACTTGCTGCTGAAATCTGTTTCGTTAATAGTGAGAACAGTTTGTCCCTTTGAAGCTCAGACAGGGTGAGATTAATATGAACCTGATATTAGGCTATTAAGCATAAATTTCATAAACCTATTTATAAAGGATAGCTGGAGACAGAATAAGGAAGGCTGCTCGAGGGGCCCTTTTGCCAAGTACTGGCTCATTAGAAAATGTGACTCAGTCACCAGTTTTTGTGCAAGAGAAGAGAAATAAAAAGTGAGGTGTGTGCGTGCGTGTGTGTCGCACATGCACGTGCCTTGATGTGTGGTTATTCTAATAGTAGTCATAAGTGGAAGAATGCAGAGTAGCTACGCCTATAGTTCTCTGTGCCCAACGTTCTTCTAAATGCTTTATATTTTAAATTACTTGATCTCCATGTCATCCCCAAAGGGTGTTATTATTTGCCCTTTTTATAGATGAGGAAATTGAGGCACAGAATGGTTAAGCAATTTGGCAGAGGTAACAAAGTCGCAGTAAGTATTGTCATAGAGACATTTCCAAGGGCTTGGAAGCACCTGGGTTCCAGGTCATGACATGTTTCCATTGTTGTCCTTTGCTCTTCAGCTAGCTCCTGGCAGTGGCCGTGGTCTCTTCTATCCACACATCCCTTCTGGTCTGGAGCCCCTCGAAGCCCCATAGGCAGGGGGCGCCCAGGCAGCACTTGTTATGCAAACAAACCCTTTAAGCTTGTTTGGGGTTTGGGGCTTGTTTGAAGGGTTCCTATGTTTAATTAACCCCATGAGAGGCTGTATGTGGAGGACCGGGCACCAGTTTGGAGTCAGCAGATCTGAGTCCTGTCCTCGGCTGTGTCACTTAACCTACCACGTGACTGTGGGCAAATGATTTCCCCTCCCATGCCTCAATTCCTCCATTTGGGGGCATAATAAAATGAGTTTTATAGTGCATAGTTGTCTTTGCGGGGATACATGACATGATGATTATGACAGCACCTCATCCAGTCTCTGACACATACGTGCTCATTAAATCTTGCTATTGTTGACACCAGAAAAATGAAAAATAAAAAAAAAAAATCCCTCCAATTAAAAAAACAGGCAGAGGACCTGAATAGAAATGTTTCCAAAGAAGACATACGGATAGCCAACAGGTACATGAAAAGATGCTTAAATCACTGGTCACCAGGGAAATGCCAATCAAAACCACAATGAGATATCACCTCACCCCAGGCAGACTGGCCAGCATCAAAAAAGACAAGAAATAACAAGTTGGCAAGAATGTGGAGAAAGGGGACCCCTCGCGCACTGTTGGTAGGACCGTAAACTGGTGCAACCACTGTGGAAAATAGTGTGGGGGCTCCTCAAAAAGTTAAAGATAGAAATACAGTATGATTTAGTAATTCTAGAGATTTACCCAAAGAAAATGAAAACATTAATTTGAAAAGACACACGCACCCCTGTGTTTACAGCAGCATTATCTACAACAGCCAAGATACGGAAGCAGCCCAAGCGTCCAACAATAGATGAACGGGTGAAGATCTGGTAGAAACACAGTGGAATATTACTTGGCCATAAAAAAGAATAAGAGGTCTTGCTATTTGCAACCACATGGATCACGTCAGAGAGAGACAGCCTAGGATTCCATTGCTTTGTGGAGCCAAAAAAACAAATGAACAAACAAAAAAATAGAAATAGACACACAGAGAGCAAACTGGTAGTTGCCAGAGGGCGGCAGTTGGTGAGGGGGTTTAAGAGGAATGAACCCTGAGCGAACCCTGAGGGACGTCAGGTTGAGAGCTGTTTGAGAGACAAAAACCCAGAGAGGAAGGAGGTGGGTGGAGGTGGGTGGAGGGTGGGTAAAGTTAACACACGGGAGTCAGACGGACGGACTTTCAGTTGTAAAATAAAGAAGTCGCAGAGATGACAAGTACATCGTGGCAAGTACAGTCCGAGATACTGTGACACCGGGTGGTGATGGGTACACGTACCTCCCCGAGCACCGAGTGCTACATAGATTGCGGACCCGCTGTCTCGTACACTGCAAACTAAGGTAACGTTGTGTGTCAACTGTGCTTCGCTGATAAAATAAAAAAAATTTTACCATTGTTTATTTTGACATGGAAAGTGAAGCATATGTTAGCTCTCCACCCGTGTACTTCTGGTCGGATCTCCTGCCGGGACATCCGTGTGCCCCGTCCCTTGCAAGGGCTGAGTCCGTTTCTACGTTAGAGGACAGAATGGGCCTGCTCTGGGTGGACATGGTTCTTTTTTTTTTTTTTTTAAGATTTTATTTATTTGTTCATGAGAGACACACAGAGAGAGGTAGAGGGAGAAGCAGGCTCCATGCAGGGAGCCCAGTGTGGGACTCGATCCCGGGTCTCCAGGATCACGCCCTGGGCCCAAGGCAGACGTCTGCTTCACCACTGACCCCCCTCCCCCAGAGGTCCACCTCAAGGTGGACGAGGTCTGTAATGTCTGCTCTAGCTGGGAACTGAAAGTGGAGAAAGTTGGCTTCATCACCTCTTCCCTTTCCGATTTCCATACACATGTTCACACAAGTACATACGTGTGTGTACACGCGCGTGCATGCATATCAACCTGGAGACTGATGAGGGATCACAGAATGGCAGTAAAGCCAGCAGACGTCAGACATTTGGGTGGATGACCAGACCTCAGGGAACAAATTGTGTGTGTCTGCACTTTGCCTCCTACAGGGCAAAATTCTGTCATCAGTGTCTTTCGGAAACCGTGAGGAGGGAAATCCTGAGAAATTCCCTGCGCGGGGGCTAATAAATCGGAACGCGTTATACAGCTCTCATTACTGCAGTTAAGTCTGCGTGGGGTGGCGTTGCGAGTCTCCTTAATATGCAGCTTGTGTTGCAGGTAAACTAACAATATTAATAAGCACGTTCTCAGGTTCCTGTAAAAATCGGGTTCTGCTGATCCCGTTTTCCTGACAGGTGTAAGGCTGCCCCGTCCCACACCCACACCGTGGGGCCTGTGGCATTGGCACGTCTGAAGGAGGGGATTTCTTAATCCGGAGGTGTGGAGGTGTGAGAGGGAGTTGCACGTAGTAATGGCAGCGTGGGCAGTAAGATCTCTTTGTTCTGAGAGCCCAGGTGGGTGGGCCCCCTCTCGGATCTGGGAGGAGGCCGGGGTGCAGATGTTCACCCAAAAGCCCGCCTCTCAGTTGAATGGTAGGAATTGCAGGGTGGGAGGGGGCGACACGGGGCATAGGCTACTGCCCCCCGTGGAGACATGCGATCGCCCATGCCTTCCCTTGGAAGCTCGTTCCGTGGAACCTTCCATCTGCCTGGAAAACCTGCCATCAGGCCCTAGCAGGAGGGAGAGCTTGGAGTGGCCACATTGGGGGTGGGGACCTCGGGTGTCCGTCCCGAGAGGGCAGCTGCTGCGGACACTGAAGAATGTTAAGTAGGGAGGGGCACTGATTACTCTGGTTCCCTCCCCTCCCCACCCCTCCCGGTCCCTCTCTTCCTCCCTGTTGTGGGTTCAGCAGACGAAGAGGATTGCCTGGTAGACAGTTGCCTGAGTCTTCCCACCTTCTTTTGACCCCGCCCCGAGGAGCAGCATCTCCACCCGTCTGTAGAAATCATGGAAACACAAGGCTTAGCTGTGGCTCGTCGTGTAACCAGCTCCCTCAGGTCAAAGCCAGGAGCCCAGGGAAGCATCTGGGGCACGATGTACCCTACCTTCTTCGCCTTCCGTGCCCTCTGACTCTCGGGAGACAGGTTGCCGGCGTTTGTCCTTTCTTGGGGGGAGTCTGGGACCATCGGGACCTCCCAGTCCTCTTTTCCTGTCCTATTCCTCTTTAAAGAGTCTTTTCGTTAACCTGAGTGTCTAACATGATGACTTTTATGCCCTCTCCCACCCCGCCCCACCCAGAAAAGTTCTATGATTTAAGAAGTATGGTTAAAAACAAAAAACAAATCATTGTCTCTGTTCTGGGACTGTTTGGAGCTTTGAATGCACTTGAGTGCATTAGGAATCCCTAAGAGGGGAGGGGTGTGGGGGAGTAGAGTCTGGCATTTCCCAGAAGTACATTTCACAGAATTCCTTCTTTTTGCCACATTGTGGATGGACGCTGCCAAAAGCCCGACTCCCAAGGACTTTCTAGCATCTTCCCTTTAGGAGTAGATCCTCCTTCCCTGTAATCCAGCTCATCCCCTGCCTGCGCTCGTGGCCGTTTGCCTGTGTGGGTGTGAGCTGCAGCAAGCGAGCTGACCACTTTCAGGATCAAACTTGAGGCACGACACTCCCGAGGGTGCACACTGCCCCGGGTCATCCGCTTGCACTCTTACGTAGGCTTCACAGCATCCCGGCCACGCAGATGAGCCTCATCATCCCCTGTTTCACAGGTGCCCCCACTGGCAGACGGAGGGGAAAGCTAAGTTACCCCAAGCCCTACAGCTGGTACACGGCAGAGCCAACCTTCAGCACAAACATTAGGAAGAGTCCGTGGAGCATAATTAAGCCATTTTGAGCCTTGGTTGTCACTGGTGTGTGACCAGGGAGCAGAGCTCTGTGATAGGGCCATGCTCGGGCTGTTTGTGCATCTGAATGGAGACATCCTCCTGCTGCCGCGGCCGGGCACTTACATCCTTAGGCTACCTGGACACCTTTTAAAATACAGGGCTCAGTTCCCCATACCTACGTTCAATATTTATCCACCCAACACCGAGTGACATAACCATGGGAGTTCATTTTACCCACAATTTCTCTCGCTGGCATTAGCAGATCCTCTACAATTTGGGGGGAAAGATTCTGCAGGCCAGGCACCCGCTTCTAGCAGCCCCCGTGGAAAACTAGTCACGGCAGGCTCGTCATCTGCAGTCAGCCCGGATCACTTAAATTGGTTTCCGAGAGGGCTTAAGGTTTATGAGAACAGTTCGGCAGAGCTAAGCTGGTATTAATAAGCGCCTTGTGCCCACAGACAACACTGTAGATCAATACAATATATGCTTCAAATTCACATGATAAATGAGTACTATTATGACCTAATTAGCAAGACTCATATTTTGAATGGATAAATAATAATTCCACCACATAATCCTAGACCACTTCTTGAAAAATGCTGTTAATGCTCAGCTCTTCCCTGCTGCACAGATGAAGGCAAGAGGAGCAGAATAACCATTTACATATTTATTTGCTCCAGTGATGAGTAAACTGTTTTGTCTGTATTCACAGACTTCTCCGGCTCAGCTGCGCTCGTTATTTTTTAAGGTTAAATAACATTCAGTGTTCATCCTAAAGAAACAGAAAAGCCAGACTGGGCATAAGTAACTTGGGCCGGGGTGGGGGGCTGCCCCCCGCACCCTTTGGATTGTTGTGTTGGAGCAGCATCAGCCTGAGTACTTGACTGGAGATGATGGCATGGGCGGCTCCAAGGCTGGCAGTGATCCCCGCTGGCTGCCCATGGCGACAGGACCATCGCCTTGGGGGACAAAAGACCCCCAGAGACCTGGGTTCAAATCCTGGCTCTTACATTTCTTAATCTTTCTGAAAAGCAAGTGAATGAGGACGATAATAGTGCCTACTTCTCTGGGAGCCTGGAAGGATGGGTGAGATGGTGAGTCACGTGCCCAGCACCATGCCTGACACGTAATACAGGACTAGATCATTAGTTGTTATTTTTTTTTTTTTTTCGACGTTAGTTTTCATCAATAGTTTTCCTTGACCTCAGATTCATCTTCTCTCCAGTGACGTGATCAGACCATATCATGGGTTCCCAAAATAGGGCCCTCAGATTCCCAGGATTCCATAAACGTATCAGTGGGGATAGTCCACATGGCATCTGTAGTCTGAATGAGAAATACATGATTTTTTCTTTCTTTTTTTCTCTTTCTTCTTGGTTGGACTCAGGTCAGCCTCATAGCAACACCTGTCGTCTCATGCTGATCAGAGGCTTAGGATTGGCAGTTACATTTGCTCATGGTTAACAAAAAATAGCAATCAGATGAATTAGCACTTAATCGTTTCACCATGGTGATAGATGTAGCCAGTCTGCCCCCTTGAAAAGTGCCTGTGGCTCAGTAGATGGCAGCTGTCAGGACATGTGGTCCTTGGGGGCGGGGTGGGGGCTGGGCAGTAAAGACAGTTCTTGTTGGTGGAAGGTTTGGAACCCTCGGTCCGGGTGGTGGTTTCCGCTGAGCCTTCTCTGACTCGGGGAACCCAGCCTGTCTGGAGAACACAGCCTTGTGAGGCAGTGGGAGTCCAGACAGCTGCCCTCTGACCTCAGATCATTACTTTTACTAGAAATCATGACCATTTTTACCTTCTGCAAACCCTGCCTGCCCCCTCCTCTCTCACCTATTATCTCCCAGCTTGTGGCCCTGGCTTGAGCCAGATTAATGTCCTTATAACCTCAGGAGAATGCTACACTCACCTTCTCCCTGCCCTAGAAGAACCTAACACGGGGTTCTTCACCCTCTGGACCACTGACACTTGGGTGGCTAATTCTTCATAGTGGACAGCTGTCCTGTGCACTGTGGGATGTCTAGCAGCATCCTCGACCTCCACTCCTAGACACCAGCAGCACCCCATCCTCAAGTTGTAACAGCCAAAAATGTCTCGAAGACATTCCCAAGTGTCCCCGGGCCGCCAGACCCAGCTCAGCATTTTACCCTCTCCGTGAAGACTTTATTTCCAGCCCGCAGCATTCACCACTGAACTCTAGATGATCCCACCTTTAGTCTGTATGTGTCTTCCTTTTGCTCCCCACCCAGGAGCTGGTCCACATCTTAGCATCTCCATGTCTCCACAGAGCCACTCCTTGTGGGATACACTGATATTTCTTACAAGGGCCTCATGGCTTAGCCATTGGTTTCCATTGATTACCATCCATTGGTTACCACGAATGGCGTGCCTGATATTTTCCAATCATTCTTGTGTATTTTCTCCCAATTCTTAACAACAACCAACATTTTTACTGGGAAGGGGCCTGAGGCTCAGAGACAGTCTCTAACGTACCCAGTAACCGTGCAGCTGATGAATGGAAGCCTGTGCCCTTTCCACTAACCTACAACCTCACTGGTTTAGGGAGGGCAGCAGGAAGGTAGGGTGGGTAGGAGATTGCCTGTGGCCAGAGTTTTAATTGTCTTTAGAGTAAAGGGAGGCTAGGAGTGAATGGATGTGGGAAGAACTAGTGCAGAAAGAACAGGTGACAAGCTCTCTCCTTCCCCAAAGCAGGAAGCCAGCTAGAGTGACAGCAGGCTCTCTAATTGTACAGTTGGGCACTGGCTGGTTATTGGTGCTGCAGCCCTGAAGGCTGTGTCAAGAGTGGGGTCAGCCTGATGTCCTTGGAAATGCCCTGAGAAGTGACACATCTCTCATTGGGTAAGTGCCATGCCAGGAAAAAGTAAATATTTCCTCTGGCAGCCGTGAAAAGAAGAGTCAGTAATGATGAGCAGGAGAAGAGTGATTTGTTTTGGGAACACTGTGTCTGTTACCCCCCGAATATGGCTTGCTTGTTCTTAACAAATGCAATTCACAAAAGAGGAAATTCGAGGAACCGTAAGCCTTGGAGAAGATGCTCCTGCATTTCAGTAGACAGGGATCCAAACAGCTAGAGGCCCCTTGTTACACTGGAGCACATCTTGCCGTGTGTCTGAAAGGACGTGATTAAGGATTCTCCTGTCATCATTGTTTCTCATGATGAAAAGCTTCCAAACAATCTAAATGTCCATCAGTGGAGGATTAGAGAAATCCTGTGGTGGGATACCATGCAGCTCTTAAGGTTTAAGAAAGAGCGAGATGTTGATCGATTATGTGGTTATCGTGCAATCGTGTGTGCTTTAAAAAACATACGCAAACCAGTGCTGTATATTGATTAGAGGCATAAATGTATATGTGAAAGCATTTAAAAATGGACTTTAAAGTTGCAAAACAATACTCAAGAAATGGAAGACAGAGTCAGCGGGGTGGGGGATGGGCAGACAGTGCCGTTGAGAGTGGCTGGATAAGAATATTTTTTTAATGACTAGAAAGTGACGATTGCTAGCTAGTTTTTTTTTAATACTGGTACTATTGAATATGAATACGCACACACACATTTTTATTTTTAAATTTTTCTTCTGTATACTTTTTTCTTTTTTAAAAGAATTTTTTTATTTAAATAAGGAGAATTCTTTCATATGGAAAGAGCTGGTATATTCCCATATTTGAAAGGCGAAACAATAGGTCCTGATTGGAGGGAAAGGCAAAGGGTGAGTGTGCAGCCATGGCTTGCGGAACCCATGATTGCATTTCCCATCCAAGGCAAAAGCTTCCCCCCAAGATATATAAATAAGCTGCATATTCCACCTTTAGCCTTTATCCGCCCTTTCAAATACCTGGTCTACATGAAAAGACAAAAAGGAAAGGCAAAATAAAAACAAAAGGAAAGGAAACCAAAACTTAACCCTCAAGAACAGCAAAAAAAACAAAACAAAACAAAACAAAAACCCAAACCCTTTGTATGTTTTTTGTCAATTGTGCCCCCCACCCCCCCCCACCCCCCAACAAAGGAAGAGATACATGTACCTGCCCTGCCTCTCCAGCCGGGCTGTCCTCAGGATCTGATGGTGTTAATAGAGGTGAAAATGCTCTATGGAGCAGGATGCAAGGTGAAGGGAGGGTAGTGTTTATTTAATAAGAATAATCACCCGTTGGGCTTTTCTTTGGTCCTTGGCTAAGTGGCGTTTGTAGCCTTTGGAGGCCTGGGAGGATTGGCAGTGATTTACACTCTCCATACCTTGAAGTTCATGTTCGTTTGTTTTGTGAAAACTCCCCAGAGCACACAGCAAAGAAAAGTAAAGAGAGAGCGGAGGATTGGATTTTTACATGCGTCTTGGAAGGCTTGGGGAGGCCGTGGGAGGGTGGATGCTTCCCTCCAGGAAGCCAGGACAGCTGTCCCGAGGTCCAGGGGCTCGCATGCTCCGAGCAGATCTGGGCTGCGGTGTAGGCCGAGCCCAGAGTTCAAGGGGAAAGGGGGGTTGGGGGGTGGGGTGGGGGTAAGGTGTTGGTCAATAAAGGGAGCAGGGTCGGTGGAGGAAGGGATGTGGGCTACCCAGTACAGAGAGATGAAGGGCAGGGTGTTCAGATAGTGGTTTCTATGGCAACGCGTGGCGGAGCCGGGTCCCCCCAGCCAGAGGAGCCAGGCTTGGTCTGCACGGAGTCCTCCCTTACCTGAACAGGACCCAGCTGGAGCCCTGGGAAGTCCGCAGATCTGGGTGGAGGGCAGGCTGAGACTCCGAGCATAGCCTCATCTGCATTTCTGAAGGCAATAAATTCTCATTTAAGCTGCAGTATTGATTTGCTCTGTGAAATTGCAGCATCAGTGATTTTTTTTTTTTCTAAGCCTTACGATTGGGACCTTTCCTCGAATCTCAGATAGGATGTGCAGGAGCTAATTTGTTCCATTTTTCTGAGAAAAAATAAATCTCTGTTCCTTGCTTGTAGGCCTCCTCCTTCCTTGACTCTGTGGGGAGGCCTCCCCCGGGTGCTGGGCAGGGTGGGGGCTCTGGGAAGCACCCCTGGCCGCCTGTCAGCCGCTCTGAGCTCAGGAACACCCCCAGCCTCTCTTTGCTATTTGTCCTCAATGAAAGGGCGGACGACAGTCTAGACCTCACTCAGACAGCCCTGCCGGATTTGTTAAGTGAGCTACACAAAAAGGGCTTAGATGCAAGAAAATCCATCTGTCTGTCTGTGCGGCTCTGTAATTCCGCTGTAATTGTGATCATGATCAGTTTAATAGCTACTGCTGACGTCTTGAGGCGGAAATCTTAATAGTACAACTTGTTCACCTGCCTCCTTTAAATGGGGCTCATCATTAACTCCGAATGCCGGCTACACCACCTTTCAGCAAAGCGGGTGAGGATTCGCTGCCTTGATGGCGGTGCACGCGGCCCCCGCTGCCTGGTTCCTGCCCCCTTCTTGCTGCCCCTGGAGTCATACGGACACATTGACCTTGAGTCAGGTGCACGGAGGCCGAGCAGGTGGGCAGTGGTGTGGCCGGCCGGGGGGACCCGTGCACGTGGGAGGGCAGGCCGCACCTCACTGCCGGCGCACGCTGCCGTGGAGGGGGTGCTCTGTGGATTGCTGCATCTTCCCATTTGTCGAAAGGCCTCAGAGGTTGGAATTTGTATATGAAGGTTGTTGATCTTTAAAGGCCAAGAATGGAAATTCAGATGCACGGTGCAGTCACGCAAAAACCCGGCCCCAGTCTCCTGTCACCGCAGAGGGGAAAGGCCAGGTTACCCAGTGGGCTCCGAATACCATTGAAAAAGGAGCCAAATCCATGCAGCCTTTCCACTAATACGCATAAAAAGTAGCACCTCCTGTGTGGTGGGCACTGTGCTGAGTGCTTGACATTATAGACCCACACCCAGCGGGGAGGTGGATAGGATTACAGATGGGGAAACTGAGTCTCAACTTGGGGAAGCGGTTTGCTTGAAAGCACTGGAGTGATTGAAACCAGTGTCCGAACCCTGTTCTCTTCCAGAGCCTATCACACCCGCCTCTTGCAGTCTTGCTTCCCCTGTCTAAAAGTCGCAAAGCATCCCCTGGCCTGAAAGAGGAATCGCAGAGATTTTTTTAATTTTTGTTTTTGTTTTTTTTTGGGGGGTTTTTTTTGTTTGTTTGGTTGTTTGTTTGGTTTTGATTTGATTTGGTTTGGTTTTTTTAAGTAGACCCTGTGCCCAGTGTGGGGCTTGAACTCAGGACTCTGAGATGATCAAGAGTCGCGTGCTCTACCAACCGAGCCAGCCAGGAGCCTCCCACCCTTTCCGCCAAAAAGAAAACAAACCCCACCCTGCACCATCGGTGGCCTGTGGCTCTAAATGAGAAACCACCGGAGGCTGGAAAGTCTAGCAGGTGTGGCTTTGACCACTTCACCTTCCCACTGGGCTTGGCGGACCTTCTGCAGAAGATGGATTTTCCAGAAGCCTTGGCTGTTACTGTTGGCCTGGAAATAACCTCACGGGGTAGAAGAATCCTGTAGCTGGGAATTATGCATTTTGCTGCTTGCTGTTTGAGTCCTGAGAGGATGCCACCGGAAAAGGAAAAACGGGCAAAAAGACCTGTGTTGCAGCCTCCGTAAGAGCCGTGGTTAGCTTGGGCTGCCATAACACAGGACCCCAGGTGGCAAGGCTTAGCAACAGAAATTATATTTTCCTAATGCTGGAGACTAGACATCCAGGATCACGGTCAGGCTTCTTCTGAGGCCTCTCTCCCTGGCTTACAGACGGCTGCCTTCTCTCTGTTTCCTCACGTGGTCTTCCCTCTGTACGTGTGTGCATCTGCTGTGTTTCTTTTCCTGTGTTCCCCAATTTCCTCTTTTTATAAGGACCCCAGTCAGCATAGACACAAGTAGGGCCTGGCTAAAGACATCATTTTAACATAATCCCTTCTTTTTTTTTATTTATTTTTTTTTATTTTTTTTTTTTTAATTTTTATTTATTTATGATAGAGAGAGAGAGAGAGAGAGAGAGAGGCAGAGACACAGGCAGAGGGAGAAGCAGGCTCCATGCACTGGGAGCCCGATGTGGGATTCGATCCCGGGTCTCCAGGATCGCGCCCTGGGCCAAAGGCAGGCGCCAAACAGCTGCGCCACCCAGGGATCCCAACATAATCCCTTCTTAAAGACCTTCATCTCCAACCACGCCTACATCCTGAGGTACTGGGGGTTAGGACTTCAACATGTGGATTTGGGAGTGGTGGGGACGACACAATTCAGTGCACAGCAGCTAAGTGAGATGGCCACATGGACGGCAGCTGGTGAGATGCACCAAGAGACCCAAATTTGTGTGCAGACTCAGCCACCAGCTTGATTTCTTGATCCCCCTCCAGCTGCTCATTAGTATAACGTCTGTCCCCAGTGCTCTCACCTCCCCAGATTATTTTGGAGATCAGACGTCTAGTGAGTAAGAACCCTCACGCAGGTAGCAGCGTTTTGCTGTTTGCAAATCTTCGGTGCTAAAATGGCAGATGGCTCGTGCATTTAATGACGTTTTCTCTCTCAGTATAAGTAGTAAGATGCGCCTGCCGCCCAGTTCTTCTACATCACTGAAACCATCCTGTGAACAGTTCTGGGAGCTGCTTCTGCTTGTCCTAGTGGGTTGGTTTCCCAGGGTGGCCATACGTGACCACAAAGGACCCCTCGCTCATCTCAGTAGCTTAAGATAACAGGAATGTATTCTTTTCACAGTCCTGGAGGCCAGAGGCCCAAAGTCAGAGCGTCACCAGGATGGGTTCCTTCCAGAGGCCGTGAAGGAGAATTTGATCCAAGCCTGTCTCCTAGCTTCTGGTTGCTTCCGGCAATCCTTGGCATTGCTTAGCCTGTAGACCTTAGATCGCTCTTGGCTTCTATCTTTATCTGACCTCCTTCCATACGTGTGTCTCTGTGCCTCACATCTCCCCGTCCTTATTCCTACGGGACTCTGGTCATGGCACTGAGGGCCCACCCTAAATCCAGAATGATCTCATCTCTCAGCCCTTCACCCAGTTACATCTGCATAGACCCTATTTCCAAATAAGGTCACATTCGTGGTTACACCGGTGAGGACTTGGACATACCTTTGTGGAGGACACAATCCAAGCCATTACCCACAGCATCCTGTGCATTTTTCAAGTCGCCAGAGATTCCTAACATGGTACGTGTGTTCCAAATATCCCAGCCGATGGCTGTGGTCTCGCTGATGGAACGCTGCAGATGACTTCACGCCCAGGTCCTGTGACTCTGACCTCTCCCAGCCCTGCCAAGCGGTACCCAGCTTCCCGTGTGCCCTGCGGCAGCGCGACGGTGAGCCGTCAGCTCGGGTCCCTAGTGCCTGTTTTTTTATTCCTTTCCCTCCCTGCGTCCATTAATATCTTTTTCTTTTTCTTCTATTGTAAGTGGTACAGTCTGGTACGGGGATTCTAGAAAACACAGAAGAGTGAAAAGAAAACTATAAATTGGGGAACAGTGATGCCGTGCATGCTCATTGTCTTCCACCCCCGTGTCATTTGGGTTTGAACTCCTCCCCCATTGTTTCAGGGGTTAAAACGGAGGGAATGTGTGTGGAGGCTTAGCCTCCCCCGTCCTCATGCACTTGGACTCTATTTCCTCTCTGAGTTTTGGTGCTGACTCAAGGGGCATCTCCATTCCTTCACTGGCAGATCCAGCTTTTCCGTTCCTTAGCTGTGACATCAAGGACCTGTATTATTTTTCTCTCACTGCCTGCTTTGGGGAGATCCTTCTGATGATTATGTTTACTGGTGGGGCCCAAGGGAAGGCGTGAGTCTGAGGTAGTTGTGATGAGAGGTGTGTGAAACCGAAGGGGTTGGAGGTGTAAGCGGAGGTCTGAGAGATGGAAGAAGAGGAAGGTGACAGGGCCATCGTAGGGTCTTCCAATCTCTTGGATGCTGGGTCCTGGTGACCCCTGGCACATGCAGTGGCAGAGGATGCTGCACTGGGATGACTCCACCCCAGCAAGGCTCCCAAACCTTATCTCCCAGGTTCTGAAGGACATGGAGAATTCAGTTGTCTTCTGCCTGCACATCACCGGCCCTGTGAAGTATGGGTCCCCCTGGCTGAGGTCAGCAGACAGCATTGGTAATGAATTGAAATAACATTTTAGCTCGAAGCTTTTGTGATAGATTGTGGTGGTAGGTGCTCTGGAAGGGGCAACTGAAGTCAGCGAAATGGACCCTCATTTATCCCTCCGCTGAACCATCCATTCAGCTAGCGTTGTTGGCACCTCCTGTGCACCGTTCGCCATGATGTGCCCTGGGATTGTAAAGAGAAATAAGATGTGAGCCCTCAAGAATCTCAGAGCCTAAAAAGAGGAATAGACCAAGGCCAGCTGGGGAGTTGTGTTGAGAACCAACGTGGCAGATGAAGGGAGTATCTAACCTCATTTGGGGGGCCTGGGAAGATGGGCTTTCTGTGGGCTCCTTGGTAGTGAGCCGGCATTCAGGACGGGGTGGGGAGGAGACACAGTGTCCAGGGACTCTGTACAGACATGAGGAGACGAAATCTCAAATCAAATCTGTAAGAGAGTGGAAAAGAGCCTGGAGAAGCAAATTTTGTCCTGGACAAAATTAAGTTGGCAGGAAGCAAGAGGAAAACCAAAGAGGAAAGTGTCAGCATGTGGTAAATAGCAAAGGACAAAATAACCCAAGTTGGAAGGCCCTAGAAAGACAGGTGAGTCCAGAGACACCATCTTGTGCCGACCTTGCATGGCAGTATCCGCAGGCTGGTGAGAGAGGAGCCCGAGGGAGAGAGTTTGAGTCTGACCCCTGCTCCTGTTTACTTCTCGTTAAAAATGAGCCGCGTGTCTGCTTCTGGCAGGTGCTCGGGTCCACGCCCTGCAGCCCTCCACAGCCCTGCCTCGCTCATCGCAGACAATAATTGGGAAGAAAGCCATCGCCCGGGACTCAGCCACTGGGTGGGAAGGGCGTGTGCACAGCCAGAGCTGCCTTAGGGCCGGTGGTGTCGAGGCAGGTGCTGTCCTCGCTGAGAGCAGGGGATCCTGTGGGGGGCCTGCACCTGTCTCCCCACAGCCCCCCGCCTAAAGCTCTGCTTCGTCTTTACAGTGCAGCTTTTCTGTACATCAGGCCTGGGGGGATGTGATGGAGCTGGGGAGTGCAGTAGAGGAGGGGCAAGAGCGGGAGATCCTTTTCCATTCCCAGAAACAGCTTTCTTGAAATTAGCACTGTGGCTGCTGGTAGGTGTCATTTACCTGCGAACTCTGGAGCATCACAACCGCCGGGGAGGAGCTGTACCACCTCCTAGTGGCCATGCCTGCCCGGACACCACCCATCCCAGGACTGAGAACATTATTTGCTGAATGAATGAGGCCTGAATTGATCCTTTTAGAACCCCGCTATGGGAGCTGAATTGCCTGTGTCCTGCCTCCACTGTAGCTTCCTACTGGGGCTCCCTGCCCTCTGCTCCCCACCTCCAGTCCCCTTCACTCACACCCAGTCCTAATCTTTACTTTCTCTGCCCACTGCATAAAGCTGAGCTCTTTTGTTTTTTTTTTAAAGATTTTATTTATTTATTCATGAGAGACACAGAGAGAGAGGCAGAGATGTAGGCAGAGGGAGAAGCAGGCTCCCTGTGGGAAACCTGATGTGGACTCAATCCCAGGACCTAGGGATCATGCCCTGGGCTGAACAAAGGCAGATGCTCAACCACTGGGCCACCTGGGCATCCCTAAAGCCAAGCTTCTTGCTCAATAGTGAAGATTACCCAGATCTGTACTCTTCACCGTTGCCTGTAGGTGCTCCTTGGCTTTCCACCTTTGGCTCATGCCTTTCCCTCTTCCTGGAATGTGCTTCCAGATGCAGCCAGGCAAAAGATCTCCAGCTTTCAAACTTGAATTCGCACGTCTCCTTTTGGTGAACCATGATCACATCTGGGAGTGACTTCAGAATTCCATCACGGCTCAGATGAGAACTCTCCTGGGGTACGGATTCATGCAGTAGCACCAACGACAGTAGTATAAGAGCACCACACCATTGGTGAAGCACACGTGACACGTACATGGCCAGGGCTGCCACCGTGCACGCCTTTGGGGGCCTCCATTGGTGTCGAATGCAGGACAGAGGCACTGCTGCTCACACCGCCACACCCTTATGTAGATAATCTCAGCCCTGGGAGGTGGATGCTGTCCTCTCCATTTTACAGATGAGAAAACTGAGACTACACAGGTTAAGTTTCTTGCCCAAAGCTACATAGTCGCTAAGTGATGGGGCTGGGCAGTAATGAACTCAGGTCTGTTTCCAAAGCCCGTGTTCTTTCCTTGACATTCGATTACCCTTCTAATAGATGCTAAACCTTGTGGGATCAGGGTCCCACATCTGATTCCTTTGTAATCTCCCCTCTCTTCCTTTGAACTTAATAAATGCTTATTGGCCAAAACCATTCATCCTGTCGAGTACCACTTACGCAGTTGTAGAGGCTCTGGCATTATTAGCGTGGGTTCAAATGAATAGGTCAGGCTTTAAAATCAATAAGAGCTGAAAGAAGCAAAATATACAATTCCTCTCCTGCAAAGCCTGGGACACTTAAGTCTGTTATCTCTTGGTAGCATCACAAGGGGAGTCTGGATCATAAACTAGGGGACTGGGGGTGCTGAGAGTTTCTTAGACTTGACCCTAACCCCTGCAGCTGGGTGACTCTGAGGGGTTGACCCCAGAGTGACTAATGTCTCCAGTGTCATCTCTTCCCAGGCCAGCCCATCAGATTCCCCATTGCTAAGCACACTACCAAGGGGCAGAGTCAAGGAATACTGACTTTCTAGACGCCTCCTGAGGGAACTAACCCCCCCCCCCCCCGAGGCTCCCTGGGCCTCATGTGTTTGCACAGACAGCGTGGTTTATCCTGGAGAGCCTGGAACTGTGGCATGGGCTAGGCAGAGGGTGCCTACGTGACCAGCCCCAGTGAAAACCCTGGGTAGCGGGCCTCCAGTGAGCTTCCCCGATGCAGAGTATTTCTCCTGTGTTGTTACACCTCATTGCTAGGGGAATTAAGTATATCCTGGGTGCCTCCACTGGGAAGGCTCTTGAAGGGCACCTGGATCAGCCAGTTAAGCATCTGCCTTTAGTTCAGGTCATGATTCTGGGGTCCTAGGAATTGAGCCCCAGGTTGGGCTCCCTGCTCAGGGGAGAGCCTGCTTCTCCCTCTCCCTCTGCCCTTCCTGCCCCATTCATGCGCGCGCTCTCTCTCTCTCTCTCTCTCTCAAATAAATAAAATATTTTTTAAAAGGAGGAGTCTTGGAAGCTTGCATCTGGTTTCCCCCAGATTTTGCCCCACAGACCTTTTCCCATTGCTCATTTTGCTTTCTATCCTGTAATAAACTACAACCGTGAGTACAACTAACTGCTGAATCCCACAAGTCCTCCTAGTGAACTTTCACACCCGGGTGTGGTTTTGGGGGGTCTCTAACCCAGGAGGAAATGAGTTCAGGTCCAGGGCACAATCAGTCTTTTCTTCTCCTAAGAGAGGCATGAATGATTAGGGCTTGTGAATGAAGACTTTGGAGTCCTGCTTATGTGGCTCCAGCCCTGACTCTGTCATTTACTCTGTGTTCGGGGTAAGTTATGTCCCTGCTCGGCACCTCCAGGTCCCCAACAAAGGGGGTATTAATACTTGAGGACTCAGTGAGATGCCAGGCCTAGAGGAGATGCTTGACCAGCGCGAGCTTTGAGTGCAGGAGTTCTGTGTTGTCAATGCTTCTGAGAACAGGGCCTCCCAGGAAGTAGACGACCCACAGTAAACATGTGTGGAATGTATGCCCCCAAGAGTAAATACATGCTACCTTGTGTCGCTGCGGGAAGCACCTGGAGCCAGGTGGGGCCAGGTGGGGCCGGGGGAGTTAGGGGTATCGTCAAGTGTGGTGTGTAAATTCCATGTGAGTTCCTGCATGTGCCCACTGACTGACCTCGGGTTGTTGTAGAAGAGAACCTTCGATTGAAAGCCTTGGGGGTTATCTCCACTTTACCCAGACCTCCTTTCCTGTCTGCTGGCTTATCCACCCAGACCTACCAGTGAGCCTCCTTCTCCCCCCAGGGGCACTGAGGCTTCCTTCTGGATTACCTTGGTTTGTCTCTTTTTGGGTCAGTCTGTGAAGTTGTTACAAATGTAGAACCAGGGCAGCCCAGGTGGCTCAGTGGTTTAGCGCTGCCTTCAGCCCAGGGCGTGATCCTGGGGTCCCGGGATCGAGTCCCACATTGGGCTCCCTGCGTGGAGCCTGCTTCTCCCTCTGCCTGTGTCTCTGCCTCTCTGTTTCTCTCTGTGTCTCTCATGAATGAATAAATAAAGTCTTAAAAAAAAAAAAGTAGACCCAGTTTCCAAGTACATGATCTAATTAGCCAGTCTCTCGTTTTGAATGGGTAAGTGGAGCATCTCCTCACAATCCCAATGACCCATTTCCCAAAAGCTCCCTTTATGCTGTGTTTTTGCTCCTCTGCCTCTTGAACAAAGGAGAAGGGAGGGCAACACCATTTGCATATTTGTCTGCTCCAGTGGTGGGCAGCCATTTACCCTCCCAGCCTTGGGGAGTTTCTCTGGCTTGCTTTCTTGTTAATGTTTCTTTTACAGGATAAATAATGTGGAAGTGTCATCGGAGACCAACAGGAGGCTGGGCAGCCACGGGAAGGTGGGATTTACTGCCTCCCCTGCAGTGCAAGGACACAGATCCTCTTAAATTTTTAAACATTGGTTGGAGTTGCACCTTCAGTAGTAAATGAGCAGGAAGGAGGGTCAGCCAGCGCAGGGGGAGGAGCTCAGGCTGAGGGTCCGGAACCCCGATTCTGGTTTCATCTCCACCACTCAGTTGTCCCTGAGACCCTGCTGTTCCTCATTTCTGGCATTTGTTCAGTGTCAGTCATCAGACGGAGGCCCAGTTTTGGTCTCTGAGAATATCACACCCGCTGGAAGTCACACTTTAAATGCCCGGTGAAATGAAACGTGGAGAAATAGTCATCCTGTTACCACCACCCAGGTCCCCCAGCTGCAGGTGAGGCTGAGTGGATAAATGACGACTCTCCCCTTTAGTGTGCAGGAGAGGACAAGACCCCCCCCATGGCACAGCTCAGGGGCCCTCAGGCCTCGCCAGTTCCCTCGGTGCCCTAGTAGCTTTCCTAAGGCCCTGCCTTTGTAGCCCCGCATCTACAGCACTCCACCCGTCGTCACCTAAACTTGGGAGCTACTGTCCTGCTCCTAGAGATCACACAAGAGCCTCAGAGAAACCCTGCTGAAAAGAAATCTGTTGAACGTTGTCTAACCAGCGTGTCCTGAACTGAACTGACCAAAGAACGCACCTCTACCCTCCTGTGCAAACCCTTACCAGGATCCATAGCCGGGGTCAAGCTGGTAACCTCGCCAGGAGTCCGCTGCATGTCTCACCCTCCATCCTGGTCGTCTGCCAACCTGTGTCAGAGCATTAAGAGATGTTTGAGGGGCCGGCTCAGAGATGTTTGAGGGGCCGGCTGGGTTGGAAGAGCAAGAGTCTTGATCTCCGGGGCATGAGTTTGAGCCCCACACTGGGTGTGGAGAGTACTAAAATAAACTTTAATAAGATGAGGTGTTCGCATTTCCTCCCCCCCCCCCAAATTCGTATGTTGAAACCGTGATCTCAGTGCGATTATATGAGGAGGTGGGGCCTTTAGGACGTGATTGGGTCATGAGGGTGGAGCCCTCATGAGTGGGATTAGTGCCCTTGTAAGAATAGGCCAGAGAGCTAGCTTTTTGTCTTTTTTTCCCGTGGGGCTACGTGAAAATTCAGCAATGTGCAGCCCAGAAGGGGGTTCTCACCAGGACCCAGACATACCAGCACCGGATCTGGGACTTCCAGGCTCCCCAGCCAATTTAGAAACACATTTCTGTTGTTCATAAGCCACCTGGTCTATGGTACTTTATTAAGCGGCCGAGTGATTAGGGCACAGGACGACTGTGTCCATCCAATGGCAGCCTCGTCTGAGTCAGAGTTTTCCGCGATGAATGGACGGATCACCAGCTGACCCCAGGCAGCTGCCCCGCAGCCTCCTACCACAAGTGCCTCTCCTCAGTGCCTGTCCTGTCTTCAGGCTCAGGCGGTCTGTCTTTGTGCTTCTTTCTCTCCCTTCTTTCCTCCTCCTCAGTCCTATACGTCGTCCTCCTTCCCTGCTCCCCGCTCCCCGCTTAGTCTGGACCCTGCTAGGAAATGGGTGGCCTTTGACCTCAGACCCACAACTCTTCCACATCCGAACTGGTCTATTTGCCATCCTTTGGTTTCTCATTGATCAGGAATTATCTGGTGGCTGACAGGCTCCTCACAGTAGATCGTGGCTGTCTAGGAAATCTGCTGATCTAGAAAGATTTTCAGATGTTGTTAACAACCCACAGAGCGTGCTGTCAAGTATTTGCTTTTTTCAGTCTGCTCTTGGCACTGCCTGCATGTGATTCAGCCTCTCTGCTCTGTGTCCTTTCGGTGACATTCATTATTTATTCAGGGTGTTTGAAGCTATGCCTCAAAATGTCATTAAGAATTCTAAATTATTTGAGTTTCTTCTTCTCTTGTTTAAAGAATTGTAACTAAAACCTCTGTTTTGAGACAACCCCGTTAAAGTAGGAGCTGTGTTGACTTACGCCTCTGCTCCTGAGTTCATTTCTGTGGCCCGTTTTCTCCGCAGTCTGGCTCTGAGGTTCGGAACACGTCAGACCGCTGTCGTTCCTCACTTCGTGACCCTGGACGGCTGCTTAATGTTTCTGAGCTCGGGTTTCTTCCCCTGCAAAATGGGCACAATGATAACTATCTCATAGGTTGGTGGTAAGGATTCAGTGAGAGAAGCAGAGAATGCAGAATACTTAGGACTGTCCAAGAGTGTAAGGGAAAAAAAAAACTGCACCTTCTTAGGTGATTCACGGAGGCCTGCAAATTAAATAGACACAGGACAGGTTAGCAGGAAAAAAATGTTATTAATATTAATATTTTATATTTAATTTAATGTGCGTGAGGACTTCATGGAAAAGAAAAATCCAAAGCATTTTTTTTTTTTTTAGGTTTTGTTTTCTTTATTTGTATTTATTTGTTTTTTATTTGAGGTACATTTCGTATCTTCATCACAGGAAGGCTGACAACATAAAATTCTTAGATATGAAAACTCAAAAATAACCCAAAGTAAGTGATGAATGAAATAATTAATTGCTTTGAGAGGAAAAAGAACAATCCAAATTTTCTTCTTGGATTTTCTTAAATTAAAAAAAAAAACACATGTTTAATGTACTTAAATGGCCATTTCCTGTTTTTAATTTTGTTAACACATATTTCATTGCATTTGGGAATAGGAATAGTGTATATACATAGAGCCAACACTTGAGGATGGCTGCTGGCTTTCTGAGGTGCTTTGCAAATGGTGAGCAAGTTCTCTTATTACATAGCTTGTTCAAAAATATGGGAAACTAATGATAGATAAGGGTTATTTAGTAAAGGGTGTTTATATAGACTCATTTCAGTGCCTTCTCTGTCTCTGGTGGTTAGAAATTCTCTGCTTGCTGTAAGAGTGAAGGACACTTCACAGGGGAGATGATGTCACCTTTCCAGAAGGGAATCTACGTACGCCCTGCTTTTAGGCAGATGGGGGCAGGCACTGAGCTCTTCCCATGTCTACCTTTCCTTAGTTGCCTTCTGCTCAAAATAATCTTCACTCCAAAGCGGCGTATGTTGGGGTGGCTTATTCTCATCCTTTTCATATCCATGCCTTGAGGAGAAGGAAGGGGCCTCTCGTTCTCCCCTGTGCGGTCAGGGGTATCTGGGCTTGCAGTAGACGGTCAGGAATATTTTTACAGTGGAAAATAGAGGAGTGGGACGTGCGGACTGTAAAAATCTGCTGTGGGAGTCTAGCCGAGGCCCTTGAAAGTCCCCAGCCTGTCTTCCTCCCAGCCTCGAGGTGCTGCACGGGTGGCCAGGAGGCCACCTGCAGGGCTCTATGAGAAAGAACCGGGAGGTGAGCAGACTGCGTTCCCCAACAAGTCACGCCTGGCCCTCTGCCTCTTCAGCCATTCTCAGTGCTGGATGCACATTAGGATCGCCCAGGGAGCTGTTCCTTACAACGCAGATGCCAGGGCCACCCCCAGGTGTGGACTGCCGGTCTGGGATGGGGCCTTGCAATTCCAGTGTACAGCCCAGGTCAGAAAGCCCTGGCTTTTTATTTATTTATTTAATTTATACATTTCTTTAAAAGATTTTTATTTATTCCTGAAAGACACACAGAGAGAGGCAGAGACACAGGACAGGCAGGGGAGAAGCAGGGTCCCTGCGAGGAGCCCGATGCAGGACTGGATCCCAGGACACCCGGGATCACGCCCCGAGCCGAAGACAGACGCTCAAGCCCCGAGCCACCCAGGCGTCCAAAGCCCTGTTAGCTGAGAACTAAGTGGTGAGTGGATATGATCTCACTGACCTCCAGGCACTTGGAGGGATAGAAAAGTCCCGTAGTTTCCATCTGGGTTGGGGCTTCGAGGTTGAATCAGAAGCAGTTCATTACCTGCAAGGGCTGCCACCATCCCCCCTTATAGTTTGTGCAGACGTGCTGTCCGGCTCTGCCCAGCGGGACCCCCAGGCGGGGGGTGGGGGGCAGGTGCCTCAGCAGGCAGGACGTGAAGCAGCTGGGCCTCTTCCCGTCAGTCATCATCAGCACGAGCTGAGGGACCTTGGGTCTTCCCGGGGTAGCTCTCCCTCGGAGCGGCCAACCACGGCTTTCTGCAGACCTACCATCTTTCAGTAAACACAGATTGGGTTTTGTTTGTTTACCCACACAAGGCTTTCTCTTGGGGGAGAGTAAGTGAGGAATAGTCTCCGGGCTCTACTCCGATGTAGCATTATTTGGAAACAGTGACTTACTCATCAGCCACCTCCCTCCCACCTCCCGCCACCCACATGACTGGTGGGATGACAAAGGAGGAAGGTCAGCATTCATCATCTTCAGCACGATACGGTTTCAGAGATTTTTAGCGTTTGATTTGTAATGTTTTCAGAAAGCAACATAAATCACGCTGGTAATTTTTTTTTACCAAAAAAAAAAAAAAAGAAAGAAACAGAGAGAGAAGGGGAGGGAAGGCTCAATCCGTTTGGGAGAACCTGTGTGTCAGTCACAGCCTCTTTGGATCTGGTTGAAAAGCTGCAAATATTTTTCTCCGCACAAAGTACACTCGGGTTTTGTTGATGATGTCGTTGTTAGTACAGATCTCCTCAGGGGCTCCGAGGAGCTCTGGGGGGAGGGTGGGAAAGAGAGCAAGGGCTGTAATTTTCAGCCTGGAATAGAAGCAGCAATTTTAAGCAATTTAAAACATTCTATTAAGAGCAATCTGTTGGTCTCCTGCTGGAGGGAGGGGGCCGTGTCTGGGGTCCTCCTGCCGGTGCTGTAAGGGCCTGCGGGGGGCTCCAGATTTTGCACAGAGTCTCCCACACCCCCGGAGCTGTCAGAGAGAGCCCCCACCCCTAACTTTGCCCCCTCACGCCTTTAAATGGGAACATGAATAATTTCCTGCTTAGTGGAGGACATATTATAAAAACTAGAAGTGAGTTGCCCAGATAAAGCCAGGCCTCTGGGGGCTGCCAAACTTGATTTTGTCGCAAAAGAAGAAATCGAGGTGGTTGACTAAAGAGTTTCCCACATTGCGGCTGACGAGCAGTGTGTAGCGCTTCCGTGGATCGCTTACATTTCATTTTCTGTAGTCAACCTTCTTGCAAATCCCAGGTGAGCCGTGAGTCCTTGGGGCAGGAGAACAGATGAACAAACGTTGGTCAGGCCAGGGAGGACACTTGTCAGCAGACTGCCCGTGAGTTAGAACCCACCCGGTCGGGTCGGGGTCACGGCAAGGAAAGGGAGCCCTGGCCAGGAAGCCGGGTGTCCGTCTCTGGAGGAACGAGAATGTCTCTATTTTGGTCCTTCCTGAGACAGGCAGTGTCTGCCAGGCGAGGAAGTGTCCTCCTTCTTGAGCCCATGTTGGAAGGAATCTGGATTTCTCTAGGGCAGATGTTCATACTGCCATGTGGCAAGCAGCTTGGGGCTTAGTAGAAGGTAGCCTGTGGGTTGGTCACTAGCTTTCAAGTCCTATTGACCCCAACTCACAATAAGAAAGTGTTTACATCACGGTCAGGTGCATAGATAGGAATGCGTTCTATATGCGGTGCCCTGATATGGTTAATAAATTCTGTGTCTGACTTAGATGCTGGCCCTGACCCACTGTGTTGGTTTCTCTACTTGATACCAAGCCACTGCAGCAGGGCTTCATGAGGAGGAGCTCAGTGTGTGAGTTCCTAGAGGGGCCTCAGCTAGAGTATTTCCAGCAATGTTACTGTCCGGCTGCGTTCCCTTTGTGGCCAGTTGAGTTTTTTTATTATTTTTTTTTTCCAGTTGAGTTTTAAAGAACAAGCCCTCTGCTATTCCTGAAATGGGGCAGGACTCTCTGACCCCAGGGCCTTTGCACTTGTTCTTTCTCCCGATTAGAACATGTTTCCTCCAAACATCCAAGGGTCCGTCTTCAGTTCTTTCTCGCCTTCCCGATGAGTCGCCCACCTGACTGTCCTGCTTGTAATTACAACACACCTCCCACCCACACTCCTGTTCACTCTTCATTCCGCCTCCCATGCTCCGGAGTTCTTTGGTGGCTGTGTCGTTCCTTCTGACAAGCAATATACTCTCCGGTTTATTTATCATACCTGTTGTCTGCCTCCCTCTGCTAGCCTGTGAGTTCGGTGAGAGCAGGAATTTTTGTTGTGTCGACGTATTTATCCCCAACAGCTGGAGGAGCACCTGTTTGTTGCGTGATGGGTGCTCACTGGAGATTTTGTGGAATGAACAAAGGAACGAGTACGTGACTAAAAGTCACAGCTGCTGCCTGTGACTTTCTTGAGTTGAGGAAATTGAGGGAAGGGTGAGCCCCCACTTGAATCAGCATGACAGTGAGGAAGGAGAGTGGGTGAGACAAGGAGGCAGGTCGTGGGAGCCAGTGAACATGCCCGGTGATGAAGGGGAGGTCAGGGACCCGGCATCAAGGTGACAAGGTCCTGTGGCCTCTTCCCATAAGAAGAGCCCATCCTCATGTCAGGGGGACCAGGACGTGATGAAGGGCCAGCCTGGCTCCCTCTCCTCCTGCTCAGGCCCGAGTCTTCCTTCTCTGAGTGTTCGGCCTCTCCTCGGCAGCCGCTGCGGGGCTTTGGTTGGGACCCCCTTGAAAATGCGTGGTCCCCCCTGCCGCATGTTGCTCGTGGTTGATAAGACCATTGCGGGAGCATTTCTAACTCCGCTGCTTTAGTGGCTGTGACTGAGGCAGATAAGCAGCGGTCTGACAAAACTAAAAGCCTCTGTCCCCCACACCCCCCCTTCCTTTTTCTTGCTTGAGTCACAAAGAGTAAACCCAAGTCTGTGTAGTGAATGAACATTGCGGTGACGTGAACATGATAAAATTCCAACTTGCCACTTTGTGGGAAACGTTGCAAGCCGCCCCGTCTTTGTTCCCAGACCCCTCCATTCCGTGTGCAGGCCAGCCACCAGGGCCTTTGCCCACCAAAACCTGCAGGAAACTTGCACCCACAGAAAGCCAGTATGATATTCCAGCCAGAGGAGATAAGGCTGTGGAGGAGCAGTGCCAGTTGGGCCAAATCCTCCTTGAAATATTTAATTGAATGCATATCCCAGTAGTTCTTTTTTTCCCCCCTTAACCTATATTTAGCCCTGCAGCAAAATAAAAGAAAATGACAAAATAAAATAAAATACTATCCCTGGGAGTTTATCCTTTTTGTAATGAGGCTCTCAGAGGCCAGTTGTTTAAATGTTTGTATCCCATTGTTCAAGCCGGGAATTCTGTTGTCAAAGGAGAGGATCTCTGAATAAAATAATGCTGTTTGATTCCCTTTACAGTCATGGTTTACCTTTTTTATGGTAGTTTTCAGTTTAAAAAAATGTTTTCAGGGGCACCTGGGTAGCTCAGCGTTTGAGCGTCTGCCTTCAGCTCAGGTCATGACCTCGGGGTCCCAGGATCGAGTCCCGCATCGGGCTCCCTGCATGGAGCCTGCTTCTCCCTCTGCCTGTGTCTCTGCCTCTCTCTCTGTGTCTCTCATGAATAAATAAATAAAATTTATAAAAAAAAGAAAATGTTTTCACAGCGAAGAAACCAAGGCCGAAAATGCACCTGTGTCCTGCCCAGAGCTGCCCAGTGACTCTGTGGGAACCTGCTGGAAGCTGGATCTGTACCCTCACCGAGTGCCAGTCTCCCCATCTCTACCCAGCCAGGGCTTCCTGTCTCTCATGTCTCTGTCCACTGGGCAAGAGGGCAGGAGCCCACGAGGTGGGGTGGGGACCCAGCACTGGGTAGGAAGTACCTTTCCTACATTACTGGCCCGCTGGCTTCTTCCAGGAACCCTGTGAAGCAGGCTCTGTGCCCCCCACCTTCTCGTTCAGAGCATGGCAATTCAGAGTGGCTCTATTGCAGATGAAGTCAAGCTTGGGCACCAGAGCCCCTGCAGGCTGAGTGCGCAGGGACTTCGACGAAGGGCGGAAAGGCCCTCAGCTGGGTAGATGCACTTACAAAGAGAAACACTAGTGACAGCAAAAAAAAACAAAAAACAAAACAACAAACCACACACGCAAAACTCCCTGCCCCTGTGGAGTCAGCCTACCTTCTAGTGCCCCATTTTGGGGATGGATGGATGGAATCCAGCAATTCACAGAGGCCAAGGCCATTTCTGCTCCAGGGATAATAGCAAGGCCCTCTTGCTAAAAGGCTAGAACAGATGCTTTTGTAGACATACACAACGTGGCTTCCGACCAGGAGGTTCAGTTCCGTCAGCACGCTTGGTCACTGTGGCAACACGTCTCCTGACTCGTACGGTGACTGAGAGCAAGAACAAGTTCTTTGAGGACGGAAGCCTTGCCTTAATCAGGTTCGTACGCCCCGCCGTACTTGACGCTTCCTGGGTGCCTATTGAATGCTTAAATGAACGAAACATGTAAATCAGTTAACATGAGGCTCTCTGAGAATGAATTAACATCTGTCAAGAGTTGTGCAGCTCACAGACGTAGAAATATCCCAAAATAATCACCCCTAGAGAGATCTCCGAAAATCAGCAGTGAAAGAGCTAAACGAAAACCATAAATCATTCCATTACAGACTCTCATACGTGTACAAGTAAGCGGTTTTGGAAGTAGGATCAGTGCATAAGCTGCATTTAGCTTTGGTGTGCTAAGCAAATTTGAACCAAATATAAATTCCTGGCGTGGTGTTCTTAAGCCACTGGGCGAGGGGGTGTGCTGGGAGGAAGGAGTTGGAGGAGCATCAAGGCTATTTTTGAAAGTTTTAATCTACATTTTTAGAAAGATGGATTTTTGAAGAATTGGAATATCCATCACCTCCCACTGGCAGGATTCTTCACTGGGGGAGAAGCGATGGCACATCCCATCTTCCTTGGGTCTTTTCGGATCACGTTATTATTAACCTGGCTTCCGTTGCTGTGCAGCACGTGTGAGAAGAAGCCCTTCCTTGGCGCCCCCACCCCCCGCCCTTCACCTCCTTATTTACAGCCCGCGGTAGGCCCGTTGAGTGTGACGGGAGAACCCAGACAGAATGTTAATACGGAGGAAGGACACGTGAGCCCTGGGCCGTGGGTGCACACGATGGAGGGGAGGCCGGTCCGCTGTGGCTCTGCCCCTGGCATTAGCTTGGACTCACTAGACGCCACACACGGGGGGTGGTCGGAGCCTCAGCCACGAGCCCCTCCGCCGACAGCCAAGTGCCAGCCCTTGCGCTCGCAGCATCCCCCTGGAGACTACATCATTAGCCAGGGCCCTGGGCTTGGCCAACAAGGGCGGGGGGCGGGCAGCGAATGCTTGATTTGCAGTGGGAACGCACAATTTGGTAGGGAGCCTCCAGTTTTAAGAAGTGTTGGCTGACATTACAGCTTACCCCATCCCCTTCTCCTGACAGTCTTCTTTCTGGAATATTTCAGACATAAGGGATAGAATGGGGTTGTTGTTAGAACTGGATCCTCTCGGGGGGTTGGGGGGAGGTTGGCACTCAACAGTTGTGATGTTCAGCAGGACAAATGTGGCCTGGAAGCCAAACGGCATCTTCCTCCCCAGGTAGTTGAAGATCAGCTCACGGCCCTGCCCGCGTGCATCTGCATGGGCATCTGGTATTGGTGTAAGCTGGGGGCTCCGAGTGGGGGCAGAAAAGGCAATGCACAGGCACCAGGCAGGAAGCCAGGGTGGATCAGGAGAAAGGTCTGGAATTACGGAAGGCTGCAGATAAGCAGTTTGGGTTGGTTTCCAACACGGGCAGTTGCCTGCTTTAATGTCTGGATAAGAACTTGCTTGTAATTGGTAGATGGATTGCTTAGATGTAAATGGAGCCTGCAAAGAACCTATTTCCTTCCGCAATTAAACATTCCCCCCATGATTTCTCCACCATCCTTCGCCAGCAGACCCTTCCTCCTTGATGCACAGCGCAGAAATGAATCATAGCCCAGCCTGGTTTGAATGTGTTTATGGGCTGCACATTAATGAAGTTTCAGCCTCGCTTGTGACAAGATAGAGTGCAGTGGCCAGCGTGGAGACGTGGAGCGTGGACAGTGCTGGGGTGCAATCCCCACCAGCAGACGAGGAGGTCCCTTTAAGTATTCCTCATTTCAACAGGATTGTAAAGGCGGCCACCGTCCTTCCCTGGCCCTGGTACCCACCCCATCGCTGCCATGGAGGTTTGATAACTAAGTATTTAGAACAGTTTTCCAGAGAGGGATGTGTGGGGGGTGATTCTTGAGGGTTATAGTAAATATCTTTCACCTTAAAGAAAAAAAGAAAAGCTGTATATTTGGCATATGGATTGACAGAGGATCGTGTATATGAATCAACGCCTGTATTGGTGGAACATGCTAAAAATGTTATTAATGAAAGTGTTCAAAGTCGGCTGGTTCAGAGCACCGAAGGCTCCCTTTTTTACTTTGTCATTAATGCTGAGTGGCTTCACTTTTCCCTGCTTTCACCCACGTCTCTGCAGACCTAAGTCAGGAAGTGGAGACCTAGAGCTTCTAGTGAGAAGAGAGGAGGTCGGGGGCCAGATGTAATTAAGACCCCACTCTCCCCGTGGCCTGTCCTTGACTTCTGGGTTAGAGAGGAACCAGCAGTGTCATTGAGGCCTGTGGGGTCTCAGCCATGCGCTGCTCCCAGGCCATGGAAGATTGTATAGGGGGCGCCTGGGTGGCCCAGTGGTTGAGCTTCTATCTGCCTTCAGCTCAGGGCGTGATCATGGTCCGCCCCCATCAGTCTCCCTGCAAGGAGCCTGCCTCTCCTTCTATCTCTCTGCCTCTCTCTCCCTGTGTCTCTCATGAATAAATAAATAAATAAAATCTTAAAAAAAAGAAAAAAGAATGTACAGGTGTTTTATGGGCAGCACACAGGCATCGGATGTGCCCACCCCAAGAGCCCCACACCCCCCTGCCCTGCTTTGCCATGCTGCTGCTGCCGCCGCCATGTGACCTACTTAGATCACCCGAGTGTTGCTTTATTTAAAATTGAACAGCTTTCAGCCACTTAGAAAATATGCCAATAAGCTCATCACTCACACAAAATGGTTCCACTACCCCAGCACCCTGCATATGTCCTTTAGATCACTCCTCATTCCCAGAACCAGATGGCTGGCTTCAAAAAAATCTTGCTCGAGCAGGGTCAGAACGCTAGAGATGATAGCTTTCAGATGCACAGATTTGCATCGAAAGGAGAATGCTGTGATTGGGGCTGAGCTCTGGCAGGAGAAGTGTGCAATCCCATCCGTGCCTGCCCATCCGTGTGTGCCTGTTCTAAGGCACCGCACGGCACACCTCCTTCCGATGAATGAACTTCAGCAAATGGAGTGTCCGTGACAGCTGTTTGACTCATCCTAGAGTCGAGCAGTTTAGAGCTGACAGCCCTAGCTCTTCATTTCACTTCTTAAGTGAATTCTTTTGGACAGATAGAGATGCTTTGCAAGCAGGCAGCTGACCAGATTCTTCTGGGTTCCAGATCTGGGGGTTAGATTAGAAAATTTTGGTATTTACAGGTCGGTTTCACCTTGAATTAGCTATGGTTCCATTGTTACTGTTGGTTGAAGGAGACGTCTTTCAAAACCTCACTTCTACGACTGAACTTGCTTTATAAAAGCAGAATAAAACCCTATGTTGCTGTTATCAAAGTACACAAACGTATTACAGGACATTTGGGAAATGGAAGAAGGAAACATCACCCATATTTCCTTTAACCATAGATAATCATCATTGGCTTTTGTTCTTGCACAATGATTTTATTCAGTTTTGCATCCTACCTTTTCCCCTCTTGTATTAATAAATATTTTCACATGTTGTTATAAACTCTTAATAAGCATTCTTAATGATTGCACGATGTTCTATGAGACGGATGCACCTTATTTTACTTAAGCCACATACCTATCGGTGAACATTTCGGTTTTACCATGGAGTTCTTGTACACAGAGCTGTAATGGCCTATAAAGCTTTGTTTCATGTTGTGAATTCCTTAGGATAGATTTCGATAGGCTTTATACCAGGTCTGAACACTTAGGGCTCATTGCACTTTAATTACTAAATTGTTTTCCAAAAAGATTGTAGCGTTTTCCACCCCCGCAGGCAACTGGATAGACCACATCTTTTCACCACATCCTTGCCAACATAGAGTATTACCATTTTTAAATCACTTCTGCATTGCTAGGCAAGAAATGATATCTAATTGCCTTTAATGCTTCAGCTCCCCCTTGAAGTGTTGATTGAGGCTTTACTTAGGAAGACCCTGCTGTATTTTTGCATAGTTCATGGAAATTTTAGGAAAGGGCTCTTGAAAAAGGAAATCATTTCTTTTCATTCTACTTTGTGAAAGCTCTCATCTCCACTCCCACCCCGACTCCCCCGACACACACACACACACACACACACACACACACTCTCTCTCTCTCTTTCAAGTCATCTTACACGAGGAAATCTATAACCAACTATGAGAGCAGGAAATTGATACTCCAAAGAGTCTGGTGATTGATAAAGGCCACCCAGTTCTCAGGCAATGAACGACCTTATCTGGATTTTAATTTTTCTGACTTTAACTGTTTAGTCAATAACCATTGGGTGCCTACTGTTTACAGGCTTTCTTTCCTCCCTTCCCTCCCTTTCTCCCTCCCTCCTTCTTTCCCCTCTCCATCCTGTGACAGTCTAGGTGAATGTCTGACAGAGGGAAATTAACTGGCTAATCCATGTGCAGCAGCCCCTCGTTCCTGCTCCTCTTCGTGCTGAACATGATTTATAGTTGTTTGGCAGGAGGTCAAAATCTGATTCCTTGGAGTGGGGGCAGAGGGGGAAATATTTGATTTCTTTGACACAGTTCATTAAAAATTCATACATATGGATCTGAAAATGAAACATTTCTCCATGTCAACATGAGTTACAGTGGGAGCCTAGAGCAGGACGTCAGTATTCGAGCGCGACACTGTCCTCAAGTAATCACATCAGCATAGCAGTGCCTTTATGAAGGAAGGGGGAGAGGTGACCTGGGCTCGGATGGTGGAAATGAGATTTCTTTCTTTCGCCTAAGGGCTTTCCTTGTAAATAGGGGCCAGTTTATTAGAAAACCTCTCTATCTTAAAGAGCCCAATTTATTCATTTATTCTTTTGTCCTCTCGTGTGACAAATATTATCCAGTTTCAGCTGTTGGTAAGGTGCATATTAATGAAATGTGACCTATTTCGAAACTCTCTGCTATTTCTACTTTCTTTCCTAGACCCTCTTCTCTGACCCTTTGCTTTAGAGTTGTCTGATTTTTACAATGTCTGGACTCCAAGCCTTTTATTACAAATGCCATAATGGTTGGAAGCATGATCTTCTAGTCCAGGGCTTCTCAAACTAATGTGCATACAAATCACTTGGAGATCCGTTAAAATGAAGGTTCTGATTCACTAGGTTCAGGATGGAGCCAGAGAGACTGCATGTCTACTGGGCTCCTAGGAGACACCATTACCGCTGATCCAAGCACCACACTTTGAATAGTGAGGCCCTAGTCCACATAAATACCCTGGAGTTGAGAACATTCCCCCAGAATTCATGTCCAGCCAGGAATGATGAATGTGACCTTATCTGGAAATAGTCTGTGCAGATGTAATCAAGTTAAGATAAGCATATTAGTCAGCGTTCTCCAGAAGCACAGAATCAATATCTATCTTTCTGTCTATCTTTGGAGAGAGAGAGGAGAGATTGATTAACTAATTTGAAAGAATCACGGAATTGTAGGACCGGGCAAGTCCAAAATCTGCACGACAGTTCAGCTGGCTGGAGAGCCAAAGAAGAATTGATATTGCAATTTTGAGTCTGAAGCTACCTTCTTCCTAGGAGAACATCCGTCTTTTAAGATCTTCAACTGATTGGAGGAGGCCCATCCACACTATAGAGAGTAATCTGCTTTTCTCAAAGACTGGCGATTTAAATGTGAACCACATCTAAAGAAATACCTTCATAGCAACATCTAACCTGATGTGTGGTTAAGAGCTAGGTATCATAGCTTAGCCAAACTGACATATAAAATGAACCATCACAACAAGGTCTTATCAGATTAGGGTGGGCCCTAAATTCAATAGGACCGGCCTCCCTATAAGAAGAAAGAAATGTGGACCCAGATACAGGGGACCATGAGAAGACAGAGATTGGAATGTAAGTCAAGATATGCCAAGGATTGCTGACAACCACCCAAAGCTAGGAAGAGGCAAGAAAGGAGTCACTGGAGCCTTACTTTATGTTGTTTTAAGCCACCCAGTTTGTGGTGCTTTGCGAGGGCAGCCCCTGAAAATTAATACAGTGTCCTAAGTAATAAGCCAATGACAAGCCTCTGAACATCGTCGTTTGACTTCTCTGGTAATCTGCAGCCTTGAAAGATAGATCCGGAGTCTGGAGAGTCCATGAACTACAGAGTTTGGTAGAAGAGCAGTTCAGAGCCCCTGTGTCCGAGAAGGAACTGGTCAGGGCGCCCCTCTTCTCTCCCTGACTCGAAAGTTGGTCTGAAAATGCTACCCTGTCTCCTCCTCTACTTCCTCTTCTCACTCTGCCCTCGGGTTGGAGGGCAGCCTGGTGACCGACGAGGAGGAGTTAAATTTGCTTTTCATTGAACAAACTATACTAATTAACATGTACCCCACTGGGATTGCCATTTGCCATAAGTAATGCATATTTCATTAACATTTGCTTTAAAAACCAACAAGATCATAAAGTTAAGATTGCTTTAGCCTAAATGCTGTCCAAATTTAATATGCGTGATATAACCTCCCGGCATAGCAATAAGCTTGAGCAGGCAATTCGTGGTGCCTCGCTGATGCTTGTTTTTAACAGGAGGAGAATCAATACTCGGGTGAGGGTTAGACTAACAACGTGAGCCATCAAGAACCCAAGAAATAATTAAGTTTATGATAGTAACAAAATAACATTGTTGTAGGGGAATGGATAGATGATTTTATTCTGGGTGAGTTTTTTTTTTTTTTCCTCCCCTGCCTTGGGCACGTTTGTTGGCATTTTCCGAAGGAGGTAGAATCAGGAGGTATTATTATTATTTTATTTTTTTGCTAGAGAATGTTTAAGTAAATGTCAGTTGTGATCAATAGGGTAGCCTCCACAAGGAAAGCAAAGCTGTAAATGTCACTCATTTCACTTTTCAGCAACAATTGTGTGTGTGTGTGTGTCTCGCACACACCCATGCTGAAGCCTGAAATCAGTGAATCCAACTTTCGCCAGGGGGTGTCAATCAAAATCCATCGTGGAGAAACAAAATTACTCTGAAATAGTGGAGTTTTTCCTGACAGTGATAACATGGAGAAACCAAACTCCTGATAATGGGATTTCTCAACTATCTAATTCAGCAAATCAGTGACTCTTCGGACTGCCTCTAGGTGGATCTCAGACTGAACACAACCCTCACTCATCATTCTTGGAGGTTGAGAATATGCTTGTCCAAGTGTCGACAGGTCAAAGTGCAGCTATAAAGAATGGCACATAGTGAGGAACTCGGTGTTCCTATGGTGAGACTCATTCTGGTTTTGGACTCCCCCAAGAGTCTTCAGTGTGTCCTGACTCGTGTCAGTGCAGACTCTAGTTATCTAGCATTAGCTAGACCCTACCTGTCCTGGGTGACACAGACCCTTCTTGTTCCTCTCCTACCAGTTGGTGGCCCATCTGCTACTGCAGTTCAAACCATCCTGTTTCTCCGTCTTCCAGCCCCATCTCGCACAAGTTCATGGTTCCCACTTTCCAGAGATTAAGGCCACCCAATCTGAGTTTCTTCAACTTCCTTTCCACCTCAGGCACTGGATTTCCTACTGCCCCTCTCTCTCCACTGTTGAGAACCCTCTCCTTCCAGAAACCGACATCTTTCTTGCCCTCCATGATTCATCTGTCAACTGGTCTTCCCATCCTCTCATTCTCCCTCAGACCAGTCCAGCCTCCACTCAGTGTCAGATTTATCTTTCCCAATCTTCCTTCCAGTGTTATGTCACCCACTCAGGCATCTTCCAAAGACCATCCCCTTTGCCTTTTAGATGAAGAGTAGGCTTCTCACCCTGGCATTCAGAGCTTTGACTCCAATGGACTTCTTCATACCCTGTCCCCATGCCCCAGCAAAACTGGATGATTATCATTCCCCAAACAGATCTTGTCCTTTCCCATCATTCACTGTCTCCCTCCACAGAGCCACCCCAGTGCTTAGATCAGAGTAGACACTCTGAGTCTTGGTTTGCCCCCAAAGTGCCGCATCCAGTTCTGCATCCAAGGGCTGTTGACTCTTGCCTGCCTCAGTACAGTATCATTTTCCTCACCCACATCATTATTTGAAGGTCCCTCCCCTCGTAAGCCACAATTCTTCTGCACCTAGGATGCATCTACTGCTTTGCTTCTTTCTGCTGCTTGTGGCCGGGTAGACCTGGGTTGTCACGGACACAGTGCCCATGCTGCTTTTTCCTAGAGTAACTTTTTATGGGTGCCAACTCTTCAACATAGATTGTTGAGTACCTGCCAGACACTGTTAAAGACATTGGACACACAGCAGTCAACAAAATGAGTAGAAATCCCTGTCCTCAAGGAGCTTGTATTCTAGACAGACTAGAAACATAATGAATACGTAGGAGGACGTTGCAGGGAGCCCCATGAGGCTGAAGCAGAGTGAGGGAGCAGAGTGGAAGGAGCCAGGATGAAGAGTCTGGGAACCAGATGGTGAATACACTACGAGTGTGGGAGGTACTTTGATTTCCCCTCCAGGTGAGATGGAGCTCATGGAGAGTCTTGAGTGGGGAAGTGACATGACAAGACCTGGCTGTTTTCCCAGGATTTCTCCCCAGCCACTGTGTTGAGAATAGACTTTACAGGATGGTGGTGGGAGCAGGAAAGCAGGTGGGTGGAAGCTCTTGCAAAGATCCAGGCACGGGCGTGTAGCCCCAGGACCAATGGCGGTAACATGAGAGATGGTGAGAAGCCGTTGAGAGAATCAGGCTGAGTTTTGAAGTGGGTTCGTTAGAATTGCTTATGGACTTGAGGTGGATGGAGTATGAGGAGAGTTGATGAGGACCCCAACGAGTTTGCCCTGAGGAAATGGCAGGATGGAGTGACCAATAACAGAAATGGAGAGGGTGGGGGGTTGTTGTGAGAAGGACAGATCAGGAACTCATCTGGCGACGTATCACCGCTTGAGGTTGAGTGTGGCCTCAGGTGGCTGATCTCTGGAACAGCTTGGAAACTCTCCACCACATACATGGCCGCACATTAACTTTTTAAGAATACAGGATTTGGGTGAAAAAGTGTGTCTTCCTCACTATCCCTGCTGCTCTCGGATAATTATTGTTCAGTTTGCTTTTTGCTTTTTTCCCCCAGATAATGTGTTTCTACATGTTATGCAAGTCCAGCCTTGAGCCAATTAGGTGCTTAATAGCATCTCCTCACAGTAATCCTTGTATCAAATCTTTGAAATTAGATACCTTTTTTCACATTGTACAGATGAGAAAATGGAATTAAGGGGAGTAGTTTACCCAAGACCAGTAAAGGCAAGGGTTCATGGTAGGTCTTTAGACACAGAAGCCTCTGCTCTTGACTGCTGTCCTGGGAGCGAGCACCCCGGGCTTTCATGAAGAAGCCCCTCTGAAACGTCTGTGACATCTCCTGCTGTGGGGTTGGATGCGAGCTATGTTGTGTAGACCCTACCTAAATTAAATTAAAATGGACTAATTAAATGTGGCTTCTCTTGATAGACTGCCATATTTCTAATTACAGCTTTCCTTCTCTCCTGAGAAGGCAGCCCAACATTGTTTGGAGAAGTTGCTCAATTATTAATGGTTTGATAACACTTTGAAAATGTGAAGTGTCGTTAAATTGTTAATAAGAGGGCCCTGAAGGGGGACGGGAGTCAGTTTTGCCTGCCTCCCTCTCTCCCTCTCTGTCCTCTCTCTCCTACACACATACACATCTTGAGCTCACAGTTGACCCAAAGCATTAGAAATAAAGGTCAGGCTGACCAGTCTTAGCTGCTGGAAGACACCTTATCCTGTCACCCTAAATTTGGCTCTGACGCTTTGATCTAAGCCTGCAGACAACAGAAGCAAGGAGCTTCAACATAGACAGGAACCGTGGAAATGACTGCGAACCAGTCGTTGGACCGAGATGAACCCAGGAGGATTAAATGATCAGCTTCTTAAACGGGAGGTGGCCTTGCATTCCACTCACTTGGGAATGTTCCCAGGATGGAATTACATCCTAGGCATGAAGTTGTTGCTTCCGATCCAGTCCTTTCCAGGTAGCATCCATGAGGTTTGAAACCGTATAACACTGATCACCAAGAGGTATGCAAATTGGCAGGTTTGGGAGCTGTGGAAGGCACACCACAAAGGGGGAAAAAAAGATTTGGAAAGAGACTTAGGAAGGAAGTCAGGAAATGTAGGCAAGAAGTATAATGGCTTTGAGTGATCTTCAGAATTCAATCCCCCAGGTTCAAGTTTTTGGCATCATCTCAACCTTTATTGCCCCACCAGCCCCCCAACATTTACTTCCTCCCCATCCTGCCCTCCTTTAAGTAGAAAGGAATGGGTTCCGCTCTTGGCAACATCTGCTGCTTGTTTAGTGCATTTGCACTCCTGGGAGACTTATTCCACTTGGCTTTAGAAGTTCTACAAGCCCCTCGTTCACACCTTCTGAAGTGGGGACAGTGGAAAGCTAGCAATCCCCTCTGCTTCCCTGTTGAATCTCTTGCAGACCCGTGACAGTGCAGGACACTGTTGTGTAGGTAAGGACATGGTGACCAGCCACAAAGGCTTTCCCTCTTACCTGTCACCTTTTGCATCTTTGGGAAGGCCGTCCTGGAATAACCAGGGACCATGTGTTTCGGTCTAATAATGTAGGCTTTTAGGTATGATTACACACAGAGACAGCCGGATGTTAAGAGTTACACAGAGGAGAAGGCTACATGGTGGTGCCAAGAAGGTGCTGCTTTTGAAAAAGCATGAGGCGCTTGGAGAGGAAACGAGACGTCTGAAGGTTGGAGTTTCAACTCAGGAAATGGATTCATCATTTATTAACAATGGCTTCCAAGTTTTTGAGCGCTTGCAGTGTACCAGGCACTGTGCTGAGCACTTCATGCGTGTTGCCAGGAGTGGAGATGGTGGGATGCTCACGTTACAGGCGGGGAAGCGCGATGTGAGCTGCCCCAGATACACGGTGGTAGTTGGTCAGCTGTTGAGAGGCGCTTTTCATAGGCTGGAGTGAGTGAAAAGCAAGCAGCACGTACTTTTACCAAACACCATTTTAAGCACAGGTACTAAATATGCACATACCCAAAGCAAAATTTAAAGTGTTTTTCAGTGTCACTTGCTTTGGAAATACAGATGACCCTTGAAAACACAGGGGTTAGGAGTGCTAAACCTGTGCAGCTGAAAATCTGTGTATAACTTTGACTCCCCCAAAACTTAACTACTGGAGAGCCTATTGTTGACCTGAAGCCTTGCCAGTAACATAAACAAGTAACACATTTTTTTATGTTTTATGTATCATATACTATATTCTTGCAATGAAGGGAGCTAGAGAAAAACTGTTACTAAGGAAGTCATACAGAAGAGAAAATACACTCACAGTACTGTATGTATTTTTTAGAAATACAGGTATGGGTGGACCCACGTGATTCAAACCCACGTTGTTCAGGGGTCCACTGCACAGAAATACTGAGTTTTCAAGCGTGCTTTTGGTTCTGCTGTCTAAACCCCAATTGAATTCTAGTACGTTGACCACAATACAAGAAGGTATATTACACATTCTACCCAACTGTTATGGGTGAGAAGGGTACAGTCAGTGAGAGATGAAAAACTTAGTAGAGTTTGGACAGAGGAGAAAAATTTAACTTCTGAAGTCTGCCACCCAGAAGTTTCTATTCCTCTACTTCTTTTTTTTTTTTTTTTTTTCTGCTACTTCTTTTAACGTTGCATGTTCCTAGGACCCAAAGTAGTCTTGAAGAAGCAACTTCAAGGTGGGATTAGAGCCCCTGAATCCATAGCTTTTTTTTTTTTCTAAGATTTTTATGTATTTATTTGAGAAAGAGAGAGCCATCTAGAGAGAGAGAACAAGTCGGGGGAGAGGCAGAGGGAGAAGCAGACTCCCCACGCAGGGAGCCAGACATGGAGCTCAGTTCCAGGACCCCTGGATCATGACCTGAGCCAAAGGCAGATGCTTAACCAGCTGAGCCACCCCGGTGCCCCCAGAATCCATATCTTATTAACAAGCTCCAAAGGTGATTTCTGTTGCACATCATAGTTTGAATTTCCTTTAGATTCACCTCACTCCATGTCTGTAAGCTCCTTTTTTTTTTTTTTTTTTTTGGCATTTTCCCTCTTTTGGGGCTGCTCTGGGCTGCATTCTGAATAATTCCTCCTGGGCTGTCTTTCAGTTCATGCATTCTCTTTGTGTCTGTTTCTAATCTACCGTTAAACTGATCCATTGAGGTTTCAGTTTTAATTACAGTATTATTGACTTCTCGATATTCTGTGTAATTATTTTTCTAATTTATTTGATCTTTTTTTTTTAGTGGCTCACTATTCCCTGCAGATGGATGTGTTCAGCCCTTTAGTTCTCTAAAAATAGCAAGCCATGTTTATGACTTCGTGTGATGATTTTAATATTTGAAGTCTTTGTGGGTCTCTGTCTGAGGCCAGTTGATCCTACCGTTTTACTCATGGTGCATTGGTGTTTCCTCAAGTGCTTGGTATTTGGGGCTGTATGTTGCTCGTTGTCTCTGAAAAATTGTGGGGATTCATTAATGCCTGTGACAAATACGCCTTTCTTCAGAGGGATTGAGTTTGGCTTCTGCTAGGGGCCTGGGAGTATCCCAGTACAATATCTCTTCATTCCCAGTTAATGAGGTTCCCTAGGCCATCTAAGAAAGGCAAACCCAAGGCACCCAATCCACAAGAGGCTACCCATAGTAATAAATTCCTCCACGTCTCCCTCGTTTCACCTGTTACAAAGATAACCCTCCCAGCAGTCCCCTTGGCAAGGGGGAGGAGGTTTACTTCTGGTTCATCCTGACCCTGAGACTTAGCTCTTTGGAGGAGTCTCCTTTAGATTCCCACTTTGGGCAAGCCCTGGATCTTAACTATAGTCTTTGGCAAAACCAAGACCCACATTGGTGCAGACCACCACAGCTCTTAGGAGAAAAGTTATCTCAGTTTTCCAGATGTTTATTACCCTTTACCTTTTTTTTAAGATTTTATTTCTTTACTCATAAGAGACACAGAGAGAGAGGCAGAGACACAGGCAGAAGGAGAAGCAGGCTCCATGTGGGGAGCCCGATGCGGGACTCGACCCCGGGATCACGCCCTGAGCCCAAGGCAGACGCTCAACTCCTGAGCCACCAGGTGCCCTACCCTTTACTCTTTATCACCTATTTGGTGATTTTAAGATGTTTTTAAAAAAGTATTTTTGCTCCAGCCTCGTAAGTTTTTCTCCCCCACCTTGGGAAGGTTGGTTTGACTAGAAAGCCCATTACACTGCCAGAACCAGAAGTCTCTATGCTAGAGTGTGACAAGCACGCCTCTGTTCACTCCAGCCCAAGTTAATAGAGAGGAGAACAGAAGCTCTACTTCTGGCCTGTTGTTGAGTAGGACGCTTTACTTGTCTTTGCCCAGGTCTCTTATTTTTGTTCTCCTTAAGGTATCTCTGGGTATCTTACATGAGGCGGCTCAGATCTGAAAGCAGCAGTTACTTAAATGCGAGAAGAAGGTCAAACAGATTGTAGAAGGAGGTGATGGGGATGCTGTAAAGGTTGGGAATCTTTAGATGCTGGGAATTCAGGGAGGAGGAGCTACAGCTGTTCAGATGAGCTGGAGCTGATCTTCCCTCCCGGGATCCCTGGGTGCCTGTAGCCAGGGAACACTGTTTGATTAATGCAGTGGCACAGGGTGGCTTGTGTTCATCATGGAGACTGAGAATTACAAGCGGGAAAGAGTGCTCCGGCTTCTGTCATTGAAAATTGGGTAGATAGTCTGCACCCGGGCTCCGTCTCTCTCATCTTCATTATTCCTTCAAATGGATTAATTGGCCTCTTGAGGAGAGATTGCCACTGGTTCTGAAGGATGCTTCACTTTGCCACATTATTGCCTGCCCTTCACTCTGCTCCTGAAAGTCACTCTTGAAAACACACATTCCTCTCCACCTGTGAAGCCTGATTTATCAGCCAACTCCTCAGAGAAGAAACAAGAAGATAAAAACCTCTGGTTATAAAACACTGTTATGCATTATGCTCTGTTGGCTTTGTGTCTAGACAGAGCTAAGAGACCCCTCTGTGGCCCCAGCAATACCTAGAGATGACTGCATATTTACCTCTTTTTTAGAAGAAAGATGGACTGGACAGTTTTATACATTAGATAGAGGCCACGGAGTCTGGCAAACAAAGCTGTAGCCAGGCAGTCAGGAGATGACATTTTCAACCCTGGCTCTGTCCGTCCTTTCCCAGTGAGAGGAAGCACAGCCTCATGGGGTTCCGGTCCTGACACTTACTAATTCTGTGACCTTGGGCAAGTTACTCACATCTCTGCCCGAGTTCATCATCTATACGATGGAGATAATGATGCTACCTATCTCATGGTGTTGTTGTAAAGATAAATCATGTAAATTGCTTAGAATAGAATGCTTAGCTATAGCAAGCACTCGGTAAATGTGAGCTATCATGATTATTAGGCTAGCCCAGAGCAACTGGATACAGATACTGTCAACGCCTATAAAACAGTCCCCTGTTCCAGTGAGTCATGGGAGCTAAGAGCTCCCGTTTTGAAAAAGGACATGGACAGTGGTAGCTGGCTTATTGGAGAAAGCTGGTCCACATCCAAGGATCTTTTCCACCCAGTGCATCCTTGCCATACTGATTCCATATGTGGTCGAGGGTTATCATGGTCAGAGCCAGGAGCTACCCATATTAGGAGGATCTAGAATCAGGGAGTCATCCAGAAATGCAGACGGAAGGCTAGAGAGCACCACTGGGCGGGTGCTGCTGGGAATTAGATGGGTGTGAGTCACACACAGAGCAACAGCCCCCGACCCGTCATGGGCTCCTGGGGTTGAAACAGCCAACCCATCCCCACATTTGATCCTGGCTAGTGAGCTCGGTCCCCCACCGAGCCATCCGGCCACATACAGCTAGGTTATGATAAAAACAAATTCCCCATGGGTTGCCTGGGTATGTGCATTTTTTTGAAGTCATTGAAGTATAAACTCAAGATTTTACTGTACAGAAATTACAGGGATTTTTTTAAATGGGTTTTTCCTCCCTTGAGTTTGGTAGTGGAGCTTGCATAGGTGCACAGGTTGTTGTCATGGCCTGAGGAGGGTCCTTTTGAGGTCACCAGCTGTGGGGAGGGAGGTACACTTGTATGTTCCTAGCAGAGGTGTGTGACCAGCCCCTGACTCCTGCCAACCCTGGCGCCTTTCTTAACGGCTTTTCCACTGTCTTCATCTGACTTCTTACTGTCTTTTCTTTTCTTCCCAGATTTTTTCTGTTACTCTAATTTATATTTAATATCTTTTGTGATCAGAAATAGTATATCCATGTTATGAAAAAAATTCTCAACTGCCCAGAAGTGTATAAAGTAGAAAGTGAATGTCTTTCCCCAGCTCCAGTCCCATTTCCCAGAAGTGACTATCGTCAGTGGTTTTGTGAGAACCCAGCCAGGACCTTTCTAGGTGTGTGTGTATCTATAAAACACAAATATGTAGGTACGTAGATGAGTGCATATCCATATATAAGGTTTTGTTGTTTCACTCTAAAGAGAGAATCGTTCACATGGTTCTGCTTCGTGTTTTTATCGCCTACTAGACAGTGGGTGGCTTTTTGCGTCCCCACATATACAGGTACCTCCTCACTCTTTTTTGCATGGGCTTAAGATGTCTATTGTTTGGATGTATTTAGCCACTCTGTTTTCTGTTTTCCGACCTAACTCAAGATAGTTATATAGCTCAGCTGAGAGGCCCGCTGTGGAATGGACCCCCAGCTGAGAGACAGACCCACTGTGGAATGGATGACCCACTCATCCCTTTTGGGTGAACATGATCTTGGATTCTGGATTGATTGTTTTGGGTAATGTGGAGCCTGGCCGACTTGGGCAATTGATGTGACCGTGTTAGTGGAGAGACACTATCCTGTGTGTCTGTGTGACTAGCGGACATTCTTTTGAACGTCTCAAGGGTGATTTGTAAGATGAGAGACCAGCCTCTCTCCCCAGAAGACAGGCCGAGATAATGTTAGATTGAATTTCGGGAGATGAAATTGAGTCTTTAAGTAATAGCAAAGCCTTCTGTTTCGATAGTACTTCATGCTTTTTGAAGTGCTTTCACACGCGTTATCCCATCTGATCCTACTTAGAACCCTGAAAGTGCGCAGGGTTGGGGGTTGTTATCCTGAGCCCATAGGTGAGACCGAGGATAACCAGGAGTAGAATCAGAGCTAGGATACACCCCTCCTTACCCACTCCTGGCCCAGTGTCCTCTCCACACTGAAGAGAGCACCACGCCAGGAAGAGATTGGTCTCCACCACACGGACACCCGGGAGCACTTCCCTGAAAACCCACGTGCCTTAGATAGTTGGGGTTCAGGGGAGGACATGCTAGGACGACCTGCCTTCAGGACTTCTGGTTTATGTATGTTGGCAAATTGAATTTAAATAAAATATTTAAAAGAAAAGACTTCTGGTTTAAATTGGCAGCCCAGGCACACACATTTACCTCTGCTTCCTTCTGACAGTCCGCTCAAGTGGTATTTTAAAGGGTGAACTCACAAGGACAGAGCAGAGGAGAAGACAAAACAGCAACAGCAATAAAGATGTGGAAGGTGGAGCACGGATGCATGAGCAGAAACAGACTTAGTGGGCTCAGAAGATGCAGTCCTCTCTGGCACACAGGAGAAGCCCCCAAACCCACTTCCAGAAGGCCAGCCCTGGCAGCGGGCTGACAGTGGGGCTAACCACAGGAGCATCTGTTGGAATTTCATCGGGAGGCTGTCAGCTTGCAGACCACCTCCCCCCTGGGGGCCTTGGCTGGGGTGACTGCCCCCTCCCACCCAGAGTTTATTCTCTGGGGAAGGCAAAGCACAAGGTCTCTGGAATACCTGGTTGAGGATGGGGGTTCCTTCCTGAAAGTGGATTTCGTGTCAGTTGCCATAGTGACTGTTGGAAGCCCTCATCTTTTTCCTCAGGCCATTTCCCAGAATAGTTAGCCAGTTCCTTCCAGTCAGTTCAGAAGAGTCTTTTCTGGGGGAAATCTCACCGGTTTAAAGGATTGGAAATCCCCAATGGAATCCTCATATGGTGAAGCCTGCAGTCAGCAGACCTCAGCCAGGAGCTTTTTAGCCATGCGTAGAAGTGAGTGGGCAGCCGAGAACCACCCACCACCTGGGGAAAGCCTCGAATATGAAAGACACACAGGGAGGTAGAGAGAGGAGAAGGCAAGAGAAGGGACAAGGACCTTATAGGGAAACAGGCTATATGAAGAGAACTTAAAAATAATAATAATAAAAATAAAGACAGGATGCCCCCTCTCCCTTCTTAAAGGAGCCAACAGGAAAGAACCCAGAAATTTATTTATTTTTTTTAAGATTTTTAAATTTTTATTTATTCATGAGAAAGGGGGGGGGGCAGAGCAGGCAGAGGGAGAAGCAGGCTCCATGCAAGGAGCCCGATGTGGGACTCGATCCCGGGTCTCCAGGATCACACCCTGGGCCGAAGGTGGCACTAAACCGCTGAGCCACCCGGGCTGCCCAGAACCCAGAAATTTAAAAAATGAAAAAGTTTTGACACATTTAAGGATCTATCCCAGGAAGTACAAAAACACAAAGAAATACAGAACAAGACTGAAAAGATCAGAAAAAAAATCAAGGACATGGTTAGATTTACCACTTGAATGATAGGACTTCCAGAGAGAAGAGAAGAAAACCTTGAAGGAAATCCCCCCTGAACCAGAGACAGAGTTTCCAGATGGGAAGGGGCCCAGCTAATACCCTTCCGATCTGTGAATGAGGGTAAACCACACCAGGTCCCCCACCCAGCGCCCCCAGGAGGAGATTCCAGAACATCGGGCCAAATGAAGATCCTACAAACTTCTGGAGAGGATATTCAAAAGTAAAGAAATACGTGACTAAAAATAGGTTTAAATACAAAGGTTCAAGAAGCAACACGGCATCGGACTTCTTAGTAACACTGGATGTGAGTCAGCGGTTCTGAAGTGAATAATTGCAGATTCTGCACCACGAGGACATCCTCAGAAGTGAGGAGGGAGAGACTTGTAGACAGCCCTTCCAGAGCGCTACTAAGGAACACACTCCACCAAAACGAAGGGAGGACTGCAAGAGAAAGGAAGACGCAGGATAGAGGAGCTCGGGGAGATGGGGATCCGATCTGGGGGCGTGTGGACGAGGCCCTCCAGGATGCCGTGAAGGGCATCGCTCGGGTGGCTGCGTAGCATCCAGGAGCCCCCATGCACCTGGCGTGGGCCATGCTTGTGGGGTCGTTTCTATGAAAAGACACTGATGGGGGCGCCTGGGTGGCTCAGTTGGTTAAGGATCTGCCCTTGGCTCAGGTCATGATCTCAGGGTCCTGGCTCCCCGCTCAGCGGGGGCGGGGGGGGGGGGACGCGATCTGCCTCTCTCTGCCCCTCCCCCTTCTCGTGTGCATGTGCACGCTCTCTCTCCCTCTCTCACATAAATACAATCGTTAAGAAAAGAAAAGATAGGGATAGAATGGATTCGAAGGTAGAGGAGATTGCAAAAGCTGGGGACATCATCGTCTTTGGATTCGTGAGAGCTCCGTAGCACCCTGTGGGGCGGGGGGGGAAGCCTGTGTTAATTCCAGGGAACACAGAAACCGTGGCCGCGCAGGAAAGTGTTCAAGCCGTAACGGACGGCGCCGGCGTGCCAGCGAGTAACGTTTTCACGGTCGCGATCACAGGCACGCTGATGCTGGGAAGTGACGGTCCCACTTGGAGGAAAGTGGGCGCGCGTGTGACGATAAGCCCGGTGAGTGCGGGGTCAGCAGCTGGTTCCCAGCCCCGAAGAATCGAGAGGCAGGCCTCCAGCAGTCAGGCAGAGATGGGGAGGAGAACAGGAGACCCGTCCGAAAATGGGGGGCAGTGATAGCTTCTAGGACCGGAGGGTCAAAGAATGCGATTTCGGTTATCGCCGGCCCAGGTGGAGCTCCTCCGAGGGCCCCCGGCCCCGCCGAGCACACGGCCCGGACTCGAGCGGCGCTGCAGCCCCCTCGCCTCCCAGCGCAGGCCGCCTTGGTGCTGGGAGCCCGCGACCTGACTTGCCCTGTGCAGGATAACCGCAGGATGAGTGGTTTATTGAAAAATCCAATTCTGAGCACGTCGGTCTACCACAAACCAGAAGAGGTGGCCGAGGTGCCCTCTGAGTGGGTTTGGGTCACACACAGCAGCGCGGGGCCCCTTCGCGCGGTAACTTATGATCCTGCCCTGGTCTCCAGGGCGAAACCACATGGCATCTGTCTGCTCAGTCGGATGAGGCTTCCTGCCTCTCCTCCACCCTCCTCGGCGGGCCTGCGTTGGGTACGTTGATGGTGGCACGTTCCTTAGATGTGTTGTTACGTGATTCAGCCCTGAGCCCCTCTCGGGGGAGGGGCGCAGAGGCTCCCTTCTGAGATGGGATGGCGTGGGTGCTCCTGGGCAGGTAGCCTCAGAGGCCCACCTCTGTCCCGAGCACCCTGTTCCCAGCAGGGACTCAGGAACCCGCCCGAAGTGGCTTCGCAGGTAGACACTTGCTGCCGCTCAGCTGGGTGTGGGTCACAGTAAGTTGCTTCACTTCCCTGAACCTCTGTTTTGCTTCTGGAGAACGGGGATAACCGTAGTACCTACGGTGTAGACCGAAACAGCGCATGAGACGTGTCCTTGGGACGGTACCTGCCCCACACGAGCTACTACCCCAGGATCGTGTCACCTGTGTCGCACGGGGGAAGTCACCGAATGGCTCCGAGCCTCAGCTTCCTGGTTTATGAAGTGGGGAAATGCTGCGTCTCCCGAGAGGGCGGGAACCCCTCTGTGAGCTGCCGTGTACAGGTCGCTTAGCCTGATGCCTGGCAGCCGCCGGGCCCGTTCTCCCTCCCTTCCCGTGTCCTCGGCGTCTGTCCTCACGCAGGCCCGCCTTCCCCCTGCCTGGCCACCAGAACAGCTCCTCCGGCCCCGTCCCTGCTGCTGCACGTCCTCCCTGCAGTTGCCCCGACTTTTCAGGAACGTTGGTTTTACCCCTTTACCACCGGTTATGACAACCAGACCCCCCAGCCTGTCACGTAAAGCTTCGGCTCCTTGTGCGCCCTCGTGTCGGCCACCTCTGTGGGCTCTACACCGTCCCGTGCCCGCCCCCCCCGCCGCCCCCAGCTGCCCTCTTATGAGCATCACGTGTTTTAGGAGTTGGTTGGAAACCTTCAGAAACCTTCAGAACCCCCATCAGAAACCTTCTCTGGCCACCGCTTGTTGCCGTGGCTCGGCAGCACTCCCAGCCGGGGCCACCCCTGGCCTCGTGCCGTTCGGGACAGACTTGCCTCCCGCTGGCTGCGCTGGGAAAGCGCGTGAGGCTTTGGAGTCTCGGACAGCGAGGTTCACGCCTTAGTGGTGCTACTTGCCAGAGAGACCCTGGGAACGTCATTTCCCCCCTTAGTGGCCTCACTTGTAACGTGAAAATATGTCAGCAGGGAAGAGTGACCTTATTCGGCTTCCGGATGAGGACCGTGAGAGGTGAGCTCTCCCTGAGATCCTGAGGAAGCAGCTGCAGAAGCCCCTTCGGATCACTTGCTCGCACGTGAATTCCCTTCCCTCCATTGCCTCATAGGTGCGTGTTCTGTGGCTTTCGCCCCAGCTCCTTGGGTGCGGGGCCTGCGTGTTGTGTTCATGTAAGTCACCCCCCTGGGTCAGTCAGTATGTGCCACCCCATGCGGTGGTAACATGTAGGCCCGAGCCCCAGCATTTAAAACGAGATGTGGGGATCTCTGCGGGGCTCAGCGGTTGAGCGCCTGCCTTTGGCCTGGGGCATGATCCTGGAGACCAGGGATCGAGTCCCACATTGGGCTCCCTGCATGGAGCCTGCTTCTCCCTCTGCCTGTGTCTCTCCCTCCCTCCCTCTCTGTATCTCTCATGGATAAATAAGTAAAATCATTTTAAAGATAATGCTAATAATAAAATAAAACAAGAGATGTGGGTTTCTCGCTCACCCTGCACACCCATGTGGATCCGTAGGGCCAGCCCTCCTCGTTGTGCTTCCCCAGGGAGCTAGACCTCTCACGTTTCACTGGCCACAGCAAGTCCCTTGGGCAAGTCTAATGTTCAAGGGGAGGGGTGGTGTTGGGGGTGGGGGGCTAATCGTACCGCGTATCTGGAGGGCGAGGAATTCAGGAACGTTGGTCAACCGCCTAACCACTACTGTATCCTCCAGAAGCCTGCCCCCTGCTTCGCACGTGGAGACGCCTCCTGTCGCGGCTTGGAGCTGAGGTGGTGAGACACAGCCCTGTTCTGCGGGTGCTCACGGTTCCCTCCCTGATGCACAGCCTTTGCCAGAAACTGGGAACAAATCTAGTTGTCTACGGGTTCAGCCCCATCCTCCAAGCAGTGAAGACACGCAAAGAAAGTTGTATCGCGTCTGAAATTCCGACTAGTATTCAGGGACCACAGCGCTCTGAAGTTCGCTGATTCTCGATTCACCCCGTTCACTTGGTCATTAGCTCAACAAATACCCTATGTGTCGAGACCTGCCACGTACCCGGCACTGTTGCGTCCGAGACAGCGTAGTAATAACAGGTGTGTCCCTGCCTACTCCGACCTGACAGTTGGGCCTGAGAATGGAATCTGGGCACAGCCAACCCTCCTGGGCTTGCATCGCTTCCTGGCGACCTTGGGCAGGTTCTCAGAACTCTCTGCACCTCAGTTTTACCATCTTTAAAGTGGGAATGATAACCGGCCGTAGGTATGTGCGATAGGGTTATCATTAGGAGGAGGTTGGTGGAGAACCCATAGAGAAGCCTTGATTAAGCTGTTGGCACAGGGAAAGCCTTGATAAGCACCAGCCACACCTTTTGTCATCGTCACCACCTTCCCCCTCCTCACCCCCGTTGTAATAATACTTAGGATGAAAATGAATGATGGTGGGAATGGCAGGATGTTGCACCAGTAAGGAAGGTCTTGCATTTTCCTGTAAGGACCGTATGGCAGATGGTTGTTTGCCTTACACGGTAGTCCCCAAGAGCTTGTTTCTCGTGGACCCGCAGCTCCTGGTAAAGACCACTGCGGCGCTCACACCTGCCTCGCCCCGTCTCCAACACTGTGCTGGCTCCAGCACATCCCCTCTGATGCCTCCAAGTCCCACCATCTAATCCCTTTTGAACATTCAAGTGGCTTTTCACTGCTAAGGTTCAGAGCATGGGAAGAACCGCCGAATATGAATGGAACACTTTTAAAAAGGGAGAAAACGTGCGTTTTTAGAGCCGGTATCAGTCACTCTTCCTAAGGAAAAACACATGCTAAGTCCCTCCGGGGTGCAGACACCCCAGATACGTGACCAGGCAAGGACATGTGTTGGGGCGCCCGGGTGGCTCAGCGGTTGGCCGTCTGCCTTGGGCTCGGGGCGTGATCCCGGGTCCAGGGATCGAATCCCACATCGGGCTCCCCGCGAGGAGCCTGCTTCTCCCTCTGCCTGTGCCTCATGAATATATAAATACAATCTTCTAAAAAGAGAGAAAAAGGGCAGCCCTGGTGGCACAGCAGTTTAGTACCGCCTTCAGCCCAGGGCCTGATCCTGGAGACCCGGGATCGAGTCCCACATAGGGCTCCCTGCATGGAGCCTGCTTCTCCCTCTGCCTGTGTCTCTGCCTCTCTCTCTGTGTATCTCTCATGAATGAACAAATAAAATCTTAAAAAAAAAAAAAAAAAAAAAAGACGTGGTAGGTTTGGCAGGAAGGACAGCAGAGCCAGGGAAGCACCCCTGCTCATTCCCTGCTTATGCATAAAATGGGTCTGTACCTGAGTTCAGAATCATCGAGTAAAGAAAGGGAAGTCACCCCCTGCCACTGCTACAGCCAGACATTGCCTGAATCGAGGACGTACGCACGCCACAATCCTAGTCCACCCCAGCCTTTTGACAAAATATCCATCCTCCCGCCCCTGCCCCGCCTACCCCTAGAAAAAGAAAAGTATATGCCCCATCCAAAACGCTGGCCTCATCAAATCCTGACAGTTTGCCGCCCTGTTTCACAGCTGCCTGGTAGCTGGATCTGTCTCTAAGGTCTGGCAGGAATCGGATACATCTGGCTCCACTGAGTTGTTTAATATTGTTGGCGTGAGCCGGAGAATGGGGGAAATGGCAGCAAATGTGTCCGTATCTTACGGTGAGGCACGAGGGAGTTGGAAAAAAGTATATACTTTATTTCCTCTTGATTTGAAAATGATGGGAAGCGAAGGGAGCGGGGTGTCCCCTTGCATCCCGTGTGTAGGACAAGTTGCCAGCGTGGGGCGATGCCCTCGGGCTCCGCAGCGGTGTGGCCCGGGAGGACGCGAGGCCCCGTCTCATCGGTATGCAGCGTGGCCCTGGCATTACACACGCTAATCCCGACACAGTAAGCTGTAAAGGAGGCGCTTGCTTTCTTGCTTCGAAATGAATGGAGCAGCCTGGAATCTTCCAGTTTTACCTCCTGCGTTAACCTGGAGCGATGCCAGCGTGTCGGGCTTTACTCCGGGGAACTCGCATCATGTGAAAACCTTAAATCAGGCCTGTCCGCCAGTACACGCGGTTCTAATCCGGTGAATATTTTTAGCTAACGATGCGCATGGGGCCCTTGAGCGCCACAGTCGTGCTCTGCTAAGACCATGCAGATGTAACCACTTTTGCCTGTGTTTTTTTTTTTTTTTTTTTTTTTCCTGGAAGGAATCGATAAGTCCCCACGCCTCCATGGTTTTACCCAAATCCCTCACGCAGCGCACCAGGCATTGGGCATGTCTTAACCTTGGCGGTAGTGCGCGGCCCGATCTCTGGGGTCGGGTTCTCTTACTGTGAGCCTGGGAAGGTTTAAAAGGAAGGATTGTCTTTCCCTTTGTTTTTTTTTTGTTTTGTTTTGTTTTGTGTGTTTTTTTTATAAATTTATTTTTTATTGGTGTTCAATTTGCCAACATATAGAATAACACCCAGTGCTCATCCCATCAGGTGCCCCCCTCATGTCTTTCCCTTTGATTAGCCACTTACTAGGAACCAGAACCTTTGACTCTGTCAAGTTATGGGAACTTGAGCCCAGAGTCCCGGCTGTGGAAGGTGGAAGGAGAGATGCATTGAGCAGCCATCCGCCTGCCCCTGGTCCCTCCTGGACGCGGGGAAGTTAAAACACTGGGACTCGTTTTAATGAATGAACCTCACGTGGAACATCATTCTTCAGAGCCACGCACAGATGTCTGAAAAGGAAAATTTCTTTCCAGAAAACTCAGGTTTTTCGTAACTACCTCTTTCATACTGATGGCTCATTCCCAGGGGAGTGATTTTTTTTTTTTTTTTACACTTCCGTTCATCCAGGAAAAGAGAGAACGTTTTGAGAATCCTAAAAAGCAATGTGGGATGGATCTTTCAGTGACAACTCTTTGTCGGGGAGCCCCGTGTGCTGAGTGAAGTGCTGGATAGAAGGTCAGTGCAGTGCAGTTAGGAGCACGGACGCATTAGCCGATGGCCTGGGTGCAGATCCTGGCCGCGGCCCGTCATCCTGTGTGAGGTTGTGCCGGGCATACAGCCTTGCAGTGTTATGGTTTCCCCTTTGGTGAAATGGGGCTACCAACCATACTTCCGTCATTCTGAAGTGCTCGGAATAGGGCCTGGCCTGTAGTAGGTAGTCGAACGGTACGGCCACCTTTGCTGCTACTGTCGTTGATCGCATTATTATCATTATTAATTATCGTTAACGATTACTAGATGCTGGGAACAAAAATGTCCACAAGAATGAAACAAAAGCCACTGTGGTCCCTGTCTTTATGGAGCACAGGGTTTCCTGGGGGAGGCACACACTACATACAAGATCATAGTAAAACTGTGACTGTGGTTTGTGCCATGATGACGGAGAGCTAACTCTTTCCAGGGAACACAAATGAGGAGACCTGTCCTGATCAGGAAGGTTGTCAAGGGCTTCCCTGAGGAGGGGATGATTGCCCTGAGATCAAAGGGAGGCAAAACATTAATTCATTACAAAATAATTCAGAGGAACGCCTGGGTGGCTCAACGGTTGAGCATCTGCCTTCGGCTCAGGGCGTGATCCTAGAGTCCCGGGATCGAGTCTCCCATCGGGTTCCCATCAGGGAGCCTGCTTCCCTGCCTGTGTCTGCCTGTGTCTCTGCCTCTTTCTCTGTGTCTCTCATGAATAAATAAATAAAATCTTAAAAAAAAAAAAAAAAAAAGAACTCAGAAAACACCAAAAAGCCACTGATAATTCATCCATCCAACGATAACCACTATTAACATTTTACTTCGCAGCCTTCTGTATCTTTTTTTTATGAATGAATAAAAACACACACACAGCATGCATATTTCCTCATCCCCCAAAGTGGCATCCCGCTCTTAAAAAAAATACATGTTTTCCCCTAAAGTGCCTTCTTTCACTAAGCCACCATACCACAGACACCTTACTGTGTCAGCCGTGGGGACTGACTTCCTGATGGCTGAGAGCCCCTCGGGACCTTCCAGATGGTGACCCACCTGCTTACCTCCCCGCCCCAGCCCTCCCTTTCCTTCCCACAAGGCAGGATGGTTCTGCAAGAGCCAGCCCTGCATGGCATCCACCTGACAACCATTGTCACCCGGACACCGAGCTTCCGTCTCTGCACGGCTGCTTCACAGGACCTGCTGAGAATCTCCAGACTCCCCGCAGTGTAGTCTGATGTGCACATGGTACCCGGAAACTTCATGGCTACTTCTGAAAACATAACTTGGGTTCCCAACCAGCTGTTTAACATGTGGAGGAAAAATTTATCCACGTGCCTATCACCTACCTTCTTTCTTAAAGTACCTCTTCTTTTGGGGATCCTGAATTCTAAAGAATTCCTCTTGGGGAATTTGCTCCTAGGGTCTTTTTTTTTTTTTTTTTTTAAAGATTTTATTTATTCATGAGAGACACAGAGAGAGAGGCAGAGAAATAGGTGGAGAAGCAGGGAGAAGCAGGGTCCATGCAGGGAGCCTGACACGGGACTCGATCCCGGGACTCCAGGACCATGCCCTGGGCTGAAGGCAGGTGCTAAACCACTGAGCCACTCAGGAATCCCCCTGCTCCTAGGGTCCTAAGAGACCCCCACACCTTATTTGTCTCTTGGAGGATGAGTCCTCTTGAAATGGCTGAAGGCCCAGGTCACTAGGATTCACCTTTAAGGGACATAATTTTCATGGATTCAAAAAAAGGAAAAAACCATCAATGGCCTTGTGCTCTGTGAATTGACTTTCCGCCTCTCTCTCCTCCTCCTCTACCCAGTGACAGGTTGATTCATTCTTTGCCTTTGCGGTACAATTGAAGACCTGTCTGCTCCCTGGCTGAGGACCCTGTTAGCGGGTATATATATGGGCTCTGTCCCGTGCCAGGTGGGGTGACGGCAGCTGCTCAGCGTGTGGCAGCCCCAGCCTCCTAACAGCACCCTGTCCAGCTTCCTTTGTGCCACAAAGACTTGTCTTGATTTGGTTTTCTTTCTTTCTTTTTTTTTTTTTTTAAGGTTTTATTTATTTATTCATGAGAGACACACAGAGAAGCAGAGACACAGGCAGAGGGAGAAGCGGGCTCCCCGCAGGGATGTGGGACTTGATCCCAAGAATCTGGGATCACACCTTGAGCCAAAGGCAGATGCTCAACCGCTGAGCCACCCAGACGTCCCTTGACTTGGTTTTCACTTCTCTTTTCCTCATACTCTCACAGCTTCACCTTGAATCAGTCCAAAATGTCCAAGGTCAGTGACCAAGGTCATTCAGTAAAACTGTGGAATGGTGCTATATCTGTTCGGGCTCCTGTGACTAAATACCATAGCCTGGGTGCTTTAGACAACAGATGCTTATTTCTTGTAGTTGGAGAGGCTGCGAAGTCCAAGTACAGCCCAGTTTGGTTCCTCTGAGACCGTCTTCCTGGCTTGTAGAGGGCCACCTTCTTGCTGGGTTCTCACCAAGCAGGGAGAGAGAGAGCGAGCAAGCTCTCTGGTGTCCCTTTCTTCGGAGGGTGCAGATCCTCTGAGAAGAGTCCCACCCTCATGACCTCATCCAACCCTAATTGCCCCCCAAAGGCCCTACCTCAGATAGCATCACGTGTGGCTTAGGGTTTCAACGTGTGAATTTGGGGGAGGGGACACAGATATTCAGGCCATAACCAACAGGTCTTGGGACTCGGGGTGAAGGACAGTATGCAACTAAGATACTGTGGCTGGTAGAAGAGAAAATCCAGACTGTCGGGAGGGTAGGGAGGGCATCCAGAGGAGGGTGGAGGGGTGGAAGGAGTGGCAACACATGCCAGCTTTGCTACTTACTGGCTATGTGGCCTCGAGACACACGTAATCTCTCTGAACTGACCTTTCCTGCTCTCGTGAAAGGGGGGCTGGGCATGCTCGTTCACGGGCCAGCCAGGAGTTCTTTATTTATGAGTTTATGCGTCCCGGCAGCGTTCTTGGTTCATTCAATCAATCAAGAGCTACAGATTTTTTTTTTTTTAGATTTTATTTACTTATTCATGAGAGACACGGAGAGAGAGAGAGAGGCAGAGACACAGGCAGAGGGAGAAGCAGGCTCCATGTAGGGAGCCCAATGTGGGACTCAATCCCGGGTCTCCAGGATCATGCCCTGGGCCGAAGGCAGACGTTGAACCACTGAGCCCCCCAGGCACCCCGTAACTATGGATTGATTGGTAGGTTGGTTACCTGGGATGTGTCAGGCACTGTGTTAAGTGTTGCAGTTAAGTGAATCTCATGTGTGTTCCCAAGCCCCACATGCAGGACAGGATGGGCACTCAGTGTTTCCTTTCAGGTCCCACACAGAACGGATCATGGGAACGGGGGTTAATGGGAGTGAGCCAGTCATGGAGCTGGTGCTCGCCCAGCATGGTGACAGACTGGGGAGAGAGAAACATTTTGTTTTGTGAAGCCCGAAAGTGAAGTGCTCTGGGTGCAGGATTGCAGTGGGTCCTGAAAAGGGTAATCGGGAGAGACATCTGGGGGTGGAAGCTGGGTGGGGCAATAATGGGAGCCACATGCTGACCTCTGAGGCTGGAGGTGCAATTACTATTAGCACGTAGAACGATAAGCCCATCGCCAGAAGATAGCCAGACCATTGGCAGGCCTCCCCACCCACCACAAATCTTGTCTTTGTTGCTAGATGGTAGAAAAATAGCCGTATGACTCCAGGGACATTTATGAGACTAACCTCTTATTATAGCTTGACGCGAACAACCTTGCATTGGAGTTAGAAGTCATCACGTCACGTTTTTAATGCACATCGTAAGTCTCAGTAACCAGGTTGTTTGCCATCATGGGTGGTGATGGGGGTTTTGTTGTGTGGTTATTGGGTTGTGTTTTGGTTTTGGTGTGAGGTGTTGGGTTGTTTTTTTTTTTTTTGTATCTTTTAAATTAATTTTCAATTAAGTTTTGAAAGAACAAAGTATAAAATTAACTAACTTGCAATTAATTTCAACAGTAATTATGCAAAAATTCTAGGCATGTGAAAGATGGGGGGCACGGAATAATTAGTCGTGGATTTTTTCACTACCATAATTACCCTGATGAATATGTATGAGGCCGTTTGGGAAAGGAACGCACAGCAAGCAGTTGTATTTAATTAAACTTTTAGCTGGCTTAGCTCAGGGAGCCTGCATTGTGTTTTAGTCTCTCAGACTATTAGCAAAGCCTCCCCAAACAAATAGCTCCCAGAAACATAGAGGAGAAAGTCACAGGTGTCTTCTTGCTCAGGTATCCTCTTAATTCTGTAGACTTCTGGTTTTCTTGGACCCTCGGCATGGCATGCATCGTTGTCCAGGGGGCCGACTGGACAGTACCTCGGATTATCATTGCTATGGCAAGGAAGCCTAGCCTAAGCCTGGCACACAGGCCGCTTTGTTTTAAGTGCAGCCCGTGTCTCACACCCTCCGTTGGGCTTCCCTTCCTATCGTGCGGGATGTAGGAGCTGGGTTATAACAAGCCTATGATCAGAACAGCATCTCCTGGATTGAGCCGTTACTGCAGGCCGCTCAGTATGCTAAGCTCTTGACGTGCATTATTCTCTCTTTCCCGTCTAGCCACTGAGATCTGAGACCAAGGAACTTGCCCATGGCCGCTTGCCTAATGGCAGAGCGACGTTTGAACCCTGCTCTTTCCGACCCTATGACCTGTGCAGTGTGCCACTCATTCACTCTCCTGTTTGTCCAAGCTGGAAAGAAAAAAGAGCTAGAAATCCTTCTAGTCCTCACTTGAGGCGGCACGTGGAATTTATTCCACTTGCTTGTTTTTCTGAGGTTGCCCTCCTGCTGCAGATGGACATACCAGGGGTATCTCAGCCCGTGAAGCAAGGCCCTGATAGGAGGGCATGACGAATAATACTGCAGAGGTAGTAGGATGGCGGTACCTCCAGGGGCGGCCACAGATGTCCCCTGAGCTCCTGGGCTGTTTTCCTACCACTGTGTTACGAGCTTTATAAAGACCAAGTCCGACCTTCTCAACACCCCAGGATGTGGCTGCTGTTATGCCCGTGCTACAGGTGAGGAAAACTGAGGAGTTTAAGTCACTTGCTAAGATTGCAAAGCCAGTAGGTGGTAGAGCCAGGATTCAAAAGCAGGCCAGGCAGCCTCCAGAGGCTAGAGTCTATACTGGACATCAGAGCATCATGTTCCCAACCCCTTTTATTATGTAAGGGCCGCCACTCACTGGGTAGGAAAAGGCCGTCTTCAGTCTTTCCTGCTGGTGGCAAGAGCCAAAGTCTCAGTGTTGGCAGTCTGGGGAGATGTCCCCTGGTTGCAAAGGAGATGATGATATTTGGGTGCTTGTCAAGAACTTTCTAGAATCTCCAGAGCAAAGGATTAGAGAAGCATAGAGCATGTCTCACTGCAGTCATTACGGGATCGTGTTTTTATTTAACACTGAGGTTCCCTTTTCCAAATACAAAACCGCCAAAAGGCCTCTCAGCCTCATCCCTTCTCTGTTAGGTCAAGCTCTCTTGATCAGTGACTACTTAGGATCGTTGAAGCCCTGTCTCTTCGGGGTCAGTGGTTACTAGCTAGAATGGTGTGTGATTTCTGCAGGCAGTTACAGCTTACCAGAAGGGCCGGGATGGGCCCTAGCGAATGCTGATTCCATGGCCCTCATCCAGTTCTCATTAAGCTCGATGGCTTTAGTAAAAAAAGAAAAAAAAAAAAATCCATCACACACAGCTCCTACCAGACTGCCATTAGTGGAACCGGGAAGAACCTTTCGCCAAGTGAAGCAATTTCCTCATTCTTTAATTAAAGCAATTTGGGGCTGAATGTATTTATGGGCAGACTCGCTGAAGTGAGACAGAAGTATTTTACAGTGTGCATGTCAGAGGAAGATCACAACATCCCGGGTATCCCTCCATCGTACGTAGGGCAGGTACGTACAGGCAGATCAGGCCGGAGCCAAGTCTTTATGCAGAGTCACAGGCGGCAGAAGGAGGTGAGAAACTGTGGCACGGAGAGAGGAAGCGGTTTGCCCAGAGTTGGAGAGCGAGCCAGCCAGTGGCCACACTGGCCCAGGCCCCACCTTCGGGTCCCACCCTTAGACATGCCTATCTCCTACCAGCATCCCGTTTGGGTCATCATGTCACTCTTACCCTGCAAAAGTCTGCAGAGAGCTACCAGCCCCAGGCCAGACCACCTGGCCCTGTGCACCAGCAGCCCCTGTGTACCCCAGGCTCCCAGCTCCTTCCTCCTCTTCATTAATAGGAGGCCAGAATTCTCTGGAACTAAGATTTTATATGTTCTAAGCTCTGCCTGGGGTTCAAGATCACTCTTCAATTGTTCATTCAATTTGCATTTGCCTTATTCTTAATTCGAACAAAACCTGTAAGTTTAGGGTGAGGTAAGGTGACAAAACCGTGGTCCCTTCTTGGTCTCCGCAGGGGACGCATTCATCTTTTTATCCACAAAGAGAACCAGTAATGGGGGAAATGCCAGAAGTGACAACATCTTTAGCTTAGGGCTCAGGGTTTTCAGAGCTGCTAAACCAAAGGAAGCAGGAAAATCTGTAACATCCCCTCTTATTCCCTCAACAGTCTCGTACAGAGCGAGAAAGGGTTAAGAGCTTGTTTATCTGCCATCAGACAAGATGCTCCAGAACAGCTCCAGCCTCAGTCTGTACTGTCGAGACCACAAGGGGAGTCTGTAATCATGACTGATGATGAGTTCTCCTCCTCTGGAGCCAACAAAAAAATAACAATTAACTGAGTTTTCCTTTATCTCCTTCATCCATGTGTTTAATTAGTGCAATTGGACATAGATACTATTGCAAGAAAGCTTTGCTGGGATGATAGGGTGGCCAGCAAACTCTCAGAAATGATAAGGAGACTATTAATTGACAGGCATTTTGTTGGCTTCTGCCTGGAAGCTTCTGCCCTGAGTCTCCACCAAGGACTCGAGGTTGGTATTGACACCAGTGTCTCCTGGTTGCTCCGGGCGAAGGCATCACCAGAGGGACACCTGATACATAGAAACAGCAGAAGTAAGCCCGCAGCCCTCAACTTATGCCCAGGAATTATCTCTTACTTCCTTTCAACTTGAAAGTTCTGAGATTGGAGGAGGAAAACCATGGGGAATCCAGAGAACTAAATCCTTGTGAGAAAAGAGAACATTCTTTATGAAATACTGAGCGGTGATAATAATGCTTATAATGGCTAATACTGTGTGTGGTGAGCATTGTGACTGTAAGTGGATTGTAAACCCATAATTTAAGGCTTATTATCACTTACTGGTTCTACGGATATTATGAAGCACCTGATAGAGGTATGTAAGCCTGAACTTAGTGCTTGGAAGCGAGAGGAACACTTTATCAACATGACTGAAATGGGAATCCAACACTTGAGAGATGTAGGGTTTTCTTTGTAGGAAGCTGGCTGTACCAGTAACTCTGTAGCAAGGCAGGGAATAAGTGCCACAAGGTGGATCAGGTGAGGGGCCGTCACAGAGAAGTTATTTCTGGTTGGAGGGCTGGGGGGTGGGCGAGAAGTCAGGGAGAAAATAGTGGCCATCTGAGTCTTGAAGGCCAGTGATGTGGACAGGAGGTCATGTTGGGAAGGACATCGTAGGCCAAGAGAGCGACGGTCCTAAGAAGGAAGGGCATCTAGAACCCTTTACCCATAGAGCCATGTGACTAGTGGGACTGCCCTCTGCTTTCAGCTCTCCTAAGGCACGAGTTGACTTTACCCTTTGGACACAAGTAGCTCTTGCTCCATGTCCCTTTAGAGCGCACAGTGATGCTCTCAGCTGACACTGTGGTCCCATCTGAAGGCTCAACGCAGGGAGGGTCAGCAGCCAAGCTTACTCTCTTGGCAGGATTTGGTTCCTAGTGGGCTGCTGGGAAGAGGGCCTCAGCTCCTTGCCGGCTGGCAGGTGGAGGCCTTCCTCAGGTCCCTGTCAGGTGGACTTCCCTGCAGCACAGCTCTCACCCGGGCCCTCAGAGCAGGCGAGGGAGGGAGAGAGAACAAGCAAGCACTCAAGACAAAACAAGCCACAGGCTTTCTAGAGCCTGGTATTGGAAGTGACAGCTTGTAATCTCTCCCATATTCTGTTAGAGGTGAGAAAATAAGTCTGGCCCACCTCACAGGAAAGGGTCCCCACAGGGGTAAAGAATCAAAGGGGCCATCTTCAGGGTTGCCCACCACATTGGGTGGGAAGGGGGGGAAGTGACAGGACCTGAGGTCAGAGAGGGCCTCCGAGGCCTTTTAAAGACTTTGGGTTTTAGTTTAACAGTGACTGAACTGCAACCTGACCCATCCACAAGGATTTTTTTGGTTGTAAAAGATGATAATAGGAAAAGATTGGAAGGAGACCCTAAGTGCCTGTCGTAAGTTCTGGTTAAGTAACCAGTGGCACGTCTCTTCAGGTAGCACACCACGCAGCTACTACTAGTGGAGAGTTTTAGAGTTGATTCCAGGTCCAAGGCCAGGAAATACCAGAGTCTGAAGTATTTTGATGCCAGAAAGTAAACAAGTAAACATACAGAATCATGGAGGTGCGTTGAGCAGTGGCAGGAGCTGCGCCAGCCTGGAAACGCTCCCCATAGCCAAAAGTGGACACAACCTATGTCACAAATCAAATAATAATAGTATTGGATCATAGCTTGGGGAGTAAAATAAATATTCATGAGTCTCTCTGACATAAATAAATAACCAAATAAATAAATAAATGGGAGGCAGGGGCGGATCGTCCTTACAGACAAATTCCAGGTGGTGAATGGAGAAGGTATGAGGGAACCTGAGAAGCACCATGAGAACAGGACTGTCGTCATCGCTGTGGACAAGATCTCTGATGAATACCAGTGCTGGGGGGACGTCTGAAGTCTAAGCAAGGACAGGATCGTCGCATCGTCTCAAAGGCTCTCCTCCAAGATGGTATGAACTCCAAAAGGAAAAGCTGAGACTGGACGGTGAAGATTGTCGCCAGGTGGCACCTTCGGTTGACCAGATGACCGTGGTGAACACCAGCCGTGGGCGCGCCGCAGCCATCCTCTGGTGGGACACACCGAACAGGACGCAGCACCTCGGCGACAATCTTCCCGGGAACATGCCTTCACGTCTTCTCTTTGATCGTGAAGCTACATCAGAAAAGCCCACACGGAGGGACAGTCTCCAGAATAACTGCTCGGTCTCTTCCCAAGTGTCAAGGTCAAGGAAGACCAAGCTGTCCTAGCTGAGAAGACACAGATGCTCTGCAGGCTCCTGGATTGGGTGGTAGGACAGAAGGAGAACATTAGTGGAGAACTGGGGAAGTCTGAGAAAATCCTGGAACGTAGTGAATATAATCGTTCTAAATAGGGGGACCTCTTCGTTTGGACCGTCACTCTGTGGTCACGTTGGGGAAAGCTGGGTGTGGCTCTCTGTACCATTTCTGAAACTCGCCTGTAAATCTGAACCTACCTCAAAATTAGAAGTTTTTTTTGTTTTGTTTTGTTTTTTTAAAGGAGAGCCTGGCCTATCGCAGTGCTGTATGGGTATTTATTAAATAGACGAAATGATATTTGGTTTTTAAAAGATTGGTGTGGTTCATGAGGTTAAAAAAAATTAACTAAAATTAATAGATATTTAAGACATGTGCTGAAAGTACTAGGTATTTGCTAATATATGCCTCGACTAGTTCTGGAAGCTCACATGAAAATAAAATGGTACCAGTGGTTGCCTCTGGGGAGGGGACTCTGGTGGCTGAGAGACCGATAAGGAAACAGTTGCATTTTTCTCTGCAGATCCTTTCTGACCTTCTGAGTTTTGAATCAGGCATCAATTGCCTATTCAAAAAATACATTAAAAAAATAATCTAAGCGGCCGTGGGAGCTCTGAGGTTCTGTAGGCGCCCTATCCATTCTCCGGGAACCCTAAGCCCATTGTGGTGACCCAGGATCCCCTGGCACCCTGGCTGTGCCCCAGTGGATGCTCAGTAAAGGGTTAACGAATAAGCAAGTCGCCCCGCCGTTGGCCCGCCGTGGGATTGATCACGTCCATGGGATTGATCACGTCACGTCCTCTTACTTCTCTCCCCGAGGAGGCCAGCTTGGCTCCTCTCTCAGCTCCAGAAGGCTTTGACTTCTTCCCTGGCTGGTTTTAACACAGCCCCATTAGGGTTTAAAAATGCTTGCTTGAGCTCTCTGACCTGTGTTCAGTGTCTGGAGAGCTTTTGACAGGGATACATGGATTTGAAAGTGGCCTTGGGGGAACTTGGTGATTGTTTCCTCTTTAAAGAATCCAGCAGGTAACTTTGAATCCTCCACGGCCTCAAACCCTGCAGTTACTCCTGTCTTCTGGAACAGCCAGGTGCCTTGACCCGGTGCCCAGGAGGCCCTCTGGTGTTAGAATGGATCCTCCCTCGCCTTATCTTGGGGAACAGTAAAACCTCCACCAGGCCTTCATTTCAGGAAGCGTAACTGTGCGACGGCCCAGCACGGCTCAGGAGACAGGATTGCAGGGTCAGCCGGGATTGGCCAGCCGCACAGGGCGGTGGCGGCCCCAGAGAGCAGCCGACCTGACCATTCAGGTATTTCGTATCCTAGATTGACACCACGTCTGCCACTGCCAATGGGAAATCTCAGTCACTGGCTTCCACAGGCCACAAAAAGCAAGAGCTCGGGGAGGCCTTGCAGGAAGGTTCCTGATTTCTTGGTTAACTTCCTGTGCAGTTCTAGCACCTTCTCACAGTCACTACCTTTTGCATATTCCAAAAGAGACTGAATCCTGGGTAAAAGCGGCCGGTATACCTCTCAGCTCATGGCTCGTTACCTGTCGGTCTGCTCAAGGAATCAAGATTAGACCCGTGGGGGCCAGACGGTCAGTATTTGGGGCTCCGTGTGCCCTAGAGCCTCTCGTCAGCCACAGTAGCACAAGAGCAGACAGAGACTCTGCGTAAAAGAACGGCCGTGGCTGCGTTGCAGGAGCCCGTGATTTGTAAGAACAGCCAGCAGGCCAGCCTTCGCTGATGCCCGAGCGAGAGCATGGGGTGCGGGAAGGCAAGGGGCTCCAGTCAGGCTGTAGAAGAGTCAAGGGCCAGATCAGAGAGGCCTCCCTAGGCCATCGTTACAAAGTCAGATTTCGAGTGCAAAGCAGCCGTCTTATGTGCTTCCTCAAAAGCTCGCTGAACGCAGCGTGGAGAATGGAGGGGAGCGAGTGGAGCAGGGTTGGACCTTGGGAGGCCACTCGGAAGTTCATGTGGGGATCCACGGTAACTTGTCCCAGCATCTGGCACCGGACTTGGCAGGAACCCGCCAGGACGTCCAGCTCCAGGGAGGCCGGGGGGGCCCTTGGGGGATCGTATTGGATACCCGATGGTTGTTTCCTCAGCGGCCACTAATGTGATTGGTTTGCAGCGACAATGGCGTGCCCGAGGTCGGCTCCCCGTCTCCCTGGCTTTTCAGGTCAGCCTCTCCCTGCAGTACTATTTGTGTAGGAGTGCGCGACCTCCCAGACTGGAGCTAGCGTGGCAGGACTCGGCTGGGGCTGCTGACGCTGCAGGCTCCGCCGACCCGGGTACTGGAGTTCACCGAGCCTTCTTAGACCAGAACCCAGCTGACCGCCGAGTCCTAAGAATCTCTGCTAAGCATGGATTTTGCAGCTCCCGCCAAACACTCCGGGCGAAGAGACACAGTAAACAGTAGGAAGGGCAATTCTGTGCAGCCGGCCCCATTCAGCAGACGCCAGGAGGCCTGTGCTTCTGCTGGACACGAGCGCTGATGGGCACTGGCGGGCACTGGCGGGCAGGAGCAGCCTCGGGGCCAAATGGGGGAGCCCAGGTTGCCTGAAGCCACTGTGCACACAGGAGGCCGAGTGCCCCGGAGTCTCCCCCTTGACGGTTAGGACGATGAGAACAGCGATCCCGGTTCCTGACTCATCACCAAGGCTCCCGCACCCGCCTGCTGGCGCAGGCAGCTTTTGCTCTCTGTGGTCGTCAGTAGAGGAGGCACCAAAGGACTGTCCCCCGCCGCCCCGCCTTCCTTGCACTGTGCTCTTCTGCTGACATTTTTGCTAGCCGTGACAATTGAACGGAGTCCTCAAAAGGCCACCCAGGCCCTCACTCCAATTATCCTCATCACTGAGTTTGGGTAGCAATCTAAGCTCCTAATTTAAAAAAAAAAAAAAAAAAAAAAAAAACCGTTTTCAGCCTTAAACAGCCAATTAAGTTCCTTATTCTCCAGCCAGTTCTGTAACTGCCCTGTGCCTATTTCTTAGCAGAGGCCGTTGAGCACCGAGCTCCCCGGCTTCTCACTGGCACCTTCCGCATCAGAGGCCGAGATCAAGCTCTGGGGGCGAGCGGCAGTTCCTAGCGGGCTTCAGAGAGCTCTGGGATCACAGGCGGTTTCCTCCGAGCCAACACGCCCGCCTTGGCCAGGAGCAGCTTGTGAATCAAGGGCCGCCGGCGGCAGCTGGCTGTCTCAGGACACCTGCCAAAGAGGCAGGGCCTTTCAGGGCTGCTTCCCTGCCCTCTGCCTAGGAGAAGGCGTGAGTGAGAGACACGGAGGATCAAGACAGGACCCCCTTGGTCTCTTGGAATCCATCAGAGCAGCGGAGAATTTCCTCGAAGACGTCCACTTCCTTCTGTCCTCAGTTTTACAAACTCTCATGTCGGACTCCCCTCCCCTCCCTCTCATTTTCCATCTGATCTTCGGGTGCTCGTCTCCCGCCTCTGGACGGTCCTCACGTCCCTAGCTCCCTCCCTCCTGGCAGATGGGCCCCGTCCCCTGGTTTCGGGCTCCGGCCAGGACAGCTCCTGCTGTGGTCCACCCGATGTGGGGCCGGCGGGCGGTGTGGATTTTCCCATCACCCTTCTTCTAGTTAATTTTAGAAACTTGAGTTGCCATGGCAATGGTACAGTGGGATTTCCATGGTTCTCTTGTGACTCAGCCATTTGCCGGTCTGCCGTTTAAATTAAACTTTTTCAGTTCAGTGGGGACACGAGGCATGCTTGGAATAGGGACCTGTCAAGGTGCTGTGGCCCCCACGAGATGGGTAAACAAGAAAGTCAGAGTGCGTAGGGGATGCTTTTGGTTTACAATGACCGTTTCTGGAAGCTTCTGTGCTAGAGAGAATGGGCCCTAGGCAGTAGAGGTAATCTGAGGATGCCCGAGAGATGGGGATCCCAGGGTCTCTCCATGCAGTGAGCTCCCCCAGGGTTGGCTGTTTGGGTTCTGGAGTCCCCAGCACTGAGCACACGGCCAACCCTCAGTGTAGGCCGAATAAGTGGATATCAATGAATGTGCTCTCAGCCAGGCTTTCCTCCTCCTCGGAGAGAGCGTGGAGTCCTAACCGCTAGGCCACCAGGGGTGTCAGTTCCCATCCTTCCTTACAAGGCCACAGCCTCTGTGTCCCTAAAACCTAAAATCCCACGGTCTCCTTCCTGTCTCCTCCGGGTGGAGCATCCTCCCCCCACCCGTGGCATCCCCCCCACTGGCCAGCACTCGTGAAGCCCTTTGTAACTGCGTGCGAGGGGACCAGACTCACAGGTGCCAGGAAGTCAAGAGCAAGCTCAGCGTCGGCCCCCTTGGCTCCCGTCTCCCACGATGGCCCTTGGTGTGGGTGAGGATTCTGCGCCGGGGGCGGGGTTCCCCCTGGTTTACAGACATACTTCGTAGCTGCCACCCGCCGCCCCGAGTCCCTCATGGTCTCTGGCAGAACTGGGGCTCAAGCCAGCCTGAGCCCGAACACCGGCTCCGAGCCGCAGGCCGCAGCGTGCTTGGGCCCGGCTCCCCCGCATCTCCCGTCCCCCACATCCTGCAGCTGCCCGCTCCCCGCGTGAGCAGGAAGGGCTGGGGTGAGAGGCAGCCCCGCGGGCACCCAGGAAAGCTCTGGATGGATCCTGCTCTGGGCCAGGGTGGCCCCGGGGCTGGGAGGGCGGTGGGAGGAAGGGAAGCCAAGCGGAAGGCGCCCCTGGGAAGTGGAAGGTGCGGGGCAGTGAGCGGCGCAGAGCCCGGGCAAGTCCCGGGTCCCCAGGCCACCTCGGGAGAGGAGCCCGTGTGCTCTGGCTGCAGGCGCCCAGCCCTGTGCTGGGGCGGGGGGGACTGGGTGACTCTGGGAAGGGGTGACGTTGCCCCCGTCTAATTGATGACAGGGGAGGTTCTGGAAGGATGGGGCCCTGTTTTTGTACCAAACCCCTGGCCCATCCTCTACAGTCCTGGGCTGGCACAGCTTACACCTCGTGAATCTCTGGGTGTTGGTCGGACACGCCAGGGCTCAGGTTGCAGCTCTGTCACTTTCTGGCTGTGTGACCCGGGAATCACGACCTGACGTCTCTGAGACGTTCCCACCCGTGAGGCTGAGCTCCTGGCCACGAAGCACTTGGCACATTGGTGTTTAGTCTCACGTGGAGGACGCAGGGGCCTGTGGTAGGAGGACCACATGCTGAGACCAGACTTTGAGAGTCACCGGAGTTAGAGACCCTCTGCCCACTTTCTCCCACGCAGCATCTTAGGCGTTGGGAACACAGTGATGACTGAGCAGGATACGGCCCTGCCCACCCAGTTACATTCCAGTAGGGAAGAGGTGATTGCATACAAATACGGCAGACGGTGACGGGTGGGGACAAGGGCTGTGACAGAAGATAAGGCCAGAGGAGGGAGGGGACAGATGGAGAGGCTTGGCGGTGGCTCAGAAAGTCTTCCCACTGACACCGATCTGGGACAGGGACTTGGGTGGGATAGAGTGTGAGTCATGCAGATTCCCGGGAAGCAGCATTCAGAGCAGAGAACATGCAGCACGGGCAAAGGCCCTGGGGCAGGCATGTGCTTGGCGTGTTCTGAAACCACAGAAAGGAGACCAGTGAGTCTGCAGCGCGAGAAGCTGGGGAGGAGCAGAAGTAGAGGCCGTGGTAGAGATTCGGACTTTATATGGTATGAGGGGAGCTGCTGGAAGGTTCTGAGGAGGGGAGTGACGTGAACAAAGGCATTTGGGTTCCAGAAGTCCCACTATGCAGCTAAGGGAACAAAGGCCAGAGGGTGAGTGGCGGTGGGGCAGAGGCTCCCAAGGTGGGGACAGGGGTGGCCGAGGGGAGGGTGCGGGACCAGGACAGGCTGGGGGCTGGTATGCAGGGTGCTCCCTGGGATCAGCTATGCCTTGCGCCCCTCTTTGAGGAGTCCTTGTCCCACCAGCACTGGGAGCAGTGGGACGGAAGCCCCAGAGCCCAGGGTGCATGAAACCGCCTTCCTTCTAGGGTGCGAGGGCCCGAGTGGTCTTGCTGAGACTTTCTGGAACCTCCAGGAGGGGTGAATGAGGTCGTGTCAGTAAAGCTGCTTCTTGGGAGCCCCTCTCCTAAGGCTTCTCTTATCAGCCTTTTCTCCGAAATTATTCAGGAAGGTTTTGCACTCGGCAGCTCCAAGGGCACCCGCTCAGCAGTTCCTGGGCAGTCAGCGTTCCCGGGCGGGCGTGCCAGCAGCCGGCTGATCCCGCAGGGGCCCGCGTGCACCCGCTCACCCAGGCCGCCTGCGCTTCCTGCACCCTGGAAGGGGCCAGCTCCTGCCCAGCGCGGGTGGCGGGTGTCAGGAGGCTCAGCAGCTGCTGAACCCCGACGGGAGCTGCTCTGCGCAGCCGGGGGTGGGGGGCTGAGGCGTTCGCTTCTCAGCGTCGGCCTCGTGAGTGGGCAGCTACAGCCACAGAGCTTCCTCCGCACCGTAGGGCCAGGGGTGCCCCTGTCTGCCGTGTAGCAAGCCAGCTTCCAGAACGTGGGGAAGGTGCTTTTCGGGAATATGACAGGTGTCCTGTCCATCTCAGCACCGAGGTTGGGGAAGTAGCCCTGTCCCCCCATGAACATGTCTCTGAAAGCCGCTCAGAAGTCCCATACCGCAGCCGTCAGTCACAGCTAGGCTCTGTAGGGGCGCCCAGGTGGCTCAGTCGGTTAAGCATCCAGCTCTTGATTTCGGCGCAGGTCATGGTGTCAGGGTTGTGAGATGGAGCCCACGTCGGGCTCTGTGCTGGTGGCGGAACCTGTTTAAGGTTCTCTCTCTCCCTCTCCCTCCCCCTTCCTTCCCTTAAAAAATAAATAAATAAAATAAAATAAAATAACTAGGGTTTGTTGAGTGTGTACTGTGTGCCAGACCCTGTTCTAAATTTTTTAAATGTATTTTCTCTTTTTATCCATAATCAACCTATGATTATGGGTGGGTTCTACTGTTATCCTGTTTCACAGATGAGGGCACAGAGAGGTAAAGTAACCTGATCTAGGTCACACAGCTCATAAGTGACAGAGCCGAGAATTATATCTAAACAATTCGGCTTCCAGGGACGCCTGGGTGACTCAGCCGTCGGCCCAGGCCGTGACCCTGGAGTCCTGGGATCGAGTCCCACATCGGGCTCCCTGCATGGAGCCTGCTTCTCCCTCTGCCTGTGTCTCTGCCACCCTCTCTCTGTGTGTCTCATGGATAAATAAATAAAATCTTTTTAAAAAATAAATAACTGAGGCATTGGACCACGTGGTCCAGTTACTTCATCTGCCTGGGTTCCCATTTCCTCTTCTGTAACATGGTCTGCTTCATAGGCTGGCGTACACGCCATTACAAACTACACAGGCTGGATGGCTTAAAACACTAGAAGGGTATTTGCTCGCTGTTCTGGGGGCCAGAGGCCCCAGATCAGAGCCCTGGCAGGGCTGGCCCTTGGTGGGGGCTCTGAGGGGAATCCATCCGTGCATCTCTCCTGGCTCCTGGCGGCTGCCTACCATTGTGGACAGTCCTTGGCTTGGGCTGCACGACTTCCATCTGTGCCTCCACTTCACACAGTCTACTCCCTCATCTGCGTTGTGTCTTCTCCTTTTCTCTCTCTCAGGACACTCCTCATCGGATGGAAAGCCCACTCATTTCAAGATGGTCTCATCTTGAGAGCTCTCCCTTAGTTTCATCTGCAGAGACCCTTAGTCTAAATAGAGTCTGAGATTCCAAATGGACATATCTTTGGGGGGGACGCCATCGAACTTGCAGTAGATGGTGTAAAGGATTATAAGAGTGAATATAATACAACACAGAAGATGCTGCCAATAGGGCAAGAACTGCTGTCATCATGATGATATTATTATTACTGTGTTTCCAAGTCCAAAGCAAATATGGTTGGTGGTGATGGTTGGTATTATTAATGTTCTTATTTTGAATCAGGAGTAGGGTACAGGTCACAAGGCAAATAGTGTTTCTCTGCCCGGCCCTGGACTTTTCCCCATACCTCCGAGGGTTGGTGCTGGGAACCCGAGGCAGGGGACCCTGTGGAGTCTGAATGCCTGGCTGACGAGGGCTATGTGAGCCATTGAGGGTCCTTGGTTTGAGAACTGAATTTTACAAGAATCACACAGTGACACAGACAGGAGGCTGAAGATGGAAAGAGCCCCACGAGGCAGTTTGTCTTCCTGGCCTGGGCGTGGATGTGGCTACGCAGATGGAGCCCAGAAGCAGAGGCTGGAGAAACACCACATGGCAGAAATGGACCACATGTGCTGGCTCTGTGTGGACGGAGTAAAGGAGAGAGATCAAGACAACCCGAATGCTCAGACCCAGGAGAACAGATGGCTGAGGGAATGACCAACATCTGGGAGTCTGTCCTAAGAAATTGCATCCGTGGCCACAGGTCACTAATTTATTCAACAGCTGTGTTGAGCACCAACGGTAGAATGGTCGAGAAAGCGAGCCTGGTCCCACCCTCGTGGCTCTCATGGTCTGCTTGGTCTACCTGTGTGTTGCTGGAGCGTGGCTGGTAACAGCAACAACAACAGCAAAGACCGGGAAGCCACCTACGTGTACCTCAGCAGGGTGTTAGTCGTAGTTGTGATGCATCTATAGACTGGGATCCAACACAGCTACTCGTTAACAAAGGTGTGGGCAGGTGGGGAGAGATGTCCGTGCGCGGAAATATCTGCACGGCAGGAACAAAAGTACTTGTGTGTGTGTACGCACGTAGAGAATAGTTTTGAAGGGTACACCCTGCAGATCAAGAAACTACGGCCAGTGAGCCAAGATGCTGCCTGTTTATGTAAATGAAATTTCATTGGGACACAGCCGTCCTCTTTCGCCGGTGGAGCTCGTCTGCAGCTGACTTGGTATGACAGCATGAAGCTGAGTGGTCATGACTGAAGCTGTGTGCCACAGAGCATGAGATATCTGCTACCCAGCCCTTGATGGAAAAAGCTGGCCAGAAGTCTACACTAGACTCTGTTCTAGTAGGTTTGGAGGAGGGAGGGCAATGAACATTTCTTTTCTTTTCTTTTTTTTTTAATTTTATTTATGATAGTCACAGAGAGAGAGAGAGAGAGAGAGAGAGAGGCAGAGACACAGGCAGAGGGAGAAGCAGGCTCCATACACCAGGAGCCCGACGTGGGATTCGATCCCAGGTCTCCAGGATCGCGCCCTGGGCCAAAGGCAGGTGCCGAACTGCTGCGCCACCCAGGGATCCCTGAACATTTCTATTTTGCATTTAAGTTTAATGAATTTTTAAAATTTTTATTTATTTATTCATGAGAGACCCTGAGAGAGAGGCAGAGACACAGGCAGAGGGAGAAGCAGGCTCCGTGCAGGGAGCCCTATGCGGGACTCAATCCCGGGATCATGAGATCATGACCTGAGCTGAAGGCAGACACTCAACCACTGAGCCACCCAAGTGCTCCTTAATGAATTTTTTTTATCCCCTACACACATACTCTTAATGAATTTTCATAATCAGAAAGTTCAGTTGGGGAAAAAATAACAAAAGCATACAGGACTCACAACACCTAATTTTGAGACTTACTGTAAAGCCCTGTTACCAACACACGTATACGCATGAAGGTTGGTATATGGTTCAATCAGACAATAGAGAATCTAGAAATAGACCCAGACTTGTATGCTCAATTGATTTTCAGTGCTAAGGTAATTCAATAGGAAAGCATAGGCTTTCAGAAAACAAATGGTGCTGGAACAATTGATTATCCAAAGGGAGAGGGGCAGAGAACATTAAACTTCACTTCGTACCATAAACAAAAATTAATTTGCAGGTGGATCCGAGAAGTAAACGTAGGAACTAAAGCTGTGAAGCTGCTACTAGGCAAAGGTTTCTTGGATAGAGTACAAAAAACAGGACGTAAGAGAGATCATGAATACAATAGACTTCATAAAAAAAATTTTTTTTAAAAACACTCACCTTCAAAAAGACTCTGTGAAGTAGAGGAAGAGACAAGCCACCAACCGGGAAGAAAATACTTGCAAAGAGCATTTCTGGAGAAGGGCTCGTATCCTTGAACATACAAAGGATCCTCGCCTGCTCACTAGGTAGTCAACCCGCCAGATTTTAAAATGGGCAAGAGATTTGAAGAGACACTTTAGCAGGGATGCCTGGGTGGCTCAGGGGTCGAGCATCTGCCTTCGGCTCAAGGTGTGACCCCGGGGTCCTTCATCGGGCTCCCCGCAGGGAGCCTGCTTCTCCCTCTGCCTGTGTCTCTGCCTCTGTGTCTCTCATGGATAAATAAATAAAATCTTTAAAAAAAAAAAAAAAAAAGAGAAGGACACTTAAGCAAAGAAGATCTCCAGGTGGCATATCAGCACGTGAACAGAGGCTCGACATCATTAGCCCCCGGGAAATGCAACGTAAAACCAGCGAGCCACCGCTTCACACCTGCTAGAAGGGCTGCGGGTGAAGACCAGCCCCCTGCAGTGCTGGTGAGGGTGCAGAGGTCTGGGGGGAGGCAGGATGCTGGGGCCACCTTGAAGAAACGGGCAGAGGTTCTTATAAAGTTAAACATACCCCTCCCCTGCGATCCAGCGGCCTCACAGGAAATAGGAAAATGTACATCCGTGCAGAGACCTACACTCCAGAAACTGGAAACAACCTGGTTCCCTCCATCAACATGAACTGTGATCCCTGCATGCAACGGAACATGACTCCACATTCTGAGGGAGGCGGTGCTGATACCCAGAAGAGTGGGTGAACCTCAGAAGCATCATGCCAAGCGGAGGAAGCAGATGCTACAGGCTACGTCCTGTATGATTCCAGTGACAAGCCTTGCTGGAAAAAGTGAATCTGTCTGGACAGAAAACAGAAGAGTGTTTTCCAGGGGCGGTGAATGGACTGCAAAGGAGCCCCAGAGACCTTCTGGGGAGGGATGCAGAGGGACAGCTGGAAAGGTTCAGGTCTCGTGTGTGATCGCAGTTATGCAGCTGGTCGTTCTGTGAAACTCCTCTAATCACATATTTTTAAAAGGGGGCATTGGATTGTGTGTCAACTACATATACTTCAGTCAATCTGACTTTTTATTTTATTTTTTTTAAGATTTTATTTATTTATTCATGAGAGACACACAGAGGCAGAGACACAGGCAGAGGGAGAAGCAGGCTCCCTGCGGGGAGCTCAATGCAGGGCTCAATCCCAGGACCCCAGGGTCACGCCCTGAGCCAAAGGCAGGCACTCAACCACTGAGCCACCCGCCCCCTAACCTGACTTTTTAAGATACGTAATCTGGAGTAAAATAGGCTTTAAAAGGCACACCGGAGTTGATCTTCCAGAAGAGTGGTAAGGAGTCTTTTGGAATGGGCAGTTAACATTCCAGAACAGAGGTGAGGTGGGAGGCATTGGTGCCATCCTTGGGAAGTGTGAGCCAGTGGGGGTTCTCGAGTGAGTGAGTGAGTGAGTGAGTGAGACCCCGAGGGGTCCTCACGTTACAGGGGAAGGCAGAACGAAAACAAACTGAGACATCCCCTTCAGGCTAGGCCGTACCACAGGTGGTGGACAGTAGGCATGGTTTTAGAAGGGACAACACACGACAAGGAGTAGAACGTAGGAAGGGTCAACACATCTCCCTTCACCTCCATTCTCCACCTTGCGAGCTACCGGCGTTACCAGTTCTGTGTGTTTGCCTAGAAATAGTGCATGTGATGAACTTTGCTGCTTCTCACATATCAACGTATCTTTCAGATTTTCCGCACAAGTATATACAGAGCTGCCCTAATTTTGTAAACAGGTGTGGTATTGTATGGACGCGCCATGGTTAGTTCGGGCCGGCCGCAGCTGGTAGGTAGATAGATGTTCAGGTCGTTTCTGATCTGTGTGCTATTACAAGTGGTGCCTCAGTTCATACTAATATTAAAAAGCGATTTCTCGTCTGTGTGAGTCTGTCTATTAAATAGAATCTTGAGAGCGGGATGGCCGGGCCAGAGGACACGTACGTTCTTATTTTGATGTGTAAACCACCACCCTGAGTTGTACCGGTTCACCCTCCCTCCCCCCCACCAGCCGTGCGTGAATAATTTACACCTATTTTCCCAAGACCCGGGGGGCATAGTGGGAACTCCAGCTTTGCCTTTGCCAGTGTGGTAGGTGAGAAACTGTATCTTACAGGAAATGTGATTTGCTTTTGGAGGAAGGACTATTTTAGAAGCCAAGGAACACCAGGTCTCCAGCGTCAGCTGCCCTTGGGCCTCCGTCAGGCCAGCCCGTGCCTGTGAGTTAGAAAAAGGTGCTCGTCCTCGGGACCCTCGACTGGCATCTGCAGGAAAACTGTTGTGATCACTGCAAATCTGCGATGGCTCTGAGGCAGAGGACAGCCTGGAGTCAGGACAGCGCGGCCTGCTCTCCCACAGGCAGCAGCGGGAGCTCCTGGCGGTTTTGTGAGCGCGCTGGTCTCTGGGTGGTAACCAGATCGCCTGCAATTAGTGCCGTGGAAGCGGCAGCAGCGGGACAGGAATCCAGGCCGTCTGACAGTGGAGCGTGAGGGCATCAGCTTGAGGGGCGGCCAGAATAAATGGAAACTTCATTATCCGTGGATTATGCACTTAGAACTCCGGTCCCAGGCAACTCTGATATTAGTAATTTGGCCAGCGGGCTCATTAAGCTCTTAAGAAAAGTGAATCTAGTTAATGAATTAATACAAGATGACATTTTACATACAGAGCAAGAACGAGACCAGGCTCCACTGAATTATGGAACATCATAATTTCTCGTGTAAATGTGATTGCCGCTTCTCGCCTGCCAAAGTGGGCAGATCTGGAGAGAACCTGCTTTCGGAGACGTAAATGAGACTGTTAAGATTTGCAATCATTTCATATCCCACTCATTTTAAAGCGCTCCCTCTTGCACGCTTAAAACTTCGAGTGGTTGCACGGAAGTCAGTGTCTTAAAATTTCCGGACCTGTTTGTTTCCTGAAGGCGGTTCCACCGGCTTTTCATTTATTAGGAGACACATCTCTCTAAAAAGAAATGCACTCAGTCCCTACTCCCTTCTCCATTCTGTGCCCTCACCAAGGGGACTCTCTCCCCGCCTCTGCCTCTGGTCCAGAGAAGTTGGGGAGGATAAGGGAAAAGAACACGAGCACTCAGAATTAGCATTAGCCAGTTTGGGATGATGGAAAGTTCTAGAGACGGGTGGCGGTGAACGTGAATGTACTTCATGCCACTGGACCCTTAAAAATGGGGAGAATGGGAAATGTTGTAAGCTATGTATATATTTTACCACAATGAAGAAGCAAGAAAAGAGACACCCGGGTGGCTCAGCAGTTGAGCATCTGCCTTCTGCCCAGAGCGTGATCCTGGAGACCCAGGATGGAGTCCCATGTCGGGCTCCCTTCATGGAGCCTCCTTCTCCCTCTGCCTGTGTCTCTGCCTCTCTGTCTGTGTCTCTCGGGAATAAATAAATAAAATCTTTATATAAAAATAAAAAGTGAGAAAACCTGGCCCTAACTGAGGGCAAACCTTGGCCAGGCATAGTATTTTACCCTATAACCCAGGAATCCAGGACCTGGCTACTGTGATTCACCTGCCGCCGCCGCCCCCGTTTTAAACTTAGAGGGCCTGAGGCTCCCAGGAGCGCAGCCACTTGCTTGGGCAGCAGCTAGAAATGATGGCCCCAGGACTCAACCCCTCGACTCTGTGCTGGAGACCACAAAATAAAGAGGATGTTTTATTTTAAGCCTGAGCTCTGAAGCAGAACACACACACACGTGCATGCGTGCTCCCATCCAGTTTTTAGCCCACTGCATTGAAAGCAGACACGACTCCAGCAGCACCCCCAGAGTGCCACAGCTCACTGTCTCCGAAAGAGTCCCAAACCTGCCCCCCCACACACACCAAAGGTCTGCAGCGTGCTCTGCATTTCTGCATTTGGTCTAGGACCTTTCTGTCATCATCGGAAGCATGGCCTACAGGAGCATCGAAGCTTCTCGCCCCTGTTTGAGTGTGGCCGAAAAGGGAATGAACATGAGGCCTGGAGCTTGAGGGGGAAGGCTCTTCGTTTGTCTGCGATTGAGGGTGTTTTGAGAGTCGAGAGATGTTTCGATCAGGAAAGGAGAGATCGCCAGTTTCCCAGCGCGTGGTTTTTCTGATGGACAAATACCTGGGTTTGAGGCCTCGCTCCTCTACTTGCATCTTATGTGAACTTAGGCAAGTTAATTCACCTCTGAGTCCATTTGCTGTCTGGGAAATAGGACTGATAAAATAATAATAGGACCTGCCTTACTGAGGTGCGCCAACACACAGGTATTTTTCGCACTGAGTTGAAGGCATGTGTTGAGTGCCCGCTCTGTGTCAGGCCCCATCCTGCGTCCTGGGGATACTGTGATGAACGGGACAGGTGCACGTCTATAAACAAGGGATCAGTGAAGCTTGGCCCAGCTCCAGGACACGGGGCCCGAGCAGAAGGCGGTCGCTACGGCTACTACTTCACATCTGCATTTTTCCTGTATATCCACTGAAACCTCACAGCTTCAGAGGGAGGGGGAACAGGCCCAGGAAGTGGCCACCAGATTTGCTCACTTGGGCTGTGTTTATTCTTCCAACTGGGCCACGACAGTGGGTGGTTGTGGTTCTTCTGCAGAGATGAGAGGTCCCTGGCTCTCTGAGGAGGGACCGAGCTGGTTTCCTGGGCCAGCCTGGGCCGTGTCTTGGTTACCAAGTGTGTCCCACTGACTGGGAAGCCCTTCACCTGAGTATTGGGAGCATGGCTTATTAGTACACTTGGAGAGGAGGGTGTTGGCAACCTAAGGGGGTAGGATGGGTCCCAGACTTTTGCCTGAAGGTCTTAGAGAGATGCTTGCAGGTTAGCTAGCGGGTCTGGTTAGAGGGCGCAGGACACACAGTGTGAGGGACAAGCCTCTGATGTCAGACCACTGGGCTCAAATCACACATGGCTCTTTACCTCCTAACTCTGTGACCCTCATCAGGGGGCCTAGACTCTCTGAGATCCACCTTCCTCATTTTAAAAAGAAGGCAGTGACAGCACCTAATTCCTGGAGTTGCTGTGAGGCAAGCAGAGGGGATAAAGCACATGTTTGCCTGTTTTGAGCACATACCACATGGCACCGTGTGTCTGCTCTTGTCCTGAGTGCCCCATCACTATTCGCTGATTTCATGCTCAAGACAGCCCAGTCAGGTGGGCACTGTTACTATCTCTGTTTTATTGATGAGGAAGTCACAGCATGGAGACGTTGCCACTTTACAAGGGGCACATAGTAAGTTCCAGAAGGCACAGAAGCTGGGATTGGAACGTAGTCTGGCTCCAGAGGCCGTGATGGTAGCTTATGCTGTGCTGTGCTGGCTCTCAATCTGGAAAGCCTGGCATAAGGCCTGGTGTAAAAATAAACACTCTGCAGACATGAGGAACCCGGATGCACCGACCGGTATTCCTCAGATGTTATATTACAAACTTCTGGTGAGTTTCTAGCAAATTTCCAGCCCTCCGCAACCATTAATCCATTTTCTGTCTTTATAAATTTGCCTTTCCTGAACATTTCATGTAAATGGTATCCTACAGTACTTGGCCTTTTGTGTTTGGCTTATTTGGCATGGCGTAACGTTTTTTGAGGTTCATCCATGTTATAACACATATCAGTACTTTTGATGGCCAAATAATATTCCAAGGTGTGGCTTTCCCACATTTTACTTATCCCTTCACCAGTCCCTGGACATTGGTGTGGTTCCCACCTTCTGGCTGCTGCTGTTGTGAATTACGTCGCTACGAACATTTGCATCCATTCCCTGGGACGGACTTGAGCGGAAGAGTAAACCAAAATGCTAACCTCTCTCCTTCTGTCTCCCCTCTGGGTTTCTCAGAACCAGGCAGCGGGCAGGTGTTTGTGACGTCAGAGAACCAGCTTGTGTACTACCCCAGCATCACCTACGCCATCATCGGCAGCTCTGTCATCTTCGTGCTGGTGGTGGCCCTGCTGGCGCTGGTCTTGCACCACCAGCGGAAGAGGAACAACCTCATGACGCTGCCTGTGCACCGGCTGCAGCATCCCGTGCTGCTCTCCCGCCTGGTGGTCCTGGACCACCCCCACCACTGCAACGTCACCTACAACGTCAACAACGGCATCCAGTACGTGGCCAGCCAGGCCGAGCAGAACGCATCGGAAGTGGGCTCCCCACCGTCCTACTCAGAGGCCCTACTGGACCAAAGGTGCGTATGCCGGGTAGCAGAGGTGGGGGGAGGGAGGTTATTGATGGGGAAAGCAGAGTATGTGCCTGCACCTGGGATCCCAGGGCTTGCCAGGAGCCTGCCAGTGGTTGATCCCAAACAGTGGGGGCCCCCTAGGCCCCAGGGCCCCTCACTGGAGCGGGGCAGCCTCCACCCGGGCCCCCCAAAGCCCCCCATGGGTCACTGCCGTCGGGCACGTGGCAGCACCGCACACCGACCGTTTTCCGGTCCCTTGATCTTGGTGCAGGGGCAGGGGTCCCCCGAGACCTCGGATGGCCGTCCTGCGGGGTGGGCAGCAGCAAGCCGCAGACAGGACCTAGGCTCCTGACCCCCGGCCCCCCACCGCCCCCGCCTCTCCCTTTGCAGACCCGCCTGGTACGACCTCCCTCCGCCGCCCTACTCCTCGGACACCGAGTCCCTGAACCAAGGTGACCTGCCCCCCTACCGCTCACGCTCCGGCAGCGCTGACAGCGCCGGCTCCCAGGGGGCCAGCAGCCTGCTGAGCGCCGACGACAGCAGCCCCCCCGACGGCGCCGCGGACCCTCGGGACCCGGAGCCTGGCCAGGCCGCTGCCCGCGTATGAACCCGGCACTTCCAGAGTCCACGTGGGCTCATCTGCTCCGACTGTTACCATCCTGACAACGCCCGCTCGTGGGAAGCCCCTTGGGGCGCCTCCAGGAGGGATGTGGGGTGTCAGCATCCCTCCTTTCCCCTGCCCGCCCCCTCCCCGCCCCAGATTTCAGGGATAGTCTTTAGAGGGAGGCCTGGCGTTTCTCCGGCCTCGGGGTGACCTGATACACGGTGCAGCTCTGCTGGGCGGCCACTCGTCCGTCGGGGCCCAGGATCACGACCTCACTCGTCACCTCGCCCCTCTGCTACTGGCGGCGTCCCGCCAAACAGGCAGCCCTAGATTGCAGGTGGGGGACAACGTGGTGCTTCCGCGTTGTGTCGCATGTTCCGAAGGGCAGGAGACGCTGGACCGCACTCCCGGGGGGCCGCTACCTCACAGCTCCGTTGGGGTTTGGGCCGATGATCGCCCAGGAGGCCCTCAGGCTGGCCGCCCTGGCACGAATGCAGGTGAGCGCCACACTCTGCCCGCGCTGTCCTGCAGGCCGCCCTCGTGCACTGGAGGCGGCGGCCCGAGGACACGTCGGCCCTGACGTACACCCTTCAGCCATTGGCAGTGCCGGTGTGGTTCTCTGACCGACTCTGAAACCCCCGACTCTGGCCGGATTCGGGCTTTAAAAGCTTGCCCAGGAATCCTCACTGTGCGTTTTCTCCGGCAGCGTCTGGCATCAGCCTCATCCCAAAGTAGGCAGGGAGCCCCTGCCATAGATTCATACGCGTACTCAGCTCCTAACATGCCTGGGTCTGCTTCGGTCCCCAGTCCTTCCCTGGCTTCTGGACTGTCACTGCAGCTCTTTCCCCCAGCTGTGACCTGCCCAGAGCCAAGGGGTGAGGGCCCAACTTGAATTGGCCAAAACTTGGGTCTGGTCCACACCCGGCCTGTCTTGCCCACTCCTACAGCCTTCCACACTCGCTTCCTACGTGACTGTAACACCCAGAAGTCGTTTTACCTGTGCATTTGGACCTGAGGCCACTGTGGTTTCTGACACACCCAAGAACCATATTCAGTACCTCCCACCAGAGCTCCTGGCTCCCTGTGCTGCACACACTCACCTTCCCAGGGCCCAGAAACCAGCACCCTGATTTAGGGTTAGGGTTAGGGTTAGGGTTAGAGTCAGGGTCAGGCTTCTTCTGACTTGCCATAGTTCCTCCTCTAAAAGACGTGGACAGTAGACAATTTGGAGTCAAGATTTGCCATTCGGACTTTTTTTTTTTTAATCTCTTAGAAATGCATTTGAAACAGTGTGTTTGTTTTTTCCCTTCTAGTTAAGGGATTATTTATATGTATAGGAAAGCTGTCTGTCTGTTTGTTTTTCCCTTAGTGAGGTCCAAAGAGAGATGCAAACAGAGATCACACCTTTGTCCCGCTAAGCCTTGATACGAAGTCACACTCCCGGCTGACCCGTGTACCAGGCGTGTGTGCATTGTTGCACTTTGAGTTATTATTTATCGAGTTCTTGAAGGATGCAGAAAGAGGGATGCCTTTCTCCCTCGGTTCAGTCTCTGTGTTTATGCTAGCTTTCCTCTTCTTCCTCTGTGGCCAGCCCGCCACGGGGCCCACTCCCTGGAGAAATAGTGGGTAGAAGCGTGGGCGTTAGTTGGCAAGAAACCACGCTTGACCCATGGGGGCGCAAAACTGGAACCAGGTGGGACCAGTCCAGGCAGCTCTCACCCCTTCAGGACTTCTTTCCACAGTAGAAGAAATTTTCAGCCACCTCCGTGATGCACATTTTAATGAAGCCTGCAGGAGTGGGGGACGACGTGGCATTTAGTGATCCTATTCTCTGGACTTTTTTTTTTTTTTTTTAATCCAATCCAAACTGTGTTAGAGGAAAGCTAACCACTTGGTGATTTCTTTTTTTCTTTTTTAAGTTAAAAAAAAAGGAGCCTAGTTGCGTCTTTCATTTTTTTAAATAACATTTGAGTTATTTTCTGAGTAATCCAATAAAGAAAGAACTTTTGATGGCAGCCAGAGTGTGTTAGGAACCCTGGCTGAGCATTTCATCTCCTGTGAGTCAGAATGGCTTTATTTTTTCTCCCTTTGATGGGCCCGTGCTTCTTTCTGGTATTTTGGAAGTTGTTTAGAGGAAGGGATTCTAATTTTAATTAATTGTGCAGTGAATTAATCTCACTCGCTTTTCTGCTTCCAGGCATCTTAGGAAAAACAAATGGTCTTAGTAGATAAGAAAGCCTATTAATGTTTTTTTTTAAATAAACACAGGGACATTTTTATTATAGATGTGATTTTTTTAATGAATCTTCTTAAAAAATATATAAATAGGACACCAAAGCTGCAGGGATATTTTTCCTGTTTTTTTTTTTTTTTAATCTCCCTTCTCTAGATGGCAAATAAGTGGCCAGCAATATTTTTTTAACTCATTCCATCCAGGATATTTTTTAGACATTGCCTAAATCTACACCAAGCAGAAAACCATCGCTGCTCTTTTTTCTCAAATGAGACCAGCAAGTTCTTTTTATTTTAGAGTTAAAATTCACATCACAGTAACCTATGGCTTATCCCGACTCAACTCCCTACTCTGAAATTGACTTGTTTAAAAAAATGCTACAAAATGGTTGACAAATAGTGTGCGATGTTCAAAGTTGATGTAAACTGGAAAGTTTGTGTGGTTGCTTTTTGTGTTTTGGCTAGGTTTTGGTTTGGGTTTTTGTTTTTGTTTTTTTTAATTTTTATACTTTCAAATAAACTTGCAGTTTCATTCTTTCTATTGGTGTGAATGTTTCTTAACCCATGTCTGGCCTCTGTGGCATTACGAAGAGTGAACGGTCACATCTCATGGCTTCTGGAGTGAATTTATGCTATCCTAAAATGAGAAAAAGGAAGAGTATAGTGACGGGACCTCAAAATATGGTGATAGCTTGTGTGGCTGAAATACAGAAGTGAAGTCACGGACACCAGTTAGTATCATGGGCCCCCAGGATGTCAGTTCAGAAGATGGACATTAGTTTCTGTCACTAGGGTGCCATTTGAGGGAAAAGGACAAGTGACTGTGACAGCTGAAACAGGTTCTGACCACATATTCAGGGGCACTCAATAGCCCTTGCACAGGTAGGCTGGTCATTAGTTTTGAATCCCACTGGCTCAGACTGGCCCCACCAGTGATGGTAACTTCTTTTTATACTTCTCTTAGTCTCATTTTGGAACCATGTGCTAATTGATGCTACATGAATAGTTTCCACAGAAAGTCAAGATGCCCAAGAGATCACCCATGAACAGGAGAAATAACCCTGGCCTTGGCCAAGATTGAACTCCACATGGATTTCTAAACATAGAATGCACAGAACTAAGGTTTAGGTCATGCATTCGTCCCCAGGGGTCTCAAAAAAGAAGACTGGGCTATCAGAGAGTGGTATCCCAAGTATATGCCAGGCCATGTCCTGCCCCAAGTGGTCTAGGGTAGACCTTCCCAAGCAGTTGGTCAAGGTTTGTCAAGATATCAACTCCTCATCTCTGAGAGAATCATTCTTTACTGGGTGGCAGGATGGAATGATTGAAAAGCACTAATCTAGAGCAAAAATAAGTAAACATTTTGTGTAAAGGGCCAGATCCTAAATATTTTTGGCTCTACAGCCATATGGTCTCTATAGCAATGACAAAAACAGCCATAGATGATAAATAAGTGGGTGTTGGTGTGTTCTAATAAAACTATTTATGTAAATAGGCAGCTGGCTGAATTTTAGCCCATGGGCTAGAGTTCCCCAACCCTTGATAGAAAAGAGCATTCCATGGGCAGCCCGGGTAGGTCAGCGGTTTAGTGCTGCCTTCAGCCCAGGGCATGATCCTGGAGACCCGGGATCAAGTCCCACGTCGGGCTCCCTGCATGGAGCCTGCTTCCCCCTCTGCCTGTGTCTCTGCCTCTCTCTCTCTCTCTCTCTCTCTCTCTCTCTCTGTTTCTCATGAATAAATAAATAAAATCTTAAAAAAAAAAAAAAAAAAGCATTCCTACATTGGATTCATGAATCCAAACCTCAGAAGCATCCTAGAAAAGAAAAGGTATGTTAATGGCCTGGAATATTAGAAACCTTGAAAATGGCGCTAATCTCCAAAAAAAAATTAAAAATAGAAGAAGCTATGAGACAAGCAATTCAAGGACCTGTAAAATTAATTTTAATTGACCCTATAAGCTCTTTTCCAGTGAATAAGAAAATAACAAGATCAAGATGAGTAGAGGCTTTCCCAATGAGGTCCTCAACATTAGGTTTGAATGCAGAGGTCCGAGTCAAAAAATTACTCTCACTACGGATTCTTTAACATGATAAACTGACACAACAGTCTGTCTTTTAGAGAAAAGTCCATGGGAATGAGTGCTCTGAGAAGTATTGTCCATATTCTCCACTTAGCTTGCCACCCGGAGGCAAGGCAGTAGATTCAAAAGGAAAACTATTAAAAACAAGGAGCTTCAGATGCCTACCGTGGAGGTGTGATAAGTGCCCCCAGTGAGATCCTCAGGAAAGATGTCAGTGAGAAGATGTGCTGAGTCCCTTGACATCCTATGGTTAGGAAAGATCATAGGATCACCCCCCCCCCAATAACCCCCAAGTGATAGAAATCCAATTCACAACATGCTTAATTTTATTAAGTTTTAGAAGATATACTGGCTAATGCAAGTAAGTCCAAGGGTATGGAACTGTTGGTTTCAGGTTGAGCTGGATCTAGTTGCTCAACAGCTGTCATTAGGAATCTCTTTCTCAGCCTGAGAGCCCTGCTTTGCCCAGCATGGATGTCAGGGCTTTACATTAGGTGGAAAAGAGGATCCCAGAAGATCCAAGTTTGCAATCTTAGAAATAGAGGTACTGTCTCTCCTGGAGTCATAGAAACCCCCTTAAATGGAGTTATGACTGGTCATCCTTGGTCATATGACCACTACCATGAGTGGGGATCAGTCTCTTGATTTCCAGAATTCCATGAAATGGGAAAGGGATGACTCCCATAGTGGAGAGGCTGGCAGTAGACAAAATATCAACGTGTCTACTATAGAACCTCACCAAGAAATGGGGCCCACAACTGACTGGCACACTTTCTGGTTCACATAAGAAAATGCATATAACTACAAGCTTCAGGCAACATGGGTTTGAAAGGAGCAGAAGCAGTGTTACGGCGACGATTTCAGGAGACAACAGCCTTTCTCGAAACATGGGCAAAGTCAGTGTCAAGCTACAGGTATATTGGGCTTGGGTTGGGTATGCTTTTATGAGATCCTCTTCTGGGGGAGGCCACACGGATAAAGCCATATAAGAGGCATCCTACCTAAAGAAGCCTGAACTGTCTCCTGGGCTCCAGGACTTCCAGACCACTGGAAGTATAGAAATGGTGCGCTCATCCGACCAAGATTCATCTCCAGCTTGCACAGGATTTTCAAGTTGATGGATCAGAGATGTGTTCCCATTTTTCACCCTTGTTACACTATGCAAAGACTTAGGCTCAATTATGCATGCTGTTAATAAGCTTTCCAAATTAACCCTTTTATCTGCCCCCCCGCCCCCCGCAACCGAGAGCTAGGATGCACTAATATCTGAGAACCACAACTTGGAAATTCGGGGACAGCTGGTGTCACAGGAGCTGAGGGGCTGAATTCTCATCACAGTAGGTGCTTGAAGGCATGACCATGGGGGACTGACATACAGAATCGGGGCAAGCTTGTTTATTGTAATACGGCTGATGCTTCAGTCGGGCTGGGGCTGCGGGCTGAGCAAGGGTGATTCATGCTAAGTTCCGGTACAAAGCCCAAGCCATTGCTGGACTTTCCATTTGATCCTGATAAATCATCCCAATGAGCCAGCAGAGGAAAAGGCACGTGGAGAAATCTTACGGACTTTGCTCTAAAATGGAGCGCACGCAGACAACACTTAAGGGCCAGGCCTGGAAGTAGCCACACCCCTCACTCACGTCCCGTCCCGTTGCCCAGGGTCTGGTCAGTCCCACAGCCACACCTCCTGCAGAGAGGCTGGGAAGGTAGATTGGCTATATGTCCTAGAAGAACCGGAAGAGGATTTTGACACTAGCCACCTAATGTATGTTCTTACACTTCTTTCCTCCCATAAAATACACTTGTCCCTTCCCCAAAAGAAGAAACCCAGCCAGATTCCAAATCGAATCAGATTCAATGTCCAGGATCAGTGAAAATTTCTGTCCAATCCAAATGTGACTCCTCTGATAGGACAACTACTCAACCCCACATATTTTTTTTTTTATCATTTGTCTCCTTAGATTGCCTTCCTTCAACCAAATTCTCAAAATACTTGAATAACTTTCAAGTCACTCGGAATAAAAGTCAAATTGTGGTTTGCTGGACATTTACACCCTCAGCTGCCATTACCTATCCAACTTCATTTTCTACTCTTATCCACCCCCCGCTCACTGTTCCAGCAGCATTGGCCCCTTTGTTGGCTCTGGAACCCACCAGACACAACTCCCACAGGCCCTTTGCTCCTGCTATTCCTGGAACACCCATCTCCAGACACGTGCAACACTCCCTCCCATCAGAGAGCGCTCCCTCCCATCATGACCCGTGTCCTCTTAGGATCTTAACATTGCCATCTTGGGGGCCTCAGCTGTGGCCACTTGGAGACTCTTGGAAGAGAGAAATAATCAGAGCTTGCTCTTGACCAAGATCTACTTACACATAAATGATTTTGAGGGATTCCTAGATCATGGGAACTTGGAGCTTTGGGGAGTGTGTTAGAAAAGTGTAGTCTGGAAATTTAATTCGGGCCAATACTATAGTTCTCCAATGGTCAAGAGGAGAGCCAATTTAAGAAATAGAAATAACGCACGGGACCGTGCAGCACAGGACTTGGGAGGGAGGTGACACTTGAACACACACCCACGGGCGGCCTGCTCTTCCAGCGACCCCTGACATGTGACTCCTTTGCAGAGGAACTTGAACCAGACCTTCATCTTGGAATACGTCCTGGGGTGTCAGTCTGTGAACCAGCCGAAGGGCACACTGATGTGCCTGGAGACTTCCTAGAATCGCCAATTCCTGTTCGGAAATGGTGGCATCCTTGGTTCAGAGATGAGGCACCACATCTAGCTCAAACAGGCCGAAGAGTCGTAGAGTTATTCTAGAAAGAAAAGGAGGAGATGGCTTCCTTTTAAGTGAAAAGCAAACTGTTTAGATAACTCCTCCCCCCCAGTTGGAACTAGTTGCTGGGCAATGACTGAATGTGAGTGTCTTGACCCCACCTGCCGATTCGGCTTGAATCTAATAAGTGGCTCGTCGGAGGAGATGCCATGTGTGTGTTCCCGGTGGGTACCAGCCGGGCCCCATCGGAGCCGCTGCAGGCATCACAGGAAGAAGGGATTGGAGGTGGGGATGAGGGCCTGCACGCGTGTGGGCAGAGCCGGCGGGGGATGGCCTGATGGACCCCAGACCCACTTGCCAGCCACGCGAACCTCATCCGGAGACAGGCAGGGAATCCCAGAGCCTACACGGCAGGTGGAGAAGCTACAGTAACTGCAACACGGTCCTGCGATGAGGGAGCCCACGGAAGGACTGAAGAGCCGTGTCTGCCCCCTCCCCCGACCCCCAAGAGTGACCTCGCTGCTGCGCTTCTGCCTCCCACACCTCATGGGAGCTCCTTTCATGGCACATTCGCCCCAGAGCCCCTCGGGGAAGGGGATTCGGGGAAGCACGGTTCCCAACCTCAGGCGAGGACGGAGTCACCGGGCACTCGGCCCACTGGGGCGACCAGGATGTCCGGCCGTGCCATCGTTCCCAGAGCAGACCCTCTGTCCACCAGGTGAGATTCTTTTTGTAATGGTCCAATGAGTGCAGGACCTTAAGTTCTTTGTAATTCACGAGGGAAAGGAATTTCATGTGTGACCTTTAATTTTTCTAGGTCTTCCCAATCATTGGGGTCCGCAGTTTTCAATACTGGGGAATGATCCCCTTCTATTAGTTGCTGTAACTTCTGGTGAGCCGTTTGGACAGTTTGTGTGGGGAGATAGGCTTGGCTTTGGGGCTCCTTTTACCAAAGATCTGTGCCGACCCTGAACAGAGCTTCCTGCTGCCCACTGTGGGGTCCCACGGAAACTCAAAATGGGGCACCTGTGGGTGTCGGGTGAGCAGATGGGAGTACGATACGCGCCTCCTCCCCTAAGAGAAACGGCCGGTGGGTTGACTGTAGGTTTGGCCATCAAGCCAAGCAAGTTGGAAGCCAAAACACATTGGAAAGGGTAAGGCTTCTGGCCCCCTCCCCGCGGCTTCCTGTCTCCTGCTCACTAACCCCTCCGGGAGGCAAGTTTACTAGGGTCAGAGTCAACGGGGTAAACCTATCAGTGGGGCCATGGCAGCCCCATGGCCAGGGAACAGATTGCCCGGAGCGGGCACAAGAGTTCAGAGATGCCAGAAGGAAGAGTCAGCCTTGGAGGGGGGACGTAGGTCCACTGTCTCCCCCCTGCGTCTCCTGTCCCCCTTGTCCGCATGTCTCCCTCCTCCCCTCTCCTTCCTGTCCTCTCTCCCAAGCTCCGTCCTTGCTACTGTTTCGGGAGCGGCCTCCCTCTTCGTGCTGCCTGGAGCAAGCAGGGGACTGAGCGCTCCGCGTCTAACCTGCGATCCTAATCCTTCCCTGGAAGCTCTGGAGGCCTCTACTTGGAAACTACCATAGGCCCTCGTTTCGGTTTTGGCTAAGAGCCGACTTTTACTTCTCAGCCTTTACTGAGGAGCCTAGACTTTGAGAAATCACCAGACACTTGCATCTCCTGTTAAAATTTCTATCCTGGGTCCTCGCGTCTATGCTCAAACCCTGAGTTTGCAAGCCAGAAACCCCCGGGTAGTCAGTACTCAACCCACACGTACATTTTCATTGGCTCGTGGACTGTTTATATCTGTCGCCAACGACAGAGGCTCAGGCGAATTCACACAGGTGTCCGGGCGTCTGGCCTCTCGTAAAGGACATAAGCGCTCGCAACATTGGGCCTTCCCACGTGTCGGGCTCGCCCAGAGCTAAGGAGCCGCCGGCCTGTTGGCATGAACGTCTGCCCATCACGGCCGCCACTTGTCCCTGCTGTCTCCCATCCAAACCACTTCCCTTATCTGATGGCCTGCGTGGCCCGTGTCCTCTTTGGTAGGACCTGGAGGGAGCAAGGCTGAGGAACCGGCATCCAGATTTCTACCGGCGCTTGCTTTCTGGAAAGAGCAAGTCCCCGGGGATTCAGATAGCTGCCAGCGTTGCCACTAATGAGTCTTGTCACTTTCTGGGCCTCCCTTTCCCCGTCTGGAAAATGCAAACCTGAGTTCTTCCGACGGACGTCTGTCCTGCCCAGCGCCTTTGCTAGTACGTGGGGTAAAATACACATAACACTTGATTTTAACCATTTTTTAAAGATTTATTTATTTATTTATTCATGATAGACATAGAGAGAGAGAGAGAGAGGCAGAGACACAGGAGGAGGGAGAAGCAGGCCCCATGCAAGGAACCCAACATGGGACTCGATATCGGGACTCCAGGATCGCGCCCTGGGCCAAAGCCAGGCGCCAAACCGCTGCGCCACCCAGGGATCCCCCGTTGTAACCATTTTTAAGAGTACAGTTCAGAGGCACGAACACATTCAGGTTGTCATGCGACCATCCCCACCGTCCGCCTCTGGAGCACTGTTGTTACCCCAAAGTGAGCCTCAGTCCCCATTAAACCCTAACGCCCTTTCCCGATTTTCTCGGCCCTGGCACGCGCCGGCCTCCTTTCTACCTGGGTGAATTCGACTACTCACTCTAGGGACCTCATCTAAGCGAGTGCGCACAGGATTTGTCTTTCTGTGTCTAGTTCACTTGGCATAATGTCACCCATGTGGCACCATTTCCGACTTTTTTTTAAGAATTTATTGGTGTATTTGAGAGATTAGGAGCAGGGGAGGGGCAGGGGGAGAGGGAGAAGCAGCCCCCTGCTGAGCAGGGAACCTGAGAGTCGGGGTTCGATCCCAGGACCCCAGGATCACGACCAGAGCCGGAGGCAGGCGCCCAACCAGCTGGGCCCCCAGGCGCCCAGGGTTTCCGACCTGTGAAGGCTCAGACTCCCTGGTCGGGATCTACCAGCGTGAGTGTGTCCATTCATCCCTAGACGGGCATTTGACTTGCTGCCGTGTTCGAGGGAGGGTGGGGGCGTCTTTGCCTTCCCTTCTCTGGGGCATATGCCCACGGGGAGAGCTGGCCCCACACCCCTCCTCAGGTTGGGGAAGGCCCCTCCTAGGAGTCCTGCCTCCCCAGGGAAGAAGTGACTCATCTGTGCAGGCTCCCTGGGGACCGAGGGCCCAGGCACGGGTCCCAGGCTCAGCTCCTAGACCCTCCCCCGAAGACTTAGCTTTGAGAGAGGCTAATGTGAGGAAGGAGGCGCCTGCAGAAGGGATTGGTTCTGACGGAGGAACGTCAGGCTTCAGGCCGCAGCAGGGGCAGGCACCCAGAGGTGCTCAGCGTCCCTGGAGCCGGCCGTGGTCCCCGCACCAGAAGCCTCTGCAACAAAGCCCCCCCCACCCCGACCCCCAGCAATTATCAGTGGGGGTTGTTGTCCTACACAGGCAGCCCCAGCCCTGCTCCTCTGTTCCCCCCACAACTTCCCGAAGCCCCTTACTCAACGAATTCCTTTTCTTTTTAAACCAGCAAATTTGCAGCTGCAGTGGCTGGGAACGAGCACTGGATTGAGAGTCCACAGACCTGAGATCAAACTTCAGCTCAGCTCCCACCCCTCAGAGTGACTTCACACAATGCTGAGTTTCTTGTCCGCAAAATGGTTGTGATCGTCTCCACTTCCTTAAGCCGCAGTGAGAAACCCATGCCATCTTGCAGATGAGGTCCCTTGTGAAGGGCGATAGACACTTTATTTTATTTTTTCGATAGACACTTTAAATAGGAAGGCTTAGCAGTCTTCCTTCAGTGGGGATCCAAGCAGCTTTGGCTTTTGGTTTGTTTTTTTTGTTTTTTTGATTTCTAGATAGTGGATTTATTGATATTTTTGTTTTCTTTTTCCAGGTTTTTAAAAAGTTATTTATTTAAATTTTTTAAAAAAGATTTTATTTATTTATTCATGAAAGAGAAAGGCAGAGACACAGGCAGAGGGAAAAGCAGACTCCTGGCAGGGAGCCAATGTGGCCCTCGAACCCAGGACCTGGGATCACGACCTGAGCCAAAGGCAGATGCTCAACCACTAAGCCACCCAGGCATCCCGGTTTGTTTTTTTCTTAATTTAAATTCAATTAACATATAATGTTTTATTAATTGCAAAGGTAGAGGTCAGTGACTCATCAGTCTTCTATAACAGCCAGTGCTCATCCCATACGTGCCCTCCTTAATGCCCATCACCCAGTTGCCCCAGCCCCCAAACCCTCCCCTCCAGCAACCCTCAGTTTGTCTCCTGTGATTCAGAGCCTCTTAGGGTTTGTCTCCCTCTCTGATTTCCTCTTGTTTTGTTCCTCCCCGCCCCGTCCTCTATGACCCTCTATTTTGTTTCCTAAGTTCCACATATGGTTGAGATCATATGACTATTGTCTTTCTCTGACTTATTTCGCTCAGCATCATATCCCCTAGTTCCGTCCACATCGTTGCAAATGGCAAGACTTCATCTCTCTGATGGCTGAGTCATATTCCATTATAAATATATAGACCACATCCTCTTTATCCCTTCATCTGTCGACGGACATCTGGGTTCTTTCCACAGTTTGGCTTTTGAGGACTTTGCTGCTACACTCATTGGGGTGCAGGTGCCCCCTCGGATCACTACATCAGTATCTTTGGGGTAAATCCCCAGCAGTGCAATTGCTGGGTCGTAGGGTAGCTCTATTTTCAACTCCTTGAGGACGCTCCACACTGTTTCCCCGGGTGGCTGCACCAGCTCGCATTCCCACCCGCGGTGCAGGAGGGCTCCCTTTTCTCCACATCCTCGCCAGCATCCATCATTTCCTGTCTTGTTAACTTTAGCCATTCTGATGGGGTGAGGTGGTATCTCTGTGTAGTTTCGATCTGGGTTTCCCTGATGCCGAGTGATGGGGGGGCACTTTTTCATGTGTCTGTTGGCCATGGGTGTGTCTTCTTTGGAGCAATGTCTTGCTAAGAGATTTGGGAAACTGCATTAAGCAGACCGCATCAGGGCAAAGTCCCGAGTGCATTTGAACCCAGGAGTCTGAATTAACCCACCTAAGTGCCCTTTTGGAAATTGAGTTAACAAGTTGGTAAAGGCAGGAAGAGGAGGGAGAGATATTTAGTCGGCGACACCTGATGATCCAAATGGCCAGATGCAGAGCAGTAATGCCGACATTTATTAGTCAGCAATTTTGTGCCAAGCACTTTGCTATCATTTGTATTGGCTTAAATAATCCTCTGAATCGGTGCTTGGCGCACTGTAACTCGCACGCTGAGTCTGGCCCACCATTTGTTTTGTAAATAAAGTTTTATTGGGACACACCAATGCTCATTCATTTACTATTTCTGCGGCTGCTTTCAAGCTACAATGACAGAAAAGAGTAGCTGCAACAGAGCCCGTTTGGCCCAAAAGCCTTAAAATACTTGCTACCTGTCCCTTAATGGACAATCTTGTGGATCCTTGCTGTAAGTGAAGCCTGAGAGATGGATCTTATGATTCCACCCACTTTCCAGATTGGGAAACTGAGGGCCCGAGATGTAAAGAGCTTGTTGTAAGACCTAAACCTAGAAAGGCCTTGATTTCAGATTTGAGTGCAAAGGCCAGGCTGCAACCACTAAGTTTTAAGCTTCCGGTCATTTTGTGGCAGTGACGTCTCCTCCTGTCCATCCCCCACTCTCGGGGGAAACTGGTACATGATGGTCACTGCCTGCCTCCTTCAGATGATGGCATCAGGACTGGAGTGAAATGTCCACTTCCCACCTGCAGGCTCTCGACCGGAACTGGGTGTTGCTTCCCGAGGGATTGGTTGCTGCCTACCTGCTCTCAGATCAAGCCACCCCAAAGGCGCGGCACTGTCTGTAAATGGTACAAAGTGTGTGTTGGGTCGGGAGCTGAATCAGGGGTCGGGAGCTGAATCGGGAACCCGGGGAAACCCAGCCTGCCAGGCAGCGCTGGCTTTGTGCAAAGTCTTCCTTCCAGGAGGCACATATTCTGGGTTTCAGCGCACATCACTCTGGTGTCCGTACCCCCCCGCCTACCCCCCCCACCACGTGCATTAGGACACCCTGAGCCCCAAAGGCTGCTTTGACATTTGGCTCTAATTCTCATCTGAACACAAGGCTTCCCTGGGAGGAGTTAGTCTCTGCCGGCGAACTGCTGGTGGCCTTCACAGTGTGCTGCCCCGAAGGGCTCTCGGCCGCCCCCCGCCTGCCTGGGGACCCGGAGCGGAACACGCAGGGGCCGGGGCAGCCACGCGTGCGGATGAGCCGCCCCGCCAGGTATCTGCTCCGTTCAGTGGCCTCCTCAGCCCCTGGTTTTCCATCAACTTTGTCGTCTCCATTCTGGAGTCTTTGTGACTCCGGAAACCTTCCGGGGGGACATAGGCGGTAGGCACCGGGGTGGAGGCCCTGGCAGACGGCTCTGCCTGGAAGGGGCGTGGAGCCTGAGAGGGCAGGTGCGTGCCCGCGCCCGTGCAGAGGGTCTTCCAGGCCAGCAAATGCCGGTGGAGCGATTCGGGTTTCCAAATGACATCCCCGCGCCCTACTGCCACTCCGATCGGGCTCATGGTCATCGCTGGGTGTGCCAGCGAGACACTTCGGGGTGCACAGTCCCCAGAGACAGACCGGCCCCTGCCGGCGCTGGCCTCCGTGTCCCCAGGACGATTTCCCCGTGTGACATCCTTCTCTCTGCCTCAGCAACCCCATCTGCAAAATGGGAAAGCAGTTGGCCAGCAGCCCAGGGACAATCCCTGGGTCCCAGGAGACAAGGACGGGCACTGGCAGCCCCGCCAGCACGAAAACGTCTGCCTGCGAAACGGGAGGGCAGGGCGGTCTGCAGAGAGCCTCTCCATAGGCCTTACATCTTGAATAAATTGCATGTTGGAATTTAATTTGGGATCCCTGCTGTTTCCTTGATGAACGCAAACCACACGGCAATTAGGGTGATGAAGCAGGCTGCTGCCCCTCCTGACGGCATCATCTGTCTGAGCGAGGAGGGAGGGGACAGCGGGGTGGCAGGTTGCTGGTGGAGCTGCGCAGGGCGTGGGCTGGGCATCCTCCCCGCCCCCCACCAGAGAGAAAGGCCCTCGGGAGGAGGGTTGTCTCCTTAGCTCCTGGACAGGGGAGAGGGAAAGGTCTGGGGGCACTTTCTTGGTTTCCACCCCACAGCTCACCCCCCCTCCGCGACCCCCTGCTAACAGCGCTCAGCCAGACTCAGCCCATGGCCCAGGCCTCAGACTCTCACGGCCCCCACTGCCCCAGCGTGGCAGGAAATGAGCATTTATCCAGCACCTGCTGTGTTCCAGGCCCTGAGTAAATGCTCCAGAGGCCTTATCTCATTTAATCCCCTGGGCAGCTGCACGAGATAGGCACTGCCATCGTCTTCATTTCACAGATGAGAATCTGCGACACAGAAAGATTCAGTATTGCGCACGAGGTCACACAGCTCGTAAGTGACGGCAGTGGGTAGGATTCGAGCCCGACGGCCTGGGTCCCAGCTCACCTTCCACCTGCAAAGGGTGAGTCCCCAAGGCCTCAGTCTTCCAGAGAAGGATCTGATGTCTCCCCGTCCTTTGCTACCGCCTCCTGGATCCCTGCACCCCATATGGGCCCACTGAAAGGGGGATCTGCTCTCTCCCCACCCCCTCACTGGTTCTTCGCCACAGGACTGCCTTACCTGATGGGTGAATTCAGGACCACCAGCCATCTCGGGAACCATGTGGAACAGGTGCAGGGAGCCTGCCCTGCCTCCCCCTTCTTTAGGTGAAAGCAGACTCTGCAAGGGCCAGTTCTAGAAGCCGGAGTCGGGTGTTTGCTCCCCTGCTCTAGCTCCTCCACCTGGGACGAGATGGGACAGTCAGCATGGCCCTTTCTGCAGAGGTATTGCAGATGGAAGTGGTGGAGAGTCTCCTTTTGGCCTCAGGTCCAGGCTGCACACTCTCAAACCTGAGTGTTGAGCTCTGCTGGGTTCAGTTCTTTGTGCTGATACACTACAGGCCAGAATTCAGGAAAGGAAGAGAGAGAGGGACTGTCACCCCAAACCTAACCCCTAACTCACAGGTTCCAGAGCTGAATATCCAGTTTCTAGGCTGGAGGAGCTACAGCAGATGAACCTGGTCCAGGAACCATCCCATGGCACCCAAGCAAAGCCTATTTCCTGCTGAGTTCCTAGGATGCCTTGCTCCCTCATACTTCCAACCCAGACCATCTGAAGGAGCTGCGAGAAGACCCAGAGAGCTCCCATTGCTGGAAGCAGGGGGAGAACAGAAGAGATGCCCCTGGAAAGGCCACCTGTAGGCAATGGATCCAGAGCAGACAAACAAGCCTTGCTCTCATGGTCACTGGACCCAAATTCAAATCCTGTCTCAACCCCAACCTTGCCATGTGACCTTTCTGAATTTAACTACCAGATGGGTAAAGTAAGACTGTTAAATAAATAACTCTTAAGGCATTAGGATTCTGTGATTCTAGGATGACTAATGGACATAGGAAAGCCCAAAGAAAGAGGTCACAGAATCCTGAGTGCTCTGGATCCAGAAATAAATGGCAGACATATCTTGGGTCTCAAATTCCATCATTCGTCCCACGAATACACAGAAGAGGCCTGCAGTGGGCTGTTGGTGCCAGGAGTAGAGGGAATCTTGGAATAAGAACGCTCCTGTTCTCCTGGGACCACAGTGGAAGCCAGGAGAAGGACAAGACACTGCACAGCCCCCCAGTCCGAGCACAGGTCGGGGCGCGCCACAAGAGCGTAAGCACGCACGGCTGACTGCAGGCAAAAGGCAGCACCTCTTGGTTTTGCTGTAGTGACGAGGGTCAAAGTCTGACGGCTCAACCGAGACCAAAATAACACTTGCACAAGCGAGGTGGATGTTTATTTCTCCCTCGTGTGCCGGTCCAAACGTAAGGGCTCCAGGGCTGTTAGGACGAATCCACAATATCAGAGACGAGATTTCTTTTCCATCTCATGCCTCTGCCATCCCTGAGTGTTGCCCTCACCCACGTGGCTCAAGATGACTCACCACCATATCCGCGTCCCAGCCAGCAGGAAACGGGAAGAGGAGGAAAGGAAGAGCATGGCCCGGAAGACACATCACTTCTGCTCACGTTCTCTGGACCAGAGGGACGTGCCTGGCTGTACGGGAGGTCGGGAAGGGTAGGCTCTTTCTGGGCAGCCATGTGAGGAACCCAGAGAAAGGTCTGGGGTTCTATTACTATGTAGGGGAGAATGAAAAATGGAGACCAACAAGCCATGGCCATCATTTTTGCTTTTCTCTCTTTTAATCCATGACCCAAACCAAGTGGAGCTGACTCAGCCCAGCACGGGGTCAAGTGCTGTCATGGTCCTCCTGACGGAGGACATGAGTGCACGGCCTCAGAGCCTGCAGACTGATTGGAAGCCAGAGAACAGGGGACCGTCTGCAGAAAGAGGGCAGCCGGGAGATGAGCCACTCTGGGGATTTCCAACAAAGGGAACTGGTCATACAGGTGAGGGAAGAGCTGAGAAGCCGAACAACCCAGAGATCAGCACCTGCAGGAAGTCATCTCTCGTCCGGGCTGGAGATGAACGAGGGAGGGGCCCCGTACCAGGACCCGACTGGCAGGAGCCAAAGTCACGGGGGAGGATGATGCCCAGTGGCACTCGGAGCCGTGGCGGGAAGGACCGTCCATCGGGAACCGGGCCCACAGCTGGAGATGCCGCCGGAGGCTGTGAACGTGAACTACTGTGCGGCCCCTGCCCACTTTCTGGCAGTGCTGCCCATCGGCCAAAACTAGCTGGAAGCCACTTGCAAAAAGGAGGTTCTCGAAAATGTAGTTCTCTGCAGCGTGGAGCTGAGCGAGGGAAGGGTGGTGGGTAGATCAGAGCACAAACGGGTGTACACAGACGAGTGCAGGGCCGGAAACACCCACGGGACAGGCCTACCGCTATTATCGGAAAATTGTATTTTCTTCGGGCTAGAACTAATTAATATAACAAAGTGTGTTTTGATTTTTATGGAATAAAATAGAAGTTGGAGTCCGGATTTCAGAGAAGGATGAAGCTACACCAGAGGCCCTTGTATTAGTTCCTTTATGCTGGTGGGCTTAGAGGCTTATTAACTTACAGTCCTGGAGATCAGAGTCTCCGTCTCGCTGAAATGGCCCTACTGGGCTGAAATCAAGGTGGTGGCAGGACTGCATTTCCGCTCAGGGCTCCGGGGAGGATCCGTTCCTGGCCTTTTCCAGCTTATAGAGGTTGCCACGCTGTCCCGTGGCTGCATCCCTCTGACCCCTGCTTCCGTTGTCTTTGGAAGAGCCATGACCCCTCTGTTCATCCCTGATGAAGCCGGGGCCTGACAGGCCAGGGCTGGAGCTCCCGAGACCCAGAGCAGGGATCGAAATGACTGAGGAAGGTGGTGGCGCGGGTGATAAAGATCATATGAGGGCAGCCCGGGTGGCTCAGCGGTTGAGCACCGCCTTCAGCTCAGGGCCTGACTCTGGAGACCCCGGATCGAGTCCCACGTCAGGCTCCCTGCACGGAGCCTGCTTCTCCCTCTGCTTGAGTCTCTGCCTCTCTTTCTCTCTCTGTGTCTCTCATTAATAAATAAATGAAATCTTAAAAAAATAAAATAAAAGATCATACGAGGGAAGTTCTGGTCTCAGTCCCATTTTACAGAGGGGGGAGGATGGGACTTGCAGAAGTTGCATGGCCTGCCTCAAAGGGATACAGCTACTAAGAGCCCACGGACTCGATTTTGGGTCCCTCTCCTTACCACCTCCTGGAATTCTCTTTCTGAGACAAGAACGCCGAAAGGCAACATCTCTCCAAGGGGGAACCGCAAAGGCCAGGAGAGGAATGTTCCGAGATCTTAAATCCAAGTAACGTCACCAGTGTCCAAAATCTGCTGCGGGTACGGCCTGGGTGGCGTTAGAATGTGCTCTGGAGCGTCAGCGGGCACACCACGCACTCAGCTTTGTCTCACAGTTCATTAATCACCCTCCAATTCAAAAGCATTTATCATGATTAGATCCAGCCCTGCTCCTGTGGTAATGGATTTTTAAAAAAATAATGCAAATAGAGAACTACATACATACATCTTCCCTACGGCTTCAACAGGTCAAGATCTGGAGGTCGCGGCCACTCATTCGTTTAACAAATATTTATTGTGCACCTACTGTGTGCCGGGTACTATTTTAGTTGATGGAAATTCAACAGGGATCCAAAAAAAAAAAGTCTTGCCGTCACGGACTGTGGATTTATGGGAAACAAGATGTCGCAATTTTAAACAAAATCAGGACCTGCTCAATAAATGGTTGTGAACGTGAGAAGCCTTTGAGAGGTGCTCCCAGAAGGCTGGGAAAGTGGGTCACGGCCCCACGAGGAGCCCCTGTGGGCCAGCTCGGGCCCAAGTTCGAGTGCACCGTGAGAGCAGTGGTGAGACCCAGAGGCCTGGGGTCCCCCAGAGCCGGGGCCGAGTGCTGTCCTCGCCACACACCTGCTCTGAGACCCTGGGTCCCTTCCTTCACGGCCCGAGGCTCATTCCCCTGCCGCGGGAAACGGGGATGATGATGAATAGTAGCACTGCCTCCCCCGGGAGGGCTGTTGTCACGCAGGACGCCTGACCCACAGGAAGCGCTTGGTCATGGTGGCTGTCGTGGGGTCACGTAACAAACATCAGGGTCACCGTGAAACCGCCCCTGGTCGGCGGGGTGCTGAGTGCCGGCGGGGTGGCCGCCTCGCGCAGCCTCTGGGAGCCCCCCATCCCGGACAAGCCCGTGGGCCCTTGTTCTCCCCATGCACAGCCTGGGAGCTGCTGGCCCGGGGCTGCCCCCCGCCGTCTGCTTCCACCTGGCCCAGCGGAGCCCCAGCACAGCACGCGGGCCGAGGCGGGAGGAGCGGCCCCGAGGGCCCTGGGCCGCACAGTTCGCTGCTCAGCCCTCAGAGATGCCCGGTTTGGACCAGAATGAGATCGCGGCCGGGGTCCCCCTCGGAGCTGCCGGGGTTTGGGCCAGAACACAATCACGGCCGGGGTCCCCCTTGGACATGCCCGGGTTTGGGCCAGAATGAGATCCCAGGTGGGTTCCCCCCTCGGAGCTGCCCAGGTTTGGGCCAGAACACGATCGCGGCCGGGGTCCCCCTCGGGGATGCCTGTTTTGGGCCAGAATGAGATCGTGGGTGGGGTCCCCCTCGGAGATGCCCGGTTTGGGCCAGAACAAGTTCGCCGCCTTGGTCCCCCTTGGAGATGCCCGGTTTGGGCCAGAACGAGATCATGGCTGGGGTCTCCCTCGGACATGCCCTGGTTTGGGCCAGAACGAGATCTCAGGCGGGTTCCCCCTTCGGAGATGCCCAGGTTTGGGCCAGAACACGATTGCGGCCGGGGTCCCCCTCGGGGATGCCCGGTTTGGGCCAGAACGAGGTCGCGGCCGGGGATGCAGCCGCTGTGCGCCCTCTCAGCTCGGCCCCAGCCTGACCAGTGAGCACATCCCAGCACCCGGCGGTCCAGCTGAGGAGGACGGGGAGCGCAGGGCCCCAGGGGGAGGAGGGAGGGCACGTCCACGCGCGGGCCGCGGTCTCCTTCCCACGCCCCGGCCTCGGGTGCAGGAGGGAGTGGGAACTGGGGGATGAGTGGGTGCGGGCAGCGCCCTCCAGCACCTAGTGAGCAGCGGGCACCCCTGGGCGCCAGGGGAGGAGCAGCGCAGGAGTCCGGGCGGGGCTCAGGAGCCTCCAGGCGCCCCAGAAACCACGAGTACAGGTGCGGCCGCTGGTCCAGGCACCAGGCTGGAGGCCCCGCCGCGGGTGGAGGAGGGCCCTGCCACCGGCCGGGGTGGAAACCACCTCACCTCCTTCGCAGCCGCGGGACCTGTGACACCTTAGCCTCTCGGCGAGGGGGTTCGCTCGTGTGCAGGGTCGGTAACCCCGCCGTGGGGCTCAGGGCTGCCTGGCCTGGGGGGCCGTGCACACACGTGAGCGCTTGCGACCTGCGACGTCCAGGCACTCTGCACCAGGAACTATCACACGTGCGCTTCTGCAAACCGAGAAGGTGGGGGGCCCCGCTGTGTTTGTGCACGTGCGCACTTGCTGTGATTTCGAGGCGCTCAGAACGCGGGAAGCTCAGCCCCTTGATGTCAGAGGTGACGGTAGCCGCCGGGTTTCAGCCTCACCACGCTGCGTGCGGTGTGGCAGGCGCTTCATATCCTAAATGACGTCATTTGGGCCCCCAATCACTTGGGGGGGAGTCGACATTCCTATTTTACAGGCAAAATAGCTGAGGCTCAGAAACTGTGTCAGGGGAGCGTTGGAGCTGGAATTCGCACCCAGACCCATCAGGCCCTCCCGCCACCCTGCCGCTAGTCACCGCCTCAGGGCCACCTGTCACCAGCGTATATCTGGTAATACCCAAGCTGTCAGCCCCACAGGGGAGAAACTTAGGGTTGCTCTTGACCTCAGAGGATGCACGTCTGAGGGATCAAGAGGATATCGACACTCACAATAGCAAGAATTAAAGGCCGGACGATGGGTGCGGCCGAGGGTGTGTGGGTCCTACCAGATACTCATTTGCTCTTGGCATTTCCCAGCCTCCCTTGCAGTTCCGGCTGGTGCCTGTGGGCGGGCGTGATACACGTCGGTTACTTCCAGGCTTGACCCTTCTAAGCGTGTCGGTGGGCACAGGGCCTGCCTCCGGGTTCTCCGCCCTGCGAGCAAAGCAAACAGCTGGAGAGAACTGGGCTTACGCTGGCCGCCAGACCGCGAAGGGCCCTGCTCAGCGATGGTGCAAAGCGCAGCTCGGTTCCTGCACCGTCTGGATTACAGGAGGCTTTGGGGAAGAGGCCCTTCCAGCACCTTCCCCAGCACGCGCCGGCTCCTCCACCCGGGACCCCGCAGACAGCGGCTTTGGGGTTTGGGCAGCTGGCGGCTGGGCTTTCTGGCCCGGACTCCTCTCATTAGAGCAGAACTCAGAAGTGAGAAGTTTTGGGGGAAAAGGCATCAGATTGAGCTGGGATCCAGTGGGTCCCAGGAAGTGGAGTTCTGGGCCCCGCACGCGCTGCAGCTCCTGGTCCGCTTGGACGCATTTGTCCATTCACCCGCCTGCTCGCTCTCTCTACAGTATTGAGAGGCCACGCGGCAGCGGGGAGGAAAGGGGGGGAAAGGGGGGGAAAGGAAGAGAGTGGGAAGAGGAGTGGACAGGTGGATAAAGGGAAAGGGGAGCCATGCACAGGGTCGGGGCCCTCGCAGTTCGTGAAGGGGGGCCGTGCATGGAGTCAGAGCCCTCACAGGTGAAGGGGGGGCCATGCATGGGGTCGGGGCCCTCGCAGGTGAAGGGGGGCCATGCATGGGGTCAGAGCCCTCGTAGTTTGTGAAGGGGAGCTGTGCATGGGATCGGGGCCCTCGCAGGTGAAGGGGGGCCGTGCACGGGGTCATGGCCCTTGCAGGTGAAGGGGGGCCCTGCACGGAGTCGGGGCCCCGCAGAAGAGAGCCCAGGGAGCTCCCTCGCCCCTTCCGCTGCATGAGGACAGAGCGAGAAGACAGTGGCCGTGAGCCAGGAAGCAGACCGTCCCCAACACGGAATCAGGGTGTCCTGCTGTCGGTGCCTGGCGCCAGGGGCTGCGGGGCTGCATCCTCGAGGTTGTGAGGCCCCAGGCTGCGGTGTGGCGATAGCAGCCCTGGGCACGCGTGTCCTCAAGGGGACAAGGTAACAGCGCAGGCGGCGGCCTGGACAGCAGAGTTCCGCCTGCCCTTAGAAACCCGGGAAGGGGGTGCCTGGGGGGCTCAGCGGTGGAGCATCTGCCTTCGGCTCAGGTCATGGTCCCAGGATCCCAGGATGGAGTCCCACGTCGGGCTCCCTGCATGAAACCTGCCTCTCCCTCTGCCTGTGTCTCTGACTCTCTCTCTCTCTCTCATGAATAAATAAATAAAATATTAAAAAAGAAATTAAAAAAAAGAAACCCATGAAGCAGCTCTGAGCGATTCCAACAGAAAGGGCTTCGGGATAGATCATGGAGAGAGCATAAAAGCAGAGTGTACAGAGAATGCCATCTTTTGATTAGATTTTGACCAAACTTTCTGTAATAAAGGCCACATAGTAAATGTTTTGTAGGCTTCGCAAACCATAGGATGCCTCTGTCGCATATTCTTTGCTTTTTGTTTGGTTTTCTTAAAATCTTTTAAAAATGTAAAAACTGTGATTCCCTCTCAGGTTGAGCAAAAACATGCTGTGAGCCGGCCCTGGCCTAGGTGGGGGGCTGAGCTGGTTTGCTGACCCCTGGACTGAGGGGCAGGGTGTTGGTACAGGCCAAGTCTGTCTCTAGGACACGAAAGAAACTGATACTGCCCAAGCCCCTGGGGAGGAGACCTGGGGACTGGGGTGTGCGACGGAGTTTTTGTTGCGCACACTTTTGTTGCTTTCGATAAATTTTATTTTTTTATTTTATTTTAATTTATTTATTTTATATTTTATTTTTTGACAGAAAGAGCATGGCGGGGGGCAGAGCCGTAATCAAGGGTCAGGTGCTTAACCTACTGAGCCACCCAGGCGCTCCTCCTTTGGTATTTTTGACCATGCAATGTATTCCCAATTTAAAGGTAAAATAAGGGCAGCCCCGGTGGCGCAGCAGTTTAGCGCCACCTGCAGCCCAGGGTGTGATCCTGGAGACCCAGGATCGAGTCCCACATCGAGTCCCACATCAAGTCCCACATCGGGCTCCCTGCATGGGGCCTGCTTCTCCCTGTGCCTGTGTCTCTGCCTCTCTCTCTCTCTGTGTCTCTATGAATAAATAAAAAAATCTTAAAAAAAAAAAAAAGGTAAAATAAACTGACCCTTGATGTTAAAATGCAACCTGTTGCCTTCACCAAGGTCGCAAGAGGCCAAGCACGGAGCAGTCGGTGCCGAGTGCCACTGTGTCCCAGGCTGAGACAATGGGGGGCGGGGGGGGCTACAGCTCAAAACATAGTACGAGAGTTGGAGGGATTGTGTCCGGGACGTCAGGACGTGGAGAAGACACCTGGAGAGAGGGGTTGGCAGGCTGAGGACAGGAAGGCGAGGGTGTCTCTCCCCCTGCCCCAAGCCCAGCGAGGGGTGCTTCAAGAAAGCCATGCCACCTTGACCCCGGGGTCCTGGCATCTGAGTCAGGGGCAGATGTGGCCTCACCTGGGGAGGCCTAGTAGCGGGGAGTGCGGCTGGGAGGGGAGGCTGCACAGGGGACGCGGAACCTCTGAGTCTGTTGGGGCCGCGGATCAGAGGATGTGCAAGGTCCCCCTCCGCGTCTCACGTGGCTGAGAGCGACCGGCCACGGCCACCCGAGGCTGATGTGCCCTCCGGGGGTGAACCAGGACGGCCAAGGCTGCCGGGCGTCCGGACAGGTAACCCACAAAAGCAGCTCAAATTAAAGCACCAGCTTCAACTGCCCCCCCCCCCCAGAGCTGGAGAAGGTCCCCCCAGAGCCAGCGGCACCTCCTGCCCCTGCCGCCCTCCCGCCGGAGCCAGGCCTGCCCTCAGCTGCCCGGGGCCACATGCATCCCACTTCCAGGAGGGTGCCCGGTGGTCGTGGTCGGGGTCCCCGTCCCACTGGCAGCTTCTGCCTTGGTTCCATCCCCTGCACCGCCCCCCCGGCTCCGCACACCCCAAGGTCCCTTGTGGGGGCCTGCCTTCTCTGCAGGGGTGGCCTGGAGCTCATAGCTGCGATGGCCACAGTCCCCGGGTGTCCTCTCCTCGGTTCCCTGCTGTCCTGCCAGGGAGGGCTACTCCACGCGGTAACTTCCTGCGAGCCCCATGGTTTCCAGAAACAGGACACCACTCGCCTTGGGCCCAGAAGGCAGGTAGCGGCGTGACCTCCAGCAGGTTGTCACTCTGGGCCCCCGACCGGGGCTGTGGCCGCCAGCTCTGGTGCCCACGGGGGGGGAGGGACACGTCCTTCACTCCCCCCCCCCACCGGATCTCAGTGGGTGGAACAGAGACACAGACCGGTTTCTGAGTTTGCTTCGGAGGAGCCCCTGCTGCTGCTGGAAGGGCCGGTGGGTGCGAAGGCACACAGGTCCCCTCAGCTCCTTCTGGAAACTGCGCTCCCCACCCCGCCGGCTGGGAGGCTGGCTTTAGAGCTGCGGGCAGTGGTCAGGGCCGGGGAAGGCGCACCCGGAGCCACCTTGTGCTCCTAGAGGGGTGACCCCCGCCTCAGGAGGCCTCCTGCACCCCGGGTGCTGCCGGCCGGGCCGGGCACCGCGGAGAGGCCTTGGCACCCAGCAGGTGCCGGACACACGGACGGAAGCTGGGCCACCTGCTGTGAGCGGTCGGCTTTCTGTGCCTGTCACTTTGCTGAGGACAAAGGCTGCGCCGGGTGCCGGGCTCGGCTCAGGCAGGAGCGGGAGCCACGATGGGCTCATCCCTGCTTTCGGGTCACTGTGCGGACTCCGGGTTCCGGGCCAGCCTGGCCTGGGTGGGCCCCAGGCTCCCCACCTCCGCGCGGCCCTGCCCACCTCCCGCCACCAGCCACCCGCCACTCAGCCGCCCAGCCAGCCAGCCACCAGCCACTCAAGAGCTGCCCCCTCTGACCTCGAGTTGCTACCTTGGCTTCTTGGTCCAGAGTTTAATCCCTGTTATGGTTAAAAAATAAATAAATAAAAATAAAAAAGCCACCAGGGTCCGGAGGCGGTTTGTCCTGCTGGGCCCACGGCCACTTCTTTATTACCCCCCACCCACCCCCACCCACCCCAGTGCCCTGGTTGGGCCTTGCCCGCCCTCCCCTCTCCCTGGGCTGCGGCAAGAGAGCTAGGGTCAGCCAGGGTCAGCCGGGGTCAGCCGGGGTCAGCCGGAGTGGCGGGGACAGGCCGTGCTTTCCCAGCAGGAGCGGAGCGCACTGCGGGTGGCCGCGGGGTGCCCTGGGGGTGTTGGGGAGCAAGAGCAGCCTCCCACCGGACACGGCCCACACAGCCATTCTCACCGGGAAGACTGTGGGGAGCGGGAGGGAGCTGGGCAGGACTGTGGGGCTGGGGGTCTGCGGAGGAGGCCCCTCTAGATGGAGCGGCCCCGAGGGGCTCTCTGAGGAAGAGACTTCCTAGCTGAGCCCTAAAGGATGAGGAGGAGCTGGTCTCCCGGAAACCAGGGGCGGGGGTTCCGCGGGGGTTGACGGCGGCACGTGCAAAGGCCCTGCGGCACCGAGCCTGCAGCCTCGGGACGCCGGGTTGGCGTGACGTGGAGGCGGCGAGAGATCCGCAGGGGGGACCTGGGCGAGGGGGCTGTGCCCTGAGCTGACTCGCTGTGGGGCCGGGAGGACCGGGGTGGGTGTGAATGACCCGGGGTCAGAGCCCAGGGCCCAGGGCCGGATGGGGGCGGGGCGGCGGGGCGGGCGCCCCATTTCTGGGCCCAGCTGTAATCTGCTGAGATGGAGAAGCCTTGTAAGGGGGTGGGGGTCATGGGGTACAGCAGGGGCACACAGGTGCTAGAGGCCGTGGGGCCGCTGGAGGGGGAGACGGCCCGGGCGGGCGGTGCTGGGGGGGGCGGTGGGGGGGACTGACGCGGCCGGGCAGGTGGGAGGGAGGTGGGCCTCGGCACCCCGCGTCCTGCCCCCGCGGCCACCCCCGCGTGGGCCACAGAAGGGCCGCTCCTCCTGGGGGCACAGGCAGCGGGGACACCACAATTCCCACCACGTCATCGCTCAAGCCTGCACCCCTGCAGCCGGGAGCAGGGTGCTGGGGGCCGCGGGGTCCAGGATGCAGGCCCTGAGCCTCTCCCCACACCTTCCTTCCTCGGGGGTCCCCCCTCCCCGCTCCCCGTGCTCTGAGCAGGCGGGTCCTCCCCTCCGCCCCCCGGGGCCTCAGGCTGCTCAGCGGGTTTAAGCTCCTTCATCTCCTTTCGGGAGACAAACCTGTGGGGCAGATCCAGCGGTAAGGACCGTGGAGGGCGCCCGGGCCTGCAGCTCGGGGTGTGATCCCGGGGTCCTGGGATCGAGTCCCGAGTCCTGGGTGGGCCCCCTGCCCGAGGGGTCCTGCTTCTCCCTCCGGCCTGCCCCCTACCCTTCTCTCTCGCTCTTGCTCTCTCTGTCTCAAATAAAGAAAATCTTTTAAAAAATAATAAAGAACACAGAATTACATTTTTCTGCATTTGGCTTTTATTCTGAGAGCGTCTGGAAAGCCATTTAAGTATGTGAGGCCAAGGGATGGCACTGGATTTCCACCAAGGGGACACCTGCGGGGGCCGGGCTGAGGACAGAGGCGGTTGTGCTGCAGCAGGGGGGCTCCAGGGGGCCTTTGGGGGAATCAGCGGAAACCAAGCGCCGGGGCAGCACCGCCCCTGCCCCACAGGCCCTGTCCCCCAGCCTCTCCCTCCAGCCCCTGCCCCCCAGGCCCTGCCCCCCAGGCCCTGCCCCCCAGCCCACTCCCGGAGGAGGAGGGATGCTGTCCTCACCTTCCTCTCCCAGCAGCAGCATCTGCGGTGGGTGACGTGGGTGACGTGTGCCTGGCATGGACGGGGCAGCTTCCACTTCTCAGACGCCTCCACGTATAACTGATCCCCTCCGAGCCGTGTTGTCAGGAAAAATTAAACTTCGTCTCTCTTTCTCAGAAACCAGGAAACTGAAGCTTGGCTTCAGCCAACCTGAATCTGGGGCCTTACTCCGCCACCTGCCCAGCTGTGCTGCTAGTTCGGGCATGCCAGGCCCTGGGGCCCAGCCCCCCTGCTCCCCCCCGCCCCCGCCCCCCCGCTCGTGCAGGTCACCTCTGACGAGACAGACTTTAGCCTGGTCGCCCACAGGCTCCGACGGGGAGCCCTGGCCTCCAGCAGCCTGCACCAGAGGCCCTGAAGGCATAGTGGGTGCTTCTGCACCCGGGTGCTGGGAGCCGCTGGGAGCCGCTGGAATGGGCCCCAGGGGCCCCACCCTGCCCCACGGTCCTCCTGGCTTGTGTGGCCCTGGCCGCAGAGGGACAGCTCTGCAGGGGGCAGGGGGCAACAGCCTGGCCGGGGCTGCCCTTGCCAGGGGCCTGGGAGAGGCCTACCCCAGCCCGCCTTCCCGCCTGTCCCGCTCTTTGATTGGGAGCGGAGGCCGGGCACCCAGGCTAGGGAGAGCGAGGCCGTCCCTGCTGGCCCAGGGCAGCCCCAGGTGGCCGCGGCCTTCCCGGCGGAGACGGGCCTTGGGTCACCAGAGTGGGCAAGGGACAAGTGACCTCTTCTGTCGGAGTCACCCTGGGGACAGAGCCCATCTCAGCTGGCGGCAGGAGGCTCTGGGCGCCAGCAGGGTGATGGGGACACGGGGGCGACCGTGGGGCGGGGACGTATGAGGACAGTCACTCCCCGGTAAGAGGAGCGATGGGGAAACAGCGGCAGAGAGGCTGACCGGCTCCGCTGACTCCCGGCCGGGAGGTGCTGCTCCTGAACCCAGAGAGCCGGGTAGGAGCCCGCCCGTCAGGGGACACGTTTGGGGGGGACAGAGCCGGGAGTTGGCCGCTAGCTGCCGGGGCCCAGGACAGCTGCGCCTTGCTGCCCCCATCCCCCCGCAGGTGCACAGACGCAGCCCCGGGCTCTGCTGGCCGCTTACAAGGGCCGGGCCCTGGGGACAGGGGCAGGAGCTGAGCGCCAGCGTCGGCCCCCTGCCAGCAGATCGCCCCCTACCGGCACCCAAACGAGGGTGCTGGGAGCCTGCCCTGAGCAGATGCAGCCCCACGCCCACACCCGAAGCCAGCCAAGGCTGGAAAGCAGGGCGGGACCTGCAGGGGGGCCCCCCCCCGCCGCTGCGGGATTAGGGCCGGCGGCACAGGCCCGGGGAAAGGAGTGACCCGAAGTAAGAGCGTCTCAAGGAGCAATCCTGGTCGGCGTTAAACCCGTCAGTCTGCCTTCTAGTCCATTCGGTCTGATCCAGCCGTCACTCACTAACACAGGTCGAGCCCCGCGTGCGTGTGTGGAAGGAGGGGGTGCGCAAAGGGACAGTTCTCAGCCGCCGCGGCGTCTAGGGCCATGGGGTCCCACCCTCAAGACGCACCCTGCACTGCCCCCACCAGCCTTTCTGTGCTCTTCTCTCCCTCCCTGGAACCCGCTCCCGGGAAGGCGACGGGTGATGCAAGCCACGTGAGCGACCGGGCAGGTGTTTGCAGCTGTGCCCCCGGCGGCCCCTCTCCCTCTCCTCTCTCCTTCCTGATTTTGGGGATGAGGGCCGCCCACTGCTTCCCGCCACCTCCTCCCCGACTTGGGTGACCGTCCAGTCGGAGGCTGTGGTCCCCCACCGGCCTGGAGGCTGAGGAAGGCCCCGTGGCGGTGGCCAATGAGACGGGTGGAGACGTGAGGTCGCTGCTGGGGTGCACCCTCCTCGTCCTCCTGCCCTGCCCCTGTGGGCTGGGAGGCGGGCGTGGGCGTGGGGGTGAGCAGGCTCTGCACACAGGCTGAGGACCCACCCCTGGTGATGGGGGGTGGGGGGGACCCATCCTCCTCCTCAAACCTCTACCAGCCCAGACTTCCCCGTGCAAGAGAGAAACTCAGTTCTCCCACCGTGGGAACAGCTCTTGCTGAAGCCACCTCGGGTCAGTGCAGGGACCCCCACCCCGGAGGCTCAGTAAACCAGAGGAATGGCTTGAGGACGAGCTCCCTCGGGCTGCCCAACGCCTGAAGCGGGTGGGGCGGTGACCCCAGTGGCCGGACGGCCCAGCGCAACCTCGGCGCACTTGGCAGCCCGCTGGATGGGCCGGCGTGCTGCCTCCTGGCGCGGCTGTGCCCCGTCGCCCGCTGCTCTGCGTTGATGCCCGGAGCCGAGAGGGCCGCGCTCTGCGCTCGGCGTGCACGACAGCGTGCTGCGAACCTCGGGGACGCCCCTGAGCAGGGCTCTCCGCCTCCAGCCCGTGGAAGCCCGGCGGGGTCTCGTCCACGAGCCCGGGGTCACCGGGAGCCCAGGCTCAGGCTTCCCCTGACGGCTCCTACACCGAGGACCGTCGTCTCGGCCTGGAGGTGAGGCTCCCCGGGCACAGGCCGGAAGAATACCGGTGGGAGAGCCCCCCTTTCCTAGGGGAGGGGCAGGACGGAAGGGAAGGTGCTGGAAGCTGGCCGGCAGGCCCCCGACGCAGGCCGCAGCGTGCTCGGGTGCTGAGGACCCGGCCGTGCGCGTTGCGGGCCCAGGCCGCCTGGTGCAGCTCCGGGCCAGCCTTCCAGATGCCCGTAAGCGGCGCCTTCCAGAGGAACGCATTTTGAAAACCTGGAAACAAGGGGTCCCGCCTGTGACAGCGGCTCGCCGGTCACGCCAGCCCGCGCTCGCTCCCCCGAAGCCGGGGTGCACCACCCCGAGGCCGCGGGCAGCGCCGGGCCAAGGCTCGGCCTCTGCTCCCCACGTCGTGTCCTTGGGCCTAGAAGGCACCGCGGGAGGCGCCGAGCGGGACAAGGAGCAGGGGGCCCAGAGGGCCGCGGGGAGCACTGAGCGGAGAGCCCGCCGCGGCGTCGGAGCAGGGATGGAGCCGCGCCCCGCTAGACGCAGGGAGACCCAGACACGAGCCCCAACCCTGCAGGGCGGGCTCCAAGCAGAGCGCACAGCTACCTGGGCGGCAGGTGCCCCGCCGGCCGGTGCCCACGGGCCGCACGGTGACACGGGTCCTCAGAACAGACGCTGGCCGGCGCCTGGGGGAGCGGCTGAGGCCAGGAGGGCGTCCTCGGGCTCCTGCGACGGTGGGCGGGAGCCGGGAGAGCTGCTCACAGGCCCGTTTGCCCGCGTCCCCGCGTGGCGGGTGGAGGGTCTCCGGCCTCCCTGGCTGCTGTGATGGCGCCGCCTGACTGTGCCCCGCTTGTCCCCTCTGGGCAGAAGCCTGCCTCGCCCATTCCTTCCCGTGAGAACCCCAGCCATGGCTCTAGGCCATGCTCTCCCTTACCCTCCCTGCCTCCTGACCCCCATCTCACCCCTTGTGGCCTGGCGGGAGGCGCTGCACCTCTGGATTCTAGGATCTGTGCGTCTGGACCTCCTCCTTCCTGACAACCGCTTCCGTGCGCATCTTACCATTCCCAATAAAAACAACCCCCAGGTACATTTCCACCCCAGGAAAGGCTAGGAGGAAGCCCGGGACTGGCCGCAGGCCCCCTGGGGTTTCTGATCCCCCTGCCCAGGCTCTGGGATCTGCTGGCTCTGAGGCCTCTCCCCCAGCAGACGGGCCTCCCTGTGTGGCAGGAAGACGGACCCAAGCACCCCGGCTTCATCACCAGAGCCCCGAGGCAGGAGATGGTGTTTGCTGCAGATTCCAGCAGGAAAAGTCCTTGGGAAAGACACGGACTGGCCCCGTCTGAGGCACGTACAATCACGAGGGCATCTCCGGGCCATGCACGCTGATTAGAATCGAGCCCTATGCTCTCGGCTGTGGCCCGGCGGGTGGAGAGTGCCAGGCCTCCAGGAGCACGGGCATCAATGACAGATCTATCACCGCCCTTTGTGCATGGAGTCTGGACGTCCACGCCTTGCCATGTCCCAAGGAAAGGACAGTTTGCAGATATCTGTTCATTACCCAAAGTACTACTGGAAAACCAGACAAGCCCTGAGGAGGAGAAATTTCTTTGAGATCAATAGATAGAATCGAAGATGTTTTTCCAAGATGGGATCAGGCCAGCTAGAAATACGGCATCTGCAGACAATCCCTCCTCCCTAACAGTAAGAAGCAAACACCTTAAGAGAAAGTGAAGGGTAGCAGACGTTCACTGAATTTTCTGGTTATTTGTTGAATGCCCCCGAGAGGCCATGCACCCAGATGGTTCTGTTCAGGTCGACGTGGCTAAAGGAATGATCCTAGAGGAGAACACAGGCAACACCCTTTTTGAGCTTGGCCACAGTAACTTCTTGCAAGATGCATCCATGAAGGCAAGGGAAACAAAAGCAAAAATGAACTATTGGGACTTCATCAAGATGAGAAGCTTCTGCACAGCCAAAGAAACAGTCAACAAAACTAAAAGACAACCTCCAGAACGGGAGAGGATATTTGCAAATGACGTATCAGATAAAGGGCTAGTATCCAAGATCTATAAGGAACTTATTAAACTCAACAGCAGAGAAACACACAATCCAATCATGAAATGGGCAAAGGACATGAAGAGAAATCTCACAGAGGAAGACATAGACATGGCCAACATGCACATGAGAAAATGCTCTGCATCTCTTGCCATCAGGGAAATACAAATCAAAACCCCAATGAGATCCCACCTCACACCAGCGAGAATGGGGAAAATTAACAAGGCAGGAAACCACAAATGTTGGAGAGGATGCGGAGAAAAGGGAACCCTCTTACACCGTTGGTGGGAATGTGAACTGGTGCAGCCACTCTGGAAAACTGTGTGGAGGTTCCTCAGAGTTAAAACTAGACCTGCCCTACGACCCAGCAATTGCACTGTTGGGGATTTACCCCAGAGATACAGATGCAGTGAAATGCCAGGACACCTGCACCCCGATGTTCATAGCAGCAATGTCCACAATAGCCAAACTGTGGAAGGAGCCTCGGTGTCCATCGAAAGATGATGGATAGAGAAGATGTGGTTTACGTATACAATGGAATATTCCTCAGCCATTAGAAATGACAAATACCCACCATTTGCTTCAACGTGGATGGAACTGGAGGGTATTATGCTGAGTGAAGTAAGTCAATCGGAGGACAATCATTATATGGTCTCATTCATTTGGGGAATATAATAGTGAAAGAGAATAAAGGGGAAAGGAGAGAAAATGAGTGGGAAATATCAGGGAGGGAGACAGACCATGAGAGACTCCTAACTCTGGGATATGAACTAGGGGGGGGTGGAAGGGGAGGTGGGTGGGGAGTTGGGGTGACTGGGTGATGGGCACTGAGGGGGGCACTTGATGGGATGAGCACTGGGTTTTATGCTATATGTTCGCAAATTGAACTCCAATTTAAAAAAAAAGAAAAAAAAGAGGCCAAGAGAAAAAAAAAGGAATGACAGTCAACTGCCCAGACACTGATGCTGCTTCAATTTCCTTTCTCATGGATGCCCCTGGGAGGCCCAGAGAGCAGAGATCTGGAGATCTGACGGTGGGTCACAGGGGCCAGAAGGAGAACAGAGGGGCTGAGTTCAAAGGCTGCAGTCAGCCTGACAGTAGGACGAGGGCTCTCAATCCGCAAACACTGGGCTGGCTTCCAGGGTCCATGAACTCTTGCCACTGAATATAAGAAATGGAATGTTCATTTCCTATGGGAAGGATCCACGGCTTTCATAGATTATCAGTGGACACAGCCCCCAAAGGGTTAAAAGAACCGCCATGCTAACAGAAGGTTCGCTCGGCTTCCGACAAACAGCAGAGGAGCTTGGGATTTTTTCCGGGACATTCCTAGCATCTCGGGAGTTTTCTCATCTGTACTTTGGCTCCGGTATTTTCCAAATGGAGCTAAAGTCACAGAACTCCACGTCCCTTGCACAGTCCTGTGTGGTAGCGGGAAAGTGAGAGAAATCTGGGCCCAGGTCCTAATGAGGCCATTTACCAGCAGGCGACTTCACCTCAATGAGCTGATTTCCTCATCAATAAACGGAGGATGGTGGCGTTCGTTGTCGCACCGACCGCGCGACACTAAATGAAACTGACTGCAGAGAGCTTTCCACCTTCCTTTCCTTTAAGAGTCAAAGCGAACGTGATTGAGCCTTTCTCAACTGCCCTGACGTGCTGATGAGTGCTTTCAGGGACCTGGTTTCTGAATCCTCACAGCAGTCCTGGGAACCAGGTACTATTATTATCCTCATTTAATTTTTAAACATGGGAGGGGGAGAACCGAGACTCAGAGGCCAGGCCCCTCGCCACCGAGGGGCAGAGCTGGCTTCCAGCCCTGGCAGCCTGACTGGAGCCATCCTGCCGCCCCAGGGCTCTGCCTCCAGCTCCCTCCGCGTCCCCACGCACCTCCCAGAGCCGCCAAGACAAAGCACGCAGACGGCAGGCAGGGTGCTGTCGCCATGGGGTGATGTGGGCCACGAAGGGACAGCCCTGCACACACCTGTGAGTGGCCGCCGTGACCGGGAGGGTTCAGCTCCGCGGACTGCTTGCACCCTGGCTCTTGGCCCTCGGGATAGGTGCACACCATCAGCCTCACCTTCTTTTGCTCCACGTGGCAGATGAGCATATGCAAGGTGGTGAGGGGCGCCAGCCTGGTTGCAGGTCGCCCTGGGCTCCCAACCTAGCTGAGAATTAGAAGTTGGGATCAGGCTTACGAACAAGAGGGAGCATTAGCATAAAGGCAACAGTGCACGTCAAGGACGGAGGCTTCGAAAAACGTGACAAAAGGCATGAAGGTTTTAGAACTGGTATTTATTTCCAGTCACTCCCACTTCTTTCCCTGAAATGGCTGCATTACACCAAGGAAGGGCCCTCTGGCTTCAGGAGGGAGGAAATTAGCGCCCATCCCAGACTCCCTGTGCTGGAAGGAGGTCGGGCAGGGTTGACGCGGCTCGGGAGGGCTCTGGCCGTAGGTCGGGGTGGACCACACCGCAGTGGCCCTGCTCCGTAGGATCTGCCCGGCTCCTGACAGAGAAGCTGCAACCGCTGGCATCACCCGCTTGATTACCTCCCTGTGTTCAGGGCTGGAAATGGACTAATCAGACCTAATGCAGGAAAGGCACTTCCTAGAGGAGCCCCACAATGTAGGCCTGAGCTTTCCAATCTGCCAGGCAGAGGCGGCTGATGGGGCAGATGCCCCCTCACGGTGGTGATGAAGTCTTCCAGAGATGGAGGCTTCTGCTCACCAGCTTCAGAGAGGAAAGGATGACGAGTGAGGAGAACAGTGTGGGGGCACGGCCGCTTCCTGCTAATCCAGCTGTCCTTCCAGATGGCAGCCCCCTCCCGGTCCCCACCACCCGGCCTGTCGACGATGGCACAGCTGCTGCTCTGGGGCAGCCCGTGCGCTGGGAGGCGCCCCACCTCTGGCCGGCAGCTGGGGCCCGGCGGCGGGGCCGACAGCTGGCTGGGGTTATTTGTTGGCCACCGCGGAAAGCTGGTCGCGGATGCGGCCCAGGCCGTCGAGCATAGTGTCCAGCGTCTCCTTACTCAGCTCCACGGTGACAGCTGAGATGGAGGGCTTGTCTCCACACAGACTAGGATCTTCCTGGATCTGAAAAGAGAACATGGCCCAAATGTCAGAGGCGCCCCTCTTCCCACAAGCCTAGACGCAAGCCCTGGACATGGGAGCCCTCCTGCACTCTGGTGAACCTCTGAAGACAGGCTCCTTGCTCAGAGTGACAGAGTCCTAGCACTGGAGTCATTTAGCAAATGAGGAGACGGAAGGAGATTCCCCTCTGGGAAGGGGGTGCTCAGGGCGGGTATCAGAGAAGCCAAGGGCCACTCAGCCCTCGGGCCCCTGACTCTCAGCATCCGAGTGAGAACACACTGCACGGACCCATACACGGACTTTACGCAGAGGGCTCTAGGGGTGCGTGAGAATCCGCGGGGATGCAGAAAAGCCATTACAGCTCCTGGTTATATTTATTTGATTCTTTAAAAACAAAAGTAAACCCTGCCAGTGTTTAAAAATTTAGCTGTTAGAGGCACCCTTACTTTTTCATTTTCTTACGAGCGCTGCGTTTCTGGGTGTGTGGTTAAGTAAGTACAGCATCACGAAACAAACCCTAACAATGGATATGTGGTTTAAAAAGATTCCTGCAGAGATCTGTAAAGTGAAGGTAACACCGAGCACACGAGAACGAAGGTCTGATCCTTCTCCAACTGCTAACAGGAGCTCTCGCGCAGCCGCGTTACAAGCAGTGGCAGCACATGAGGAACCAGACAGGCCAAGAAGGCCAGCTGCACCCCGACAGCACGCCCCCACTGTGAAAGCTAGACTTCCCCGTTAGTGTCCAGGTGGACTTCAGGGAGCAGAAAACCATTTTTAAAACTCGTGTTTTGTGTTTGCCTTATCATTTTACAATTTCAACCTTCGGGGTCTGTTTTATTATGTCTGTAATGTGTTAATACGGTTCTTGGCACATAAAGACTGCATGGGGGGTGCTGAATTTTCTTCCGTGGGGTCGGAGGTCCCAGAGCTCTTTGGGAGCTTTGATGGTGCGGGCAGGGGTGCCAAGTCACTGCTGCCCCTTCTTCCCTTCTCGTGAGCAGCAGCGGGCATACCTTCATCTGGAGCAGGCAGGTGGGGACAGCCATGCGGCTGATGCTGTCGGAGGAGGTCTTGACGTCCACTCTCCAGTCCAGGTCGACCAGGCGTGGCAGCGAGACTGTGAAGGAGATGGGCTGGCTCAGCGCTCACGCCGCTCACTTTACCAAGCCTTTCCTCCGGGTCAGGCAGGTGAAGGCTGGGTCATGCTCCTGAGCCACAGGGCAAGTCCCTCCCTGGGCTCCAGGCCGCCCACCCCTAGCACTGGTTCATGGTGGGCGCGCGTGGGGGCTTCTCCCGGCACATCCAAGCCTCCAGATGTCAGCACAAAGGCACAAAGTGAGAGATGACACAAGGCAGAGAAGATGAGGATGGGGCTGGAGTCTTAGGAAATGTATAAGCTTCCACGATGGCAGGAAGAGGTTTGGTTTGAGAGAGAGAGTTTGCCTGAAGATGGGTGCAACCATTTCCAACCTCTGAGCCTGTTTCCTCATCTGTAAAGTGGGGATTATCTCAGCCTCACTCCCAGGGCCGCGGGGAGGGCCAGACGAGCTAATGCTATGGTGTGTCGACACCGTGACCAGCTCAGAGGAAGTTTAGGAACCATTATTAAACACCCACTTATATTCACTCCTTCTAACTAATTCAATTTCCACCACTGTTTTTTTTTTCCCCTAATGGAAATAGAACTGTCTTAATTATTTTACTTTCTGCTTTGGATGTTTCTGAAGTTTTTCTTTTTTCTTTTTTTTTAACAACGTATTTCTATTAAGTTTATAATCAGGAAAAAAAAGAAAAAGTGAAATTAAAAAGAAAAGCACAACACACACTGTTCAGTTTGGGATGAGGTTAAAGCAACGTTGAGGTTTTGGTTACAAGCTCTGGCCACCTGGCAGGGTTCGAGCCGGGGCCAGGAAGGAAGGGGAGGGAGGAAGGCGGGTTTCTTGGTACTCACTCTGATTTGCTTGGGCTTCAGTTCGCCAAGTAGAGCTGTTTAAGAGGGAAAGATGAAAAAAGGACAGAGAAGGGATGAGAATCGATCATGAGAGAGGCCGGTGGACCTGGCCTCTACCCTGTTTGGGGTCTTCCAGCCTCTCATCACTCCCTCGCAGGGAAGGAGCACAGAAATGTTTCCCACCATTGCAGAGCCAGTTTTTTGTTGACAAAGCTCCGAGATGTAAAGGCCATACGTGCTGCTAGTTTTCGTAGCTTAGGGGGGAAATGAAAAAGGAAAGGCTTAATGAATTGCATTCTTACTGTGCTACCTTCTAAAAGTCAACCTATTCTCTTTTATCGAGCACCTAACCCCACAAAGTATTGCATTTTATGTAAAACACACCCAAATAGACCTGCCTAATGCTACAGCAGGGAGCATCATAGTGAGATGCTAAACAGAGGGAGAAATAAAATGTGGTCACGTGTGAGAAAGCTTCTAAATAAATAAAACCCTTGGGGGGCAAGCAGGCATAATCTGCTATCACTACCCAAGATCTCTGTTGAAGCCTCCTGCTGACCAGCAGTTAATCAGTCCTGCTTAAAATTGTATGTATCTAATGGGTTTTTCCAGAAAATATTTAGGTAATTCACAAAAGAAACAAAAATGATCAATCAAATGTATGAAAAAGGTATCTGACATCACTACTCTCAAAGATATATAAACTGAAATGAGGCACATTTCCCATTTGTGAGTTGGGGGAAAATAAAAAAAAAAAAAATTCCCTCAGTGCTGATGAAGGTGGGGGAAGGAGAACCAGTTGGTGCGACCTTTCTGACGGTCAACTTGAGAACACAGCAGAAGCCTCACTGTTGCCTTTAACCAGGAAGGAGATAATTAAGCATGTGAGCAAAATTTCCACAGTAAGTCAAAGTGAAAACTGCCAATGGCCTCAACATCCAACACTAAGGAATTTCTTAACAAAATTATACAGAATTTCTTTATGAATATACTTAGCCATGAAAAATGACACTGAAGAGGAGTATTTATTGACCTAAAATATTGTTACATAAGTATTACAAGGAACTATCAAGAAATGAGCACTTACACATGTTCTAGGATGATTTTCGTCAGCAGGTTTTTGAGGTTCTGGTGGAAATTTTCAGGAAAGAGAGCCAGGATCGCCTCGGCAGAGGACAGGTCACGGAACACCACCAGCCTGGTGAGACGGTGCAGAGCCTGGAGCAGCTGCAGGATAGGCCTGCGTGGTGAGAAGTGGGGCGGGGGGCAGGGCTCTATACCCCCGCTGCTGGGGAGAGGGCCTGCCACACACCGCCACACGTCCCAATGGTCCCATGGGTCCTGAGGCCTCTGTCACAGATGCTGATGCCCAGGTGCCTTGGCCCACCTCTAAGTTACCTACTGCTTTAGAAGACAGGTGTAGCTGTCTGACATAGGAACCTGTCAACATGCCAGAAACTTCTGTTTGGGAGCAAAGGGTTAATAAGTCCCCTCTCCTTGTGCACAGAATCTGACCTTCAGTTCTAGCCCGTTCCCTGGTAACATGAGAGAAGTGAAAAGTCAGCTGTGTTACTAGGCAACACTGCACTGGGCCTCTGGGAGGTCTGCAGGAACTCCTGAGCCCGTAGCTCTGGGCCCCCCTAGTGTGGCTGCATGCCGCCTGCCAGAACCCGAAGCTGGGCTTGCTGAATTGCTACCAGGGTTACTGGCTCCTGCGGGGTTTGGGCTTTGAATCCAGGGTGTCCTTGCCCCTAGGCTGTCATCTAAAAGGGCAAAGAAAACAAATAGATCCCGGTGGGCTGTGTTGACTCCCCTGTGGAAGAGGAGGGCCTGACACTGCCCTGCTAGTTTGCTGTGCTCTACCCTAGGTCCTTCCAACTGAATCTGTAGCCAAGGATGGCCTGTGGCTGCCCTATCAGTACAACAATGCTTAGCTGAAACTGAGAAGACTCGAGGTGACTGCTTTACAGCTTTCTCTGATGACACGGGAGGCTGCTCAGCTGCAAAGGCACAACCAAGTGGTGAGGTGATGTTAACCCTCCACGGATGAGGGGTGAATGTCAATGGATAAATGCCCAACCTCCCTGCCCTCCAGGGTGACAATTCTGGGGTGTGTTCCCCAGGGTTTCTTACAGAATCCCAAGATTGAGCCCCGTTGTCCACAGCGATACCCAGTCATTAACACATTCATTCTTTCATGGCTCTGCCTCTCTTCCCTGTTAGATTTTCCCCATTCCCTCCTTTGTGCTTTCTAGACTCACCTCCCCAGGTAATTACTAACAGCCAACTCTCAGCCTCAGGCTCAACTTTTGGGGAACCCAAACTAAGTCTTCAACTCACTTCCATAATCTGGCTGCTGCCTTTTACTGTTCTACAGCTGACTTCAATGAACAGAGCCCTGGTTTAAAAATAGTAATAATAATAATGTAGGCCTGTTTGAATGAACTCCTATTTTAGGAGCCTATTTGCCCTAAAAAGAGAAGGCTGTGAGTACTGCATAAATGGAGTCACCTCCCTCTTCCTCTTAGCAACCAGCTGAGGTCAGGTAGGGTCCAGCAGCATCCCCCTGAATCATATTCAGGTCTCAGAGCCTCTGCTGAGTGTCCCCTAAGAAGACTTTCTAAGCTACCCAGCTGACAACCTATCAGCAGTGGCAAGTTAGAGGGGAAAAAAATCACAAAGATTGGCTTTTGTCCACGCTGTCTAGGGAACAAGTCTGAAAAGGAAATGGCCGGGACCTCTGATCCTGGGTAGAGTTCTCCCATCTTTGTCTCATTTATCATAAGGAAGTGAAGGTTTAAAGATAATAGCTTTTAAGTTTACTAGCATTAAAATAAAAATCTATTTTAAGTTTGTTACAATTTCAACAGACATTTCAGGGGAAAAATTTCCTTGGATGTGGCAACGACAGGGAAGTTAAGAAAGAGACTAATGAGCTGAGAAGCCAGTGGCCAAAGGTCATTTCTGACCATACTTACTTGCTCTGCTTCCTCCTGGGTCACAGACAAGCTGGAGCATGTCATATCCAAGAGTTTTTCTGAGCCAAGGGCTGAACTGGGAAAGCTCTCTTGGCACAGCTGTCTGACAACATCTTTTGAGGAGGCCTATGAATTAATTCACAGATGGGGAGAGAAAAAAAAAAAAAACCCATTCAGAGTCTGAAAATACATGTTTCAGAACATAATATTGTCTCAGTCGTGGTGTGATACCTTTGAGACTCAAGACTTAAAAGTGCCTAGGACATTTCCGGTTGTGGAGGGATGAAACAGATGTACTTTGCCTTATTTTCCCTTCTCAGCACAACTGAACCTGCTGGGCACTCTGTAGAAAACAAACGTGAGACCACTCTGAGGTGGGGAGGGGAGAAGACGGGCCTGCTGTGGGCCTCACCTGCAAGACCAAGAAATGACATGGCGGTGAGTTTCCTCGATTTTCTCTTCCAAGTAGGGAGCTGGGACCTTCATCCCCATGGAGTGGCAACAAGTCCCACCACCCCATGGTATTAATAGTAACAACATGGGCCAGAACTTCCACCCCTGCCCAGCAGTAACAAGGAACCCCCACTTCTGGGTGTCAGTAGGAGCCAAGTGCAGAACCTGGACTTTCCTCTCCATCAGGTCGTAATTAGGCAGAAACCCTCCAGAATCTCGGAGTATAACACGAGAATGACCAGGTTTCAACCAAAAATCATTCATCATACCAAGAACCAGAAAGATCTCAAATTGAATGAAAAAAGACAATCATTAGATGCCAACATCAAGATAAGAGATGTTAAAATCATCTGACAAAGATTTTAAAGCAGCCATGACAAAAATGCTTCAACCAGTAATTACTAACATGCTTAAAACAAAAAAGCAAAGGAAAAGAAGATGCAAAAGAACAAAATGGAATTTTAGAACTGAAAAATACAATAACTAAAATTAAAAGTCTGGTAGATGGGCTTAGCACCAGAATGAAAGGGACAGAGGAAAGAGTCTGTAAACTGAAACACAAAGCCACTAGGAAATTACCCAGTTGGCACAGAGGGAACAGACTGGAAATAATGAACAGAGCCTCAGGGATCTGTGGGACTATACCCAAAAAAATCTAACATTCATGTCATTGGAGTCCTAGAAGGGGAAGATAAAAGGGGCAAGAATGAAAAAGTACTTAAAGAAATAATGGCTGAACATTGTCCAAGTTTAGCTACAGACATAACTGTATGCATTCAAAAACCTAAGCAAATTCTCCAAGGGATAAATCCAAAGAAATCCATACCAAGATACATCATAATTAGACTCCAGGAAACTAAAGGCAAAGAAAAAGTCTTGAAAGCAGTGAGAGAAAAAACAGTATCTTATCTGTAAGGAATAATCAGAATAATAGTAGATTTCAAATCAGATCTCATGAAAGCAAGAAGGAAGTGGTACAATATTTCTCAGGCGTTGGAAGAAAAGAACTGTCAACTCAGAATCCTACACCCATCAAAAAATATCCTTCAGAAAATGAAGAGGAAATCAAGACATTCTCAGATGAATGAAAATTATGAAAATCTGTCACAAGACAAAAGAGGTTCTATTAATAGAAAGGAAACAATAAAAGGAAGCTTGGAACATCAGGAAGAAAGACAGGACACAACAAGCAAAAATAAGGGTAAATATGATAGACTTTCCTTCTCTTGAATTTCTAAATTCTGCTTAAAAGATGAAGCAAAAATTGCAGCTCTAAATGTATGAAGAGGAAATATTTAAGACATTATATCAGAAATGAGGGAAGGGATATAAAGGGAAGTAAGGTTTCTATACTTCAGCTCTAACTGGTAAAATGATGACACTAATAGACTGTGATGTTATGTATGTAAATGTAATTACTAGAGCGACCACTAAAAAGATTATAAAAAGAAATGCATTTTAAAATGCTACAGATAAACCAAAAGGGAATTCCAAAAATATGTTCAAATAACCCATAGGAAGGCAAGAAAAAGTAAAAAGAAACAAAAAACACAGAAGAGCAGATAAAAAAAAAAAACCCAAAAAATTAAATGGCAGACTTAAGCTCTAATATTCAATAATTACATTAGCTATAAACAGTAAATTAAATATGAGCTGCAGATATAACTGTTAAATGCTGTCTGTGAGAAACTCTCTTCAAATATAATGATAGATTAAAAGGATGGGAAAAGATATATCATGCGAATACTAATGAAATAAAATCAAGAGAGGCTACAATAATATCAGACAAAGTAGCCTTCACAGCAAAGAAAATTACCAGAGGCAGAAAGGGACATCACATGATGATAAAAGGTTCTATCTCCTAAGAAGACATCCTGAATATATATGCACCCGGCGAGAGAGCCAGAAAACATGAGAAGTAAAAAGAGACAGAACTTAGAGACAGACAAATCCACAAATACAGCTGGAGACGTCAACATCCACCTTTCAACAACTGATAGAACAACCAGACAGATATTCAACAGGGACACAGAAGATTTCAACAACACCATCGATCAATCTAATCAACGCTTATGGAACACTACCCAGTAGCAAAAGAACAGTCTCTTCAAGTGCCCACTGAACATCTACCAGGACAGATCATATTCTGAGCCATAAAACAAACCTCAAATAACTGAAATCGTACTGAGTGTGTTCTTGGTGACCACAATAGAATCAAACTAGAAATCACTAACAGGAAGAGGAGAAGGAAATATCCAAACACTTGGAAACTTAAACACACTGCTAAATAATCCACAGATCAAAGAGGAGCCTCAAGGGAAATTTTAAAAATTACACTCTAAAAGTTATACTAAATGCATACAAAAGAAAGGAGAAACCACAAGATTTTTGGGACACAGTCACGATAGTATTGAGGGGGAAATTTACAGCATTAAACACATATATTAGAAAAGAGTAAAGTTCTCAATACTCTAAGTTTCCATCTCAAGAACATAGAAAAAGAAGAGCATAATAAACCCAAAGGAAGAAGGAAACAACAAAGAGCAGAAACCAATGAAATTGAAAGCAAGAGAAAAAAAAAAAAAATCAATGAAACAAAGAACTAGTTCTTTGTCAATAAAATTGACAAACTTTTAGCAAGACTGTCAAAGTTAGACAGGAGACACAAATTACCAATATCAGGAATGAAACAGGGCATATCGCTACAGATCCTGAAGATTTCAAAAGGAAAATAGGAATAACCACCAATAACTCTATACACACAAATTTGGCAGCTTGGACAAAATGGATAAATTCCTCAAAAAACACAAACTACCACAGTTCCCCCAATATGAAACTGATAATTTGAATAGCCCTATCATGATTAAGGAAATTGAATTCATAATTTAAAACTCCCCAAGAAGAAATTTCCAGGCCTAGATGGTTTTGCTGGAGAATTCTAACAAACATTTAAAGAAAGAATTAACTAATTCTACACAATCTTTTCTAGGAAACAAAAAAAGGATGGAACATTTCCCGATTCATTTCATAAAGCTAGTATTACCCTGATATCAAAGTCAAAGACTGTACAAAAACATAAACAAAAAACAAGTACACAGTCCAATATCTGTCTTTGGCTCAGGGTGTGATCCTGGAGTTCCGGGAACGAGTCCCACATGAGGCTCCCCGCATGGAGCCTATTTCTCCCTCTGCCTGTGTCTCTGCCTCTCTCTGTTTCTTGAATAAATAAATAAAATCTTAAAAAAAAAAAAAAAAAAAAAACCTATGTAATCTACCAATATTCACAGGCTGGAGAGAAGAAAATCACATAGTATCAATCAATGCAGAAAAAGCAGTTGACAAAATTCAATACCCATTCTTGATGAAAACTCTCTCCTAAGATTAGGAATAGAAGGGACCTTCCATAATTTGATATACAGCACTACAAAAAAAAAATCTAGAGATAGCATTATATTTCATGGTGGAAATTTAAGTAAGGAACAAGGCAAGGACGTCTGCCGATATCACTCTTATTCAACATAATGCTGAAAATTCTAGCCACTGAAATAAGAAAAAGGAATAAAATATATACAGATCAGAAAAGTAGAAACAGGGGCACCTGGGTGGCTTAGTGGTTGAGCGTCTGCCTTCGGCTCAGGGCATGATCCCGGGGTCTGGGATCGAGTCCCGCATCGGGATCCCCATAGGGAGCCTGCTTCTCCCTCTGCCTGTGTCCTTATTTGCAGATAACATGATTGTCTACACAGAAAGTCTCAAGGAATGTATAAGAAACCTAGAATAAGTGAGTTTGGCATATTTGCAGATACAAGATACACACACACACACACACACAAAAAACAGTTGTATTTCTATATACTAGCAATGAATATATAAACACTGGAATTAAAAGTACATTATCAGGGGCATCTGGCTGTATCAGTCGGAAAAGCATGGGACTCTTGATCTCAGGGTTGTGAATTCAATCCCCACGTTGGGTGTAGAGATTATTAAAAAATCCATAAACTTTTTAAAAAAAAGACTTAGGGCAGCCCGAGTGGCTCAGTGGTTTAGCGCCTGCCTTCAGCCCAGGACATGATCCTGGGGTCCCGGGATCGAGTCCCACATTGGGCTCCCTGCATGGAGCCTGCTTCTCTCTCTGCCTGTGTCTCTGCCTCTCTCTCTCTCTTTCTGTGTCTCTCATGAATAAATAAATAAAATCTTAAAAAAAAAAGACTTATTTATTCATTTGAGAGAAAGCGAGAGAGGGTGAGAGAGAGTGTGGATGCAAACTCATGAGCAAGAGGGAGAGGGACAAGCAGACTCCATGCTGAAGCTAGGAACTAGACATGATTCAAGCCCAAACCAAGAGGAGGACACTCAACCAACTGACCCACCCAGGTGCCCCCCAAATAAATAAAGATCTAAATAAATGGGGAGATATATAATGGATTGGAAAATTCAACACACTAAAGATGTCAATTCTCCCCTAATTGATATACAGGGCTAACACAATTCCTATAAAAATCTCAGCAGGTTTTTTTTAAAACACAGACACAATCCACAATCATTCTAAAATTTATATAGGACAGCAAAGAAATAGCTCAATAGCTAGAACACCTAAAACGATTTTGATAAAGAATGAAGTAGGAGAAATCAGCTTGATTTCAAAACTTATTACATAGCTACAGAAATTAAGACTGTGAGGTATTATCAAAGGAATAAACAAAGAGATCAATGGAACAAAACAGAGAATCCTGAAATAGACCCACACAAATTTGCCCAATTCCTGACAAGTTGCAAAAACAGTTCAATTGAGGAAAGACAGCATTTTCAATAAACAGTTCTGAAACAACCAGGCAGTCTCAGGCCAATAATAATAATAATAATAAATCCCAAACTGTCTCACACACATCATACAAAATTAACTCAAAATTGATTATGTACTTAAATGTAAAATGTAAATGTAAAACTATAAAACTTAAAAAAAAAAGAGGAGAAAATTTGGAGATCTATGGCTTGGCCAAGAGTTCTCAGACATGACACCAAAAGTAAAATTCATAAAAGGAAATATTGTCGGTAAAATGTACTTCATCAAAAAAATAAATAAATAAATAAATAAATAAAATGTACTTCATCAAAATTAAAACTTTTGCTCTGCAAAAACTCCTGTTATAGGTTGAATGATGTGCCTGTAAAATTCATATATTAAAATCCTAATTCCTAGTACCTCAAAAACGTGATCTCATTTAGAAACAGAATTGTTGGTGACGTAATTAATTAAAAGGAAGTCACAGGGTGGACCCTAATCCAATAGGACTGGTGTCTTTATTAAAAATGGGAATGTAGAGGGATGCCTGGGTGGCACAGTGGTTAAGCATCTGCCTTCAGCTCAGGGCGTGGCGGGATCAAGTCCCACATCGGGCTCCCCACAGGGAATCTGCTTCTCCCTCTGCCTATGTCTCTGCCTCTCTCTATATATCTCTCATGGATAAATAAATAAAATCTTAAAAAAAAAAAAAAAAAAAGGAAATTCAGAGGGGTGCCTGGGAGGCTCAGTCAGTTGGGCACTGGACTCCTGATTTCAGCTTAGGCTGTGATCTGGGGGTTATGAGGTCGAGTCCCATGCTGGGCTCCATGCTGGTGGAGCCGGCTTGCGATTCTCTCTCCCTCTCCATCTGCTTGTCTTCTTCTGTACCACCCCTCCCCTGCTCACGCTTTCTAGAAGAAAGGGAAGAAAGGGAAAAAAGGGGGGGGGGAAGGAAATGTAGACACAGATGCAAAAAGAACACCAAATGAAGATGAGTGCAGAGATTTACAAGCTAAGGTACACTAAATGTTGCCAGCAACCAACAGAAGCCAGGAACTAGGCATGACACAAACTGTCCCTCACAGCCCTCAGGAGTCACCAATCTGGCTGACACCCTCATCTCAGACTTCTGGCCTCCAGAACCGTGAGACGATAAATTTGTTGGTCGAGCCACTAAGTGTGTGGTACTTTGTGATGGCATCCCTAGTAAACGAATACACCCTTACGAAGAGGATGACAAGACAGCTACAGATTAGGAGACAATATCTGCAAACCACATACCTGACAAAGAACTACTGTCTGGAATATATAATCTCAAAAAACTCAAAAGAAAGAAAGCAAACAACGCAATTAGAATCTAGGCAAAGACATAGACACTTAACTGAAGAAAATAAGCAGACGGCAAATAAACATGTGAAAAGACGTCCAAAATCATTAATCATATGGTCTCATTCATTTGGGGAATATAAAAATTAGTGAAAGGGAATAAAGGGAAAGGAGAGAAAATGAGTGAGAAATATCAGTGAGGGTGATAAAACATGGGAGACACCTAACTCTGGGAAGTGAACAAGGGGTAGTAGAAGGGGAGGTGGGCGGGGGGTTGGGGTGACTGGGTGATGGGCACTGAGGGGGCACTTGGGATGAGCACTGAGTGTTATGCTATATGTTGGCAAACTGAACTCCAATAAAAAAAATTTAAAAAAAAGAAACATTCAAATTAAAACCCCCACAAGATACAAATGCACACCTGTCAGAGTGGCTCAAATAACATACAGTGATGACAACAAATGCCAGCAAGGATGGGGACAAACAATATCACTGATGCCTTGCTGGTGGGGAGGTGAAGTGGTACAGCCACTCTGAAAACAGTTTGTCAGTTTTTTCAAAGCAAAAACAAAAAACAACTAACCACGCAACTACCCAAATGATCAGGCGATTGTACTCTCCTGGGCGTGTATTCCAGATAAAGACTGGTGCTCATATCAAAACCTGCACACAAATGTTTATAGCAGCTTTATTTGTAAGAGCAGAAAACTGGAAACAGTCTCGATGTCATACCATGGAATACTACTCAACAGTAAAAAGAAAATAACTATTGATCCACACAACAGAGATGAATCTCTAGAGAAATAGGCTAAGTAAAAAAGCCAATTGCAAAACGTTCTATACTGTATGATTCCATTTACAGAACATTCGTCAAATGACAAAATTATAGAAATGACCAGATCAGTGAATGCCAGAGGATAAGGGAGAGGGTGAGGGCACTGGAGAAGTGGATGTGGCCATAAAGGTGCATCAGGAAAGATCCTGTAGTGATGGCCACGTTCTGTATCTTGAGTGTATCAAAGTCAATAACCTGGTTGGGATATCATACTATAGTTTTGCACAATGTTTCTATAGGGGGAAACTGGGCAAAGGGCAAATGGAATCGTTCCGTATTACTTTTTACAACCGCATGTACATCTATAATTACCTCAAAATAAAAACCTAATTTTTTTTCAAGATCTTATCTATTTACTTAAGAAAGAGAGAGACAGGGCAGCCCGGGTGGCTCAGCGGTTTGGCGCTGCCTTCAGCCCAGAGCCTGATCCTGGAGACTCGGGATCGAGTCCCACGTTGGATTCCCTGCATGGAGCCTGCTTCTCCCTCTGCCTGTGTCTCTGCCTCTCTCTCTCTCATGAATAAATAAATAAAATCTTAAAAAAGAGAGAGAGAGACAGAGAGAGAAGAGAGCATGCCAGCATGAACAGTGGGGAGAGGGAGAAGCAGAGGGAGCCTGATGCCAGGCTTGATCCCAGGACCCTGAGCCGATGACTGAGCCCCCAGGCACCCTGAAGTAATTCTCTAAAAGAGAAAATACACAGAACAGTTCATTCTCATGAACTATTGCTACATAATGGCAAGCAAAAAAAAAAAAAAAAAAGTATATGCCATATATTCTATTTATGTGAAGCTCAAACATGGGCAATATTGAATTGATTTTAAAAGCCTGGGTCTCTGCCTCTCTCTCTTATGATAAATAAATAAAAATCTTTTAAAAATAAATTAATAGATAAAAGCAAGGACAGTGGTTACAACGGGGCAGGTGAGGGAGGTAATGAAGCAACAACAGAGAGACTCCTGCAATACTGGTGATGTTTGGTTTTTGAGCGTAGCGAGGGTTCCATGGGTGTGCAACAGGCCACTGAGCTGTGTGCACTTACGATGTGCGTACTTTTCTGTGTTATGCATGAATAATACTGTTTTAAGGTTTATTAAAGAAAAAAAAATCAAGTCCATACAAGGAATAGGCATAATAGGGTGGGTGTGGGTGTGGGTGTGGGTGTGCCGAGCGGCCACGAGGAGGGCGTTGAGGACCGGGGCTGGGAGCGGAGAGCCCTATAGGCTGCCAGTCTCAGTCTCCCTACTCCGCTCGTGGACTCCCATCACGACTGCTGGGGGCCGGAAGCTGAGGATGCACCTGTTGGGGATACACCTGGGACCATCGCGGAGCAGCCGCTTTTAGGGATGGAGGACAGAGGGGGGCCCTGCGGAGGCTGCTGAGACAAAGGACGGGACCGCCGGCCGGCTAACCGCGAGGATGCTGCGCCACGAACTGCGGAGAGTCACCACCTGGACTGTCTTTATCCGGAGTTAAAACAAAGGGGGGAAGGGAGGGGGCGGGGGGGGGGGGAGAGTGGTGCCAAAAAAAAAAAAAACAGGTCCCAACCGGATCTTCTATTCTGTTAGAAAGGCAAATCGACGCGTGACGTCTGCAGAGGTGAGCAGGGGGCAAACAGAGGTCAAACAGGTCACTCCCACCCACCCGTCGTCCCCGTGGGTTGGAAGGAGCCACGTGATGCTTCGGAGGAGCCTCAGGGGCGTGTCCGGCCCTCGTGCCGCGGGGCCGCGAGGACGCGCAGGACCGAGCCTTCTCAGCTGTGGGGGGCGGGGGATGGCGGGGGGCGGGGCGGCGGGGGCAGCCCCGGGCGGCGTCCACACCCATCACCGTCGCTGCCCCCCCACCAGCCTGCCGGGGCAGCATCAACCTCGAGCCCGCTCTCAAGAGGCTCCGGAAGCCGCGAGGCCTGAGTCATGGCCCCAAATCACGCCCCGTTTGGCCCCAATTCCCGTTCCGTCCCAAGGACCCGGGGCCGAGGCCTCACCTCGCCACGGTTTTACTTTACCTTCAGCAGGCTCTGGAGCGCGGCAAAACCCTCCGCTGTCAACGCGGCCATCTTCCACGAGTCACCTGACGGCGACACGCGGGGAGGCTGGTCACGTGGCTCCGACGCCGCCGCAGGGCATGCCGGGGGTTGTAGTCTTTCGGGGCCGGCGCCGGAAGCAGCGATCGCTGGCGGGAGTCCAGGCTGACTTAGAGATGCACCTGCAGGTGGTTTTCACACCTTTGCTTAGTCCCCTCCCCAGTGGCCGGTATCAAGCGGCAGAAGAGATGATATGTCGCTTCTAAGATTATTGATAAAGAACTGCAGCTTTAATTTTTAAATTTAATTAATTTATTTATTTTAATTTTTAAAATTTTTTTATAATAAATTTATTTTTTATTGGTGTTCAATTTACCAACATACAGAATAACACCCAGTGCTCATCCGTCAAGCGCCCCCCTCAGTGCCCGTCACCCATTCACCCCCACCCCCCGCCCTCCTCCCCTTCCACCACCCCTGGTTCGTTTCCCAGAGTTAGGAGTCTTTATGTTCTGTCTCCCTTTCTGATATTTCCCACACATTTCTTCTCCTTTCCCTTATATTCCCTTTCACTATTATTTATATTCCCCAAATAAATGAGAACATATAATGTTTGTCCTTCTCCGATTGACTTACTTCACTCAGCATAATACCCTCCGGTTCCATCCACGTCGAAGCAAATGGTGGGTATTTGAGTAATATTCCATTGTATAATTTTATTTATTTATTCATGAGAGAGAGAGAGAGAGGCAGAGACACAGGCAGAGGGAGAAAGAAGCAGGCTCCATGCAGGGAGCCCGACGTGGGACTCGATCCGGGGTCTCCAAGGTCATGACCTGGGCTGAAGGCAGCGCTAAAGTGCTGAGCCACCTGAGCTGCCCAGATTGCAGCTTTTGGATACTCTCTTGTGTCTGTGCCTTTTTCTAGAACCTCTTGCCCTGGGGGAAACTAAGCTGTCCTGTTGTGAGCAGCCCTCTGGAGAGGTCCGTGTGGGCAAAGAGCTGAAGCCCCTGGCCGAGAGCCAGCAGGACACCAAAGCTGCCAGCAACCTCATTAACTGAGTTTAGAAGCAGTAGGCTCCGCAGAGCTTTGGGATGACTGTAGCCTTGGCCAACATTTTGACTACGACCTCATGAGAGTTTCAGAACCACCGGCTGAGCAAACTCCTAGATTTCTGATCTTCAAGAGCTCTATGATTATAAATGTTTGTTGCATCAAGCCACTAAGTTTGGTGATTTACAACACAGCAGTAGTAACTAATACATAGAGGCCACACAGCGTAGAGGATTTAGAATTCCACCCACGTTTGGATCCCAACCCTGCATGTTATTAGCTGTACTGTGAGCAAATTCTTGAACTTCTCTGAGCCTCAGTTTCCACATCTTTAAAACGATGCAGATCACACCTATTGCAGAGAGCAGAGCTGAGGGATACTTGCTGCCCCCCCCCCCGGGGGGAGGACATCTGGCCTTATGGGCAGGTATGCTAGGAGGGGACCCCCCTGGGCTCCAGTCAGTGATAGAGCCTGCAACCGTGTACCCTGTCATCCCAGGCGGCCACTACCATGATGCGTTTAAAGATTTGTCTGTGGTCTGGAGAGCTTCCAGCAATTGCTAAACCATAAATGTTTTCACAGAAAGGAACAGAATAGAATGTCAGAATTTATTTCCATGATTTTGGTCCCACTACCTGGTTTTTGTTAGGCCTAACCTGATTTCTTTCCGATTCTGGGTATATGAGCTTCTGCTTTCATTTATTTAATGAACTTGCCATGTGCCTGGCTCCCTTCTTATCTGCTCACACTTACTGATTTGCTTATTTCCTATAATGATCTTATGTGATACACACACACACACACACAGAAACACACACAGCATTTTTATTTTTCCCATTTTACATAGGAGGAAACTGAGGTAGAGAGACATCAAGTAACTTACCCACGGTCACACAGCTAAGTAGTGGAAGAGCCCAGATTCAAACTTGAGTAGCTGGGCTCCAGAGTCTGTGCTGTTAACTGCTGAGCTGCGTATGTCTCATTGTCTTCCCATAGCTGAGAACTCCTGCTTCTTCCTGGATATCTGACTACCTTCCCGGGGGGGGGGGGGCAAAAACAGTCTAAGGGTGTTGTTCCTGCACCATCAGCCCAGTGGTGTGATGACAGACAAGATAATGAGTGGAAAGGGTACCTTGGGAAACAGACTCAGGCTCCATTCCTGGCTCCTGTGTGCTTCTGGCAAGTTACTTCATCTCCCTGAGCCTCACTCTCCTCTTCTGTAAAATGGAAACAGCAATTAAAATACCTTTTGGCCCTTATGGGGAGCTCGAGGATGATTTATACCCCAAAGAGATCGGGATTATTTATTTGGAGACTCTGTTTTAGCCATTTGGCAGCTGCAAAGGGCAGAGCATTCCCGTGCTATGAAAAAGGGTTGCCCTAGGGTGATCGGCCATCCCAGTTTGTCCAAGAATGAGAGATTTCATGGGACGCAGCACTTGCAGTGCTAACACTGGGGTGATCCTGAGCAAACCAGGCTAGTTAGTCACCCTCGCTTGGGCCCGGAGCCTTTGAAGAAAAGCATCTTTTTAGAGCATTTGTCCTGTCTTCTCCGGCGGGGCTGATATGAAGAGAGCAGCATGGATGCAGAATTTTTAAATAGAAGGTGAGTAGAGGCAGCAATCCTAGTTTGAGAGTTTTTTGTTGCTGCTGCTGCTGCTAGCTGTATTGGGAGGTAATTCACATATACAGTTTACCCCCTCGAAGTGTACAATTCAGTGGATTTGGGTATATTCGTAGAGTTGGGGGACCATCCCCACAATGCAAGACCATACTTACCACCAAAAAAGGAAAACCACACCCTTTAGTGATCATTCCCCGCTTCTCGCTCCATCGTACCTCAGCCCCAGGCCACCACGAATCTCCTTTCTGTCCTCTCAATTGACCTCTTCTGGTCACGTCATACACATGGAGGCAGATGCGGTTGTTTTCATCAACTTCTTGCACTTAGCCTGACGTTCTCAAGGGTCACCTGCATTGTGTATCGTGTAACAGTACGTCATTCCTTTTGATGGCTGAGTAATTTCCTTTGCCTGGATAGATCACATTTTGTTTATCCATCCATCGAGTGATGGATATTTGGGTCCTTTCTGCCTTTTGGCTGTCATGACTAATGCTGCTGCGAACACTCTTGAACAGAGTTTTGTGTAGATTTGTATTTCCATCTCTCTTGGGATATATACTCAGGAGTCACGGGGTAACCCTGCGTTTAACTTCTTTTTTAAGATTTTATTTATTTATTCATGAGAGACACACACACAGAGAGAGAGAGAGAGGCAGAGACACAGGCAGAGGGAGAAGCAGGCTCCATGCAGGGAGCCTGACGTGGGACTCGATCCCGGGACTCCAGGATCGTGCCCTGGGCCGAAGGCAGGTGCTAAACCACTGATCCACCCAGGAATCCCCTGTGTTTAACTTTTTGAGGAGCTTCCAGACTGTTTCCCGGAGCGGTTGTGCCATATACCTTCCCATCGGCCATGTCTGAGGGGTCCCATCCCCCCACATCCTCACCGACATCGGTTAGCATCCATCTGGTTGTAGCCATCCTGGTGGGTGTGAAGTGGTGTCTCATCGTGAGCAAGCTTGCTTCAGAGTTGAAACTTGCAGAGCCAGCACATGTTATCATTTGGGCTACTGATGTTCACTTGAGGTGACTGATGGAGATTCTGGGGGCTTAAGCCCCTGGTCTTCCCTTTGGGCTGCCTTCTTTATCAGAGGAACACCTGCAGGAGGTGGATTAGGCCAAGGGGCCTGTGGTCCTTTAGGGAGAGCCCCCTCATTTTCCTGTTTTCCCTTCTCCTCACCCTCATTCCATGGATGGAGAGGATGGCAGGTGTCCACAGAGAAAGGGGCTGTCACCTTTTTGGTCTTATGCCACCTGCTTTAAGTGTTGGTGTTGAAGTGGCCTGATCAGCTCATCGGGACACTGCTGGCAAGTTGGGGACAGAAGACTTGAAAATGACAGGCACACCCTGGCTTGGACATGCTGCCTGTGTCCAGATGACGCAACACAGGCTGCATGATCTGGAGCTCCCTTTGCACTCACAGTGTCTTAATTAATTAACAGAGTATTTCAAAATTAGGAAGTGTGACCTGAAAATCCAGAGGTCTGGCTTTTCTCTAAAAATTGGCAGGCCTAGCCATGCTGCTCCTACCTTGCATGTTGCAGCAGTTGGCTGGAGCTGAGTCCTGGCTGCCTCCCTGAAGATAGGCACGGGCTCTTCAAGTCCCCACGGTCCACTCCATGTATGTCACAGTCAGCCCCCCACCCCCGCCCCGCGTGTCATCACCTGCCTTCTCTCTGCCGGAGCGGAGTATTCGTTAGTGCCCAACTTGCCTTGGGGACCCAATGGGGTAAAGTTAGGTCATAGTCGATGGCCAGGCTGCGTTTGTATTTGAGATGCTGGGTTTCCAGCTCTCTGCATCTTGTCTCACCACGAACCTAAGCGAGTTGCAGGCGGGCATCTCATGTCCCATTCATGCTTCTCACGGGATTGGTCTGGGCCGAGCACTGTTCTGAGAGCTTTGCATGTGTAAACTCATTTAATCCTCACAGTGACCCATGAATATTCCCAGATTACAAGTGGGAAAACTAAAGATCAGAAAATGAACTCATAATCCGTGGGGAATTCGTGGCAGACCACGGAACTCAAATCCGTGGGGGATTTGAAGGCAGGAGCAAACGGGGTCCTTTTGTGAGCTTGCAGATAATGCAGCGCCGGGTCCATCTGGGGGGTCAGGGGGTGTTCAGTTGAGGCTGCCACATAATGACTCACCTGGCCTTGCAACCGCTGCTAGCGTGCTCCGCAGCCCGGCACTGGTCCTGGTCAGGGGCCGCTCCCGGAGGCCGGGGGTTGGAGGAGATGATGGCCAATGTATTTGGAGACATGATGTCTGTGATTCTTTTCAGCTCTAACTCCTGGTGAGCCTCTGAAAGGCAGCAAAAGAAGAGGGGCGGGAGAGGAGGCCGTTTGTCGATCCGTGATGCCTGGAAGGCCAGCAGGGACCCCGTTGGTCCCTCCTGGGGGAGTGTCCCCTCTCCCTCCACTTCGGAACCCCGGGAGCTGGGAGCCCGCAGAGTTCTTCTCTGGGCTCTGGCTGGCCCGGAGGTCGCGGTTAGGGAAGTCCAGAGCGCATCAGGCTGGGAGGGCCCTGTGGCCTCATTTCTCAGCCTCCCGTCCCCAGGAACAACACAGAAGTGGCTGGTAACACAAGGCATTGTCCTCACACACAGGGCCTCTTTGTTTCCCCCGATAACACAGAGAGGAGGCTGTGACAATGGCCTTGAATGGCACTTTGCTCTCCTTTCTCCAACGTTATACTTGTGATTTTCAGTTCTGGAATCAGCTGGACAATTATTTCCTGCGGGAGGTATGGGCTTTTCATCTCATCCGCCTGCCTCTCCGGCAGTCCTCAGGCCCCAGGGCTGTGGGAACTGAGTGGAGACCCAGGCCCGGGGACAGCCGGGCCCGCCAGAATGTCACCTTCGCAGGAGGCTGGAAGGCCGTGGCACCTCACCACCCCCCTGCAAGGTGGGACCTGCCCTGGAGGAAGGAACCAGACCAGGTAACACGGGAGATGGGCTGAGGGCTGCTGACGGGGCCGGGGCCCCAAGGCAATGGTGGAGGGTCCAGCCTGAGGAGGACGAGTTTCTGTTTCCAGAAACTGGAGAGAGCCACCGCCGGTTGGCAAACGAGTCAATAAGCAAAAGCAACCGAGGGCGAGTTTGCAGCCTCCCAGGTAGGGGAGCACTCTGCCTATCTGACCCTCATTCAGTGCCTCTGATGTAGGTGGGTGACAAGAAACTTCAGGCCCCGTGTGGGTTTATGGAAATGACTGTTCCCTTAATAACAGCTGCCGTTATTATTATTATTTTTAAAGGTTTTATTTATTTATTCATGAGACACAGACAGAGAGAGGCAGAGACACAGGCAGAGGGAGAAGCAGGCTCCATGCAGGGAGCCCGATGTGGGACTCGATCCAGGAACCCCAGGATCACACCCTGGGCCGAAGGCAGGCACTAAACAGCTGAGCCACCCAGGGATCCCAACAGCTGCCATTATTAAGCTCTTCCTGCATGTGCTGTGCTTGTGTGCACGTTACTATAGGTAACATACTGATGGCAATTATAGCAAACACCTCCAAGATGTGTTTTCCATTCTTCCTTTCCAGGCAGGCTGGCCCTAGAAACTGTGCTTTTCTTCACATGCTTCTTATCTCATGTTCTTTATGATAAATCACGGTTATTGAAAGGTTTCACCTTGAGGGGCAGTGAGGTTTAGTGAACACTATATGTATTGAGTCCTTTGCCCTGTGCCAGGCAATGTTCCAAGCGTTTTTGCATCTCTGTCCTCATTTATACCACGCAATAACCCCGCCGAATGGATACTTTTATGGTCTTTGTTTTATTGAGGAGGCAATTGCAGTCCAGGGGAGTTAAGTGACTCTCCCAGGGTCACACAGCTGCCACGTGCCAGAGGCAGGATTTGAGCTCAGTTCTCTCTGCAGTGCTGTGTGACTCTAAAGCCTGCCCAGCCCCGAGGCTGGCCTGGAGTTAGTGCCCTCCTCTGGGTCATGAGGTATATAGAGGGTGGCATTCTGTCCATGGCTTTGTCAGACACCTGCACTTCTACATTATCAGCTTGGGGAATGCAGGAGGCCTTAAATGGTTTGTCTGTTGATAGCTTTTGCCTTGCTTGGTGAAGATGGAACCGCCCAATGGAGGCAGGGAAGGAATTTGCAACGATAATAATTGCACCACAAATGCCATCTCCTGCTTGGCCAGAGACCGGGCTGAGCTGCCACACGTGTAGGAGGATGTATGTTAAATAAGCAGGCCTCCTCGAGTATATTCAGGAAGCCAACTTTATTTTTGTTTATTACTGCCCCTCAATTTTTTTTTTCTTGTGGTGTCCCAGTCTTTCTTTGCCCCAGGATGAAAATCAGGGCAGGCTCGCGAGGCTTCCGGCTACCTTTCTAGCTCCAACACTGTCGCAGTTCAGTAATGGCTGTAGTCAGGTCTGTGGAATAACCCAGACCTTCCAACATTGCTCCAAGGGGAGACTCCTTCCTCCTCTAGCTGGGGCCTGGAGCAGGGAAAGGGAGTGTGTGGTCGGCCTCCTGCTTCCCACCTATGCTTCCGTTTCGTCTGGCTCACTGAGGATTCTGAGCCCAGGCAGGCACAGGAGAGGAGGAGAGGAGGGAGCAGAGGAGCACGGGGTTCTTATTTGGTTAATTCTGTGGTTAGCTGGCTGGGCCTGGTGGGTGTTTACACCTGATTCTTTATCTCTTGGCACCATTTTATAGATACTCCAGAGAACACCCTCCTTCCTCATTTTTGGGGATTTCTAAACCACTGATCCCTTGAAGCTGGCTCCCTAAGACTCCTTCTTCCATCCCTTACTGTCTGAGCAGTGCTTACAACAAGTTTGGTGGGGCTGCCAAAAAAAATATCCCAGACTGGGTGTCTTAACAGAAACTAATTTTCTTACAGTTCTGGAGGCTGGAGGTCTAAGGTGTTGCAGGCCTGGTTTCTTCTGAGGCCTCTCTCGTTGGCTTGTGCATGGCCGTCTTCTCCCTCTGCTTCACACGACCTTCCCTTTGCGTGCGTCCCTGTGTCCCTGATATCTGTGTGTCCAAATCTCTTCTTCTTAGGAAGACACGAGTCATATTGGATTAGGGTCCTCTCAAAGGCCTCCTTTTAACTCATTCACCTCTCGTAAAGCCCTATCTCTGAATACAGTTACATTCTGAGATACTGGGAGTCGGGGTTTGAACATTCAAGTTGGGGGGCACACAATTCAGCCAGAACAGGTACTGTCAGCTTCCATCTGGGGAAGGGTTTGCACTCCTCCTGGTGGCCCCCTCAGAGAGGATCTACACAACCCACCGGGTTACCTGTTGCACACCTCTGGCTTATCGGAAATCCTCCTCTCCTCCTTATTCCCATAAATCCAAAGCCACCGGGCCCCCTCACTCCAGCTGGCCACCCCATCTCTCTTCACTTTGGGCTTCTAAGGCATGATGCACACATCAGGACTTGTGACGTTCACGCTGCAAGGATACAGATCACTCTTGGGAGGTGGAGAATGGGCAGTTGGGATGTGGAGCACACCTGTTGTTCACTCCAAAACTCTTCCTCGATGCTCCCACTGTTTCCTCATCTAGCCCTCCTTTGCAGGCTGGGGATGATCCAACAAGGGGGAAACTGCCTTTTTTTTTTTTTTTTTGTAAGTCCTGCATGATGGCGTCACAGCTCACTTGGAATGTGTCACCTGATGCCTCATGTCTTCAGCTCAAACTGAGATTAAAATAGCCTTCCCACCCTGCTACACCTACAATGCCTCCTTTAACTTTCAAGAAGAACCTATGAGAAAGATGACCATGTCCTCCTCTAGCTGAAGGAAGGGAATCTGGAGCTTAGAACAATCCAGGAACTCCCCCAAGGTAGATGGCTCAACCAGTGGGGAGCAGGGAATGGAGATCTGCTTTGAGCCATTCACCGTCACTTCCCTAGGCCGTCACTACCACCGGACTTCTTAGAGCTGTGGATTGCTGGACTTTGTTCTGTGCTGGGACGAATTTCCTTCTCAGCAGAATTCTATGAAGGTAAAAAGGTAAAATCCCTGCCTAGTTTGAATGCTCCAGTTTGAATGCAGAGGCTGGTGTCAGGGGCACAGGTCCAGGGTCAGATGGGCTCCATGTACCAAATGAGTCTCTGCTTGAACCCTCGGCCCTTCCCCCAGCATAAGTTAATCAGTGACGTAATGACATAGCAGTGGGTTATGTTTCTTTGCAGAAGCACACGAAAGCAAACTTGCATTCTGAAAATCTTATGTGAGGCAGAAGGGGCTGTATCATCTCACCCCATATCTCCCAGGAGGTACTTTACCTAAAGAAGTCTTCAAAATGGAAAGCTATTTATTTTTAAGCTGACTTTTTCTGTTTAGATTTTTAATCATTTTCTTTAAATGTAAGCAGCCCAGGCCTGCCATTGCCCAACCTTGCATAATTTCCAAGGGAAGGGAAGGAGGAATGACAAATGGGTTTGGCAGCCGTTTGGAAGCTGCGTGCTGAGGCTGAGTCCGGGATCCCTCTGGAGGCAGTGGGGCGCTGGGCTGGGGTGGAGTCTGGGGCACAGGGAATGGAACAGGAATGCACTGGGGCTGCAGCGGGAAGACCAGGGAAGAAGGAGAGGACAGGATGATATTGCTCTGTTTCCACTCGGCAATCATTTAGTGGATGCCTGTCACGCTCAGGGCCTTTGTGGGCCCTCTGCCAGGAAGGGACGGCTCGTTGAATGGGCCTCGGGGAAAGTGAGGTCTGAGCTTCTGTCCGGGTTCTCGGAGCAAGGTGAGGCACTGGAAGGAGACTGTTTCAGTGGAGGGAAAGGAGATATGGAAAAGCATGATGGAAAAGGCCTGGGGGGCTCAGCGGTTGAGCATCTGCCTTGGACTCAGGGTGTGATCCACGTCGATGGATGAGTCCCGCATCGGGCTCCCCGCAGGGAGCCTGCTTCTCCCTCTGCCTGCGTCTCCGCCTCTCTCTCTGTATCTCTCATGAATGAATAAATAAAATCTTGAAAAGAAAGAAAAGAAAAGAAAGAAAAGAAAAGAAAAGAAAAGAAAAGAAAAGAAAAGAAAAGAAAAGAAAAGAAAAGAAAAGAAAAACATGATGTGATTGGCGACCTGCACCTGGTCTGGAATTGTCTGAGATCTGGGGTAGGGGCTGCAGGAGTCAGGACAGAGAGAAGGAAGAAGGCGGGAGCCCCCAGATGAATACTTGAGGCTGGACAGAGAGGCCTGGCCCAGCTGGGGACACAGCAGGGCTTCAAGCAGAGAGGCGACTTGAAAGGGGTTGCCTTTTAGAGAGAGAGCTCTGAGGCAGGACAGGGGTACAGCAGAGACTCAGGGGTGAGCTGAGACTCGGGGAGCTGGGCAAGGGAGGATGAGGGGCTGACCCATAGCCCTGGCCTCCAGAATGGAGAGGGGAAGGGGGTAGGTGGGAGACCGCGTGGGAGCTGGATGGGGCAGCCGAGGTGGGGGCATCGGGAATGCACCTCTGGTTCCTGACCTGGCCCACTGAAGTGGTGCTGTGTCATTATGGGGGGGGGGGGGCGGCGAGAGAGAGCGAGTGTGTGCGTGTGGATGGGGCAGCTGGCTGGGATTGCAACTGGCTGAAGACCCTTTTTGGCAGGAGGAAGTGGGGCACGGAGGTTGTTCTTTCTTCTAACAAATAGGTACTGGGGGCTTGCCACGAGCTAAGTGCCGAGGAGAGGGAGGCAAAGGGGACACATTCCGTCCCTCTCGGGGCTTCCAGCCCAAGTGAGGGAGCAATTCAAATGAAATGTAGCAGAAAGACTGTAAAAGGGAATTGGGAAAGGGCTGGGGGAATTTGGGTAGGGGCCAAGCACTCAGCGACATTGGAGAACGATTCGTTTCTGAGAGTGTGATCATGGGCCTGCATTCTAGGTGGGAGCCCGTTCCTCAGCTTTTTTCCTTTTTTGGAGATGCAAGTTGAAATACTTTGGGGTGAAAGATCATGATGTCAGTGATTTACTTGGAAACGAAGTGAACCCACGCACAAGGGAGAGAGCAAATATGGGAACATGTGACCGGTCGTTGGGAGTCTGTGAGCGTTCCTTGCACCCATTACGCTATTCTTGTGGCTTTGGGTTTTTCTGTGTGAAAACTCTCATAATAAACATTTGAAAGAACAAAGCAGCAAGTGCATCCATGGGGAAGGAGGGGTGCTGTGGGATCACAAAAGAGGGCGCCTCGTTGGAATCGGTTGAGCGAGAGAAGCTTCCCAAAGAAAATAGCGTCTAAGAGTGGAGAGATGAACGGTCGGTGGATAGGGCAAGGGGGGAGCACTTCGGGGAGGATCTAACGGGCGGCGGGTGCCAATGCTCGGTAGCCTGTTTTGTTAGAAGAGCAACAACAAAAAAGACATTTAACGGGAGGGTAGAATGGGAGTCAAGGAGTCACCAGGAGGTGAGAAGGGCGGGTGGACGAGTTTGGACTCCGCCGTGACCTTGGTGTAAGCAGGGGGTGCATTTCAGAAAGATGACGCTACGGCGTATGGAGCTGCGGGCTGGGCAGCCACCGTGGCAGGCACTTCATCTGTATTAGTTCCCTTGATCCTCACTGGCTTCCAGGCACCTAGGAATCAGTACGGCTGTTTTAAAGCCCAGGCCATTCGATTCCCGGTCAGGGAACCAGAAAATAAATAAATAAATAAAAGCCCAGGCCAACTGAGGCCTAGAACATTGACGTAGCTGCTCAAGGTCACACACCTGGAGGAGCCAGGGTCGAAACCCAGGCAGCCTGGCTCCGGGGCCACGCTTGTAACCCCACGAGGGCCACCCTGCCTCTCAGGGCTGCGTTGCTCCCTGTGGAAAAAGATCTGGGCGGGGAATCAGGACTCCAGGCAGGAAGGCCACCTAGGGGGCGGTTGCCTGAGCCCAGGTGGGTGGCGAAGGTGACTTGAACTAACATGGTAACCACGGAGATGGGGGAAAGGGACAGGACGGAGTTATTTCAGAGTGAAATCAGCCGGACCTGGTGACCAAATGGTCATGTGGTGCAGGAGTCAAAGATGGTGCTAGGCTACACCCCATCGAGAACCTGCCCCACGTCGGCATGAGAAGGGGGACCTGGTCAGAGGACATGGAGCTGTCCTCTTTCTAACACATGGAGATGGGATCAGTAGATCCCTAACATCACCTCCACCTGCAAGGAGCAGCCTGCTGTACCCCCGACTCACAGTTCTCCTGTCCTGGCCTCAGCGGCCCATCATTTTTGGTGCCACTTGCTATCTTCGCTGTTGGAATCTTTCACCTGCAGCCATCATCATTCCTATACCCTAAGCTCCCTGGCACAGTTAGCTCACCGCCTAATCGCTTTCCCAATCGTCTCCCAGCCCACCCAGCACACCATTAGCCACGCATGACGTGAGGTGGACCCTGTGCTGTTGTTCCAACCAGGAGTCCTTGATCCTCGGGCCCCCCTCAGTCGGCTCAGCAGGGATGACAAATTAAACAAATATTGAAAAACGATAAAAAGGAAAACACTTGGCCGTGTCCCTCTAATGCTTATTGATTTTTAAGATCTTCTCAGGCATGAAAACAAGATTCACTGCCGTCATCTTGACATTGGATTCCTGTTAGCTGGAAGAGTGCCTTATTGATCAGGATGGGGTGCCCGGCAGGGCAGGTGTGGGCCTGTCTCCTGTCCAGGTCATCAACTCCAGAGACGGAGAGCAGCTAGTGGGGCACGGTACTCACTGTGGCCCGGGAGGGGCCTCTCGGCATCTGGGAAGCCACTGAGGCCACTTCTCGGTTCCAGGCCAACCTCTGAGGCCCTGCTTTTTGTTTTTGTTTTTGTTTTCATGCTAAAGGCCCCAAGAATTCCAGGTTATCTTTTATGTGTGCATCAAAAATGTTGCAACTGCTACATGTCTTCGTATGTAAAGGACATGGGCCTGCGGAGTAAAGCAGGAGCTCTTCTGTATATACTGCTCTCCATTTCTCTCTCCAAGGAATCGTCCACTTAACAGCAAATATTTATTTAGCGGCTACTATGGCCACATCAGGTTCTAGGGCCTGGGGATCCAGCAGTGCACCAAGTGGAAAATCCCCGCTCTCCTCAGAGCTGACCTTCCAGGCAACATCGTGAGGAGCTTTGTGTGCAGCTTCTGATCTATGCCTCTATCATATCTGTGTCTAGGCCTGGGTCTAGAGGTTCATGTTGTATTGTACATGCGATTCTGTGAGTGGCTTCTTCACTAACAGTGTGTTTTGAAACCCGTTCCAAGTCAACCTAAATGGACCTGCCTTGTCTTTTTTTTTTTTTAAGATTTTATTTATTTATTCATGAGAGACACAGAGACACAGGCAGAGGGAGAAGCAAGCTCCATGCAGATGTCCGACATGGGACTCGATCCCAGGACCCTGGGATCAAGACCTGAGCCAAAGGCAGACACTCAACCATGAGCCACCCAGGTGCCCCTGCCTCATCTTTCATAGCTGTATAATGGTCTTCTGCAGGATAAGCCCTTGCAGATAGACAATATTTGTCTAGTTCAATATTTGTCACCAACAGGACTGTAGTCCTTTCTTCGGCATATACTGTTGTAGATATGGGAGTCTGCGCACATACTGAGGGACCGCGGGTAAGTTAATGAAATTCTCTGTGCCTCAGTTGCTCCATGTATAAAAAGCAGGTAATAATGGCACCTCCCTCTATTCATCAAGGAAATGCAAACAAACCACAATGGGACGCCGCTTCACTCCTGCTAGGATGTCTATAATCAAGAAGGCGAGTATTAATGAGTGTTGACTGGCAAGGATATGAAGGCATTGGGACGCTTGGATACCGCCTGTGGGGATATAAGATGGGGCAGCCACTTTGGGGAAAAGTTTGGCAGCTTTTGAAAAGGTAAAAAAGAGAATTATACCAACAATTTTACTTTGATGTAGATACCCATAATAAATGAAAACACATGGCCACAAAAAACTGGTATGCAAAATTCATGGCAGCCTTCTCCATCTTACCCAAGAGCTAGAAACAACCCAAATGTCCACCCATTGGCGAATGGATACACAAAGTGTGGTATATCTGTGCAACGAATATTATTTGGCATTAAAAAGACATGACGCACTGATACAAGCTACACCACCAATAAGACTTGAAAACCTTTGCTAACTGAAGGAGGCTGGTCGCAAAGACCCCGTGTTGTCTATTCTCTGATAGGAAATGTTGCGGAATAAGCAGATACCACAGGAACAGTGAGTAGATTGCTGGTTGCCAGGGGGTAGAGGGTTGAGGTGATGGGGAATGATTCCTCACAGGTACAGGGTTTCTTTCTGGGGTGATGAAAATGTTCTGAAATTGTGATGATGATCACATGACTCTGAATATACTATAAAAGTATCAAACTTTACATTTTAAATGGATAAAATGTATGGCATGTGAATTGTGTCTCAACAGAGCTCTATTGATTGATTGAATGATTGATTGATTTTATTTACTTATTCATGAGACACACACAGAGAGAGGCAGAGACACAGGCAGAGGGGGAAACAGGGTCCCTGCAGGGGAGGCCGATGTGGGACTCGATCCCAGGATCCCGGGATCATGCCCTGAGCCGAAGGTGGACGCTCAACCACCGAGCCACCCAAGTGCCCCGAGAGCTATTATTTAAAAGCAATAATAAGACTCCCCTCACAGCTTGGGAGGATGAACTGAGAGGCATAAAAATGCGTAGAACGGTCCCTGGCATCTGGAAGCTCTAAGCATCTGCAGCTCCTGGTATTGCCCCTGGAGCATGGATTCCCAGATGCAGAATTGTTGAGCCAGGGGCAGCCGGGGTGGCTCAGCGGTTTAGCGCCGCCTTCAGCCCAGGACATGATCCCAGGGGCCCGGGATCGAGTCCCACGTCAGGTTCCCCGCATGGAGCCTGCTTCTCCCTCTGCCTGTGCCTCTGCCTCTCTCTCTCTCTCTCTCATGAATAAATAAATAAAATCTTAAAAAAAAAAAAAAAGAATTGTTGAGCCAAAGGGCTGGCGCATTTTTTTAATTTTAATTTTTAGAGATAGCCAAGTTGCCTTCCAAAACTGTCTTCACCAGTTCACCCTTAAAAGTAATGCTCAGGATGCCTGTTTTTCTCTTCTCTTCTTCTTTTCAAAGAAGCACCCACCATAAAAAGTCTGGAAGAGGGTATATCACTGTTAACTGTGGTTTCCTTCCGGTGATGAGATCATGTGTGGATTTTCTTTTCTTTTCTCATATTTCTTATCCGGATTTTTTCATATTTTCAAAAATAGAATATGTAGTTGCAAATGGCATGATCTCATCCTTTTTTATGGCTGAATAATATTCTGTTGAGGTTTATATCACATCTTCTTTATCCATTCATCTATGGATAGACACAGGCTGCTTTCACAGCTTGTCAATTGTAAATAATACTGCAGTAAACACAGGAGTCCATACATCTTTTCAAATTAGTGTTTTCATTTTCTTTGAGTAAGTAGTAGTGGAATTACTGGGTGTTATGTTAATTCTGTTTTTAATTTTTTAAGAAGCTTCCATACTGTCTCCCACCATGGCTGCACCAGTTGGCATTCCCACCAACTGTGCAAGAGGGTTCCTTCATCTCCACCTCCTTGACAACACTGTTATTTCTTGTGTTTTTTTTTCTTAATTTTAGTTCTTTGACAAGTGTTAAGTGAGAGCTCATTGTGGTTTTAATTTGCATTTACCTGATGATTAGTGATCTTTTTTTCATGGATGGACATAGAGGGTATATAATGCTGAGTGACATAAATCAATCAGAAAAAGACAAATACCATATGATTTCATATGTGGAATTTAAGAAACAAAGGAAGTCAACAAACACATTTTTAAAAGAGGCAAAAAGCCACACACAGACTCTTACATATGTCAGGGGAATTGGTGGTTGTCAGAGGGGAGATGGATAGGGGAATGAATGAAATAAAGGACATTAAGGATACACTTACTGTGAGGAGCACTGAGAAATGTATAGAATTGTTGAGTCATTATATTGTACACCTGAAACTACTATAATGCTGTATGTTAATTATACTTGAATAAAAATATTTTAATAAAAAACAGAATATGTAATAATTATATTATATAATTTTTAAAGATTTTATTTATTTATTCATGAGAGACACAGAGAGAGAGAGAGGCAGAGGCACAGGCAGAAGGAGAAGCAGGCTCCATGCTGGGAGCCCGACGCGAGACTCAATCTCGGGACTCCAGGACCACGCCCTGGGCCGAAGGCAGGCACTAAACGGCTGAGCCACCCAGGGATCCCCTATTACATATTTTTGAAGTAAAAGTATCCCCCTATATGCTTTTCACCATGGGACTTTTACACTTTGCAGGCTTTAGTGGTTAGGATGGGAGACCTTATACTTATCAGTCCACCCTATAAAGTCACAGATCCTTCCCACTGTGAAAGTTTGATTGCAACGGCCAGAGGACAAGAATATAGGGAAGAGCAGAAACTGTAATTATGAGCACAGGCTTGCACTATCTCGCTCAGTAGTACCAAGACATCATACCTGTGTGTCATTTGCACCCTTACCAGACATCAGACCCCACAAGTTTGCAAATACTTTGTGTGCATTGTCACTTAACACCCCCCCACACACAAGAATTCTAGGACATTGGCACTGGTGCAGAACAGGAGCTAAAGAAATCTAGCAATTGCCCAAACATGCTGCTATTAGATGGCTGAGATAGATATGGGTGAAGGTGCCTTTAGCTGTGAGTCAAGAGTCACGCACCAGGACCTTTTATTGTTTCATTTAAAAGTAAGGACGTAGTGGGGCGCGCCTGGTGGCACAGTCCATTAAGCTTCTGACTCTTGGTTTGGGCTCAGGGTGTGATCTCGTGGTTATAATGTCAAGTGGCCCTTCGGGCTATGTGCTCAGTTCTCTGAATCTGCTTGAGTTCTCTCTCTCCCTCTCCCTCTGCTCCTCCCACTCATGCTCACTCTCTCTCTTTCTCTCTGAAATAAATAAATCTTAGAAAAGGAAAAAGAAAATTAAGGATGTGGTCAAGGCAAACTTCAGAGGAGAGGCTGATTGAGAGGTTTGGTGATGTCCTCAGGACACCTGTCCTTTCCGACTCTCTGCCATTTTCCCTGTGGTTTTCATCTTCATGAAGAACTAGGGCTCTAGCAGGAATTACCTAGACAGGGCAGGGTTCAGAGAAAGAGAGAGGGTCAGTTTCTCTCTGGAAATTTCTCCTTAGAGCAGAATAATTTCTTCTAGAAGCCCTGGCCCCCTCCTTCCAGCAAACTTTTCCCACAGGCACAATTTGTCTCATAGGCCCATTATAGGTCTCTTATCTATTCCTGCACTGACCATGGGCAAAGGGAATAGACTTACCTCTCGATGTATTTGGACTGTCCCCGGGGTTTATGTTGGAGATGGGTCACTGTTCCTTGAGGAAGAGGGTTCCCTGAGCAAACTTAGGAGTGTATTTGGAAGGGTGAAGAGGAAATGGATGCTGAGGAGATGGGTGGAAAAACCAATATTATCCAACGTACGGAGAGACTTACGTTGTCCAAGTCGGGAGTGCCTATGTCTAGTTACTGCACTTGTCTGCATTGTGGCCAAGACTTCCACCTGCTCGTAATTGATTTTTTAAAGTGAAGCTTATAAATCACCCACATCTACCCCTTCTCCCCGTCTGCAGGTCCCATCCTCTGTGAAGGGAGGCTTGGAAGCTTGATTTAGGGCAGATCACCGGGAGTGAAGTAGAGGGCTTTAAAAATATCCCAGTGACAACGAGGTGATTTCCATCTTGAGGATCGCTAGTCTGGGAAACAGCCATTTCACACTCCCCTGGGGTCTCTCAGGAAAGGCCCCTTTGGGATGGTCTCCTCTTGGCAGCTTACAGGACTGACTATATTAATAGGATGGTATCAGTTTGTAGATTTAGAGGATTTTACAAAGAGGTACTTGGCCTCCCCTTTGTAGGAATCACTTTTTCAGCTAAGGTGATGCATTGGAGTATTAGTCAGCAAATGTTCATTCACTTCCCTTGCGGCTTAGGACAGAGCATATATTTTTTTGCCCCACTGACTTTGGGCTTGGCCATTGACATGATTTAGCCAATGGATTATGAATGGATATGACTCTAGGAGAAGCTTTAAACTTTTTTTTAAAATTTTTATTTACTTATGATAGTCACACAGAGAGAGAGAGAGGCAGAGACACAGGCAGAGGGAGAAGCAGACTCCATGCACTGGGAGCCCGACGTGGGATTCGATCCCGGGTCTCCAGGATCGCGCCCTGGGCCAAAGGCAGGCGCCAAACCACTGTGCCACCAGGGATCCCTAGGAGAAGCTTTACATCGTGTGTGCACTGTTTGGCTTCCCTTTGCTCTTGTAACTGCCATGAGAAGAACACACCTTGGGAAGCCACTGCCCCTCCTTTCTGGCCTCCAAGGATTAGCCACATGGGGCAGACCCAAACTCAAACTGAAGCAGAGTTACCCTAATCAGCCTACAGACCTGTGTACAAGAAAAAGAAATGCTTGTTTTCATAAGTTGCAAGTCTTTATTCTGCAGCAGTGTTGCAGCAAGGCTGACTGCTACAAGCAATATTTCTGAGTGCTGCCCAAAGGGTCTGGACGGCGTGGCAGGTACATAGGACAAGCCATGAGACCACGTCCCATCCAAGCAGCCTCTGGAATATCACACGTTGAAGATAGCTCAGGGAGAGAATGAACTGGAGGTGCTTTGTTAAGCTTCTTGGAACGGCCCAAATTCTAAGAACTTTTATAAACTGTTCTTTGACCCCTTCTCAAGAAAACAAACTTCATGGCCAAGAAATTGCTAAACCACGTGTTTCGTCACCAGTGTTCAAATGTAGTAGAATGTAGAGGAAAGAGCGCTGGTCATGGTGTGGTTTCATATGACAGGTCAGCTCATGTCTAAGTCCGTGACTTTGGGTATGCGATTTAATCCCTATGAACCTAATTTTCCTCCTGGGCAAGCTGGGGATGGTTGCAAGGATAAAATGGTCATGCACCTCTATGGTTTCCAAACTGTACTTCTGGTGGGTGAGCCTTTTCCTTACAAAACCAATATATAAGACTAATAACTGGATACCATAGTCAGTTTAAATATTGATTTGGTACCAAGTCTTTCATTACTGGGAGACCCTGCCAGGCTCTCGGAGCCCTTAGTATTCCCTAAAACCCAGTTTGAAAACAACTAATACAGTAAAACCACTCTACACATGTCCATGGTGGTGGTACTGGTGGTGGTACTGGTGGCAGTGGTGGTACTACTGGTGGTGGTGGTGATGGAGATGGTGGTATTGGTGGCGGAGGTGGTGGTACTGGTGGCGGAGGTGGTCGTACTGGTGGTGGCACATGATTCCATTCTCCCGAAGGGTTTCCCTGCCTCCTCTTTCTCCCAGATACGTGCACTGACTAGAATCCGAGTATGTGTGTGTTTTGACACACTTTGAAGCTTGAAGAGAGTCAGCCACATTCAACAGGTCGATCATACTTACGACATAGTCGCTGCTACAGTGACTCAGGGTATGCGTAGTCATCTGTGGTCATCCCGCTAGTCGCATGGTTGTTCTTCGACCTTATGTCACTATTTCGACAACGTAATTTACCACCTTGACCTAGAAATATGTTGCATCCTCTCAAAGGAACACTGTCTTTCTGTGGCTCCATGTAACACTGGGCTTCTTTATTCTGATGTGCTGCAAGTTGTACCCATGCTACTCCGTCCCCAAGGACGTTCTTAGCTGACAAGTCTGACAGTGTAATAAGTGCACTCGGTTGTTACAATAGATTTTACCCTTAGATGATAGTTTGTCAGCACACCTGTAAAGGGCTTCTGTGTGTCCAGCCTACTGCTCCAGAATCACTGCCTTCACGATATTTCTTCTTTTAAATTCATCTCTCTGGACCCTCTCAGTCATTCACAGTTTAATAAGAAATAGTTCCTCAGAGTCTATCTCAGAAACGTTAGATGAGGATGGAGTGGAGTGCCTTAGTTTGGGTTCCCCCAGAAGCCAACCCTGAGACAAAGAATCACATGCAAGGAGTTTACTTGGAAGGTGAGGGAAGCGTTATTAAACCCAGCAGGGAAATGAGGTACGCAAGGGAAAGTAGCCAACAATGGGTATGTTGTCGATCAAGCTACTGCGTGGATGACTGAAGACAAATCCTAAGAAACCCTGGGAGCTAGCGTGGAACACACGCATCTTACCGTGATCCTACCCAAGGGGAAAGGGAGCTGGGGTATTTACACACCAACTTCCTTAGCTGCTGGGTGAGAAATGCTCCCAGAGCACTAATTTCCTGACCCTTCTAGCCACGTGCATGAACAGAGTGAACCCTGGGGGCCAGAGAACGTCCTTGGATAAAGAAATGCATCTACGCGGTAAGGCTTGAACACAGATCACCCGCTACCTTCCACCCCCTGTACCATACGGATCTCCCCTTATTCTCTTTTAAGTTCTTTCTGTCCTGTCACTGGTTCTTCAAGATGATGGCCAGCCATACTTCCTGTAAAGTAAACTAAGAGACTAAAGCCAGAAACTTTATGGGACAAATTCATATGCTAAGGGAACTCAGGTCCACACTCCTGTCCTTCTACCCTATTCTAATTCCCCTCACCCCCAACAGCACTTTCACTGCCTGAAGCTGCTTGTACCCGGAGGCAATCCAGACCTCCACCCTCGAAAGATCTGAGCCTTGGGTTGCTGTGTCTTGGGCAAACTGTGGTTACTCTAGCCGACCATTCCTAGTTACCGCTGCACATGGAAGCCCCAGGTGCCCCAGAGCTTCTCGGGACTGCAGACACACTCCTCCCTGCCTTCATTAGGTTCCTTACGGTGACCGAGCCTGGCATCTTTGCCCGGAGAGTAACTCCTTTCTTTGCACCCTGGTTTACTAGCAGTTAGGTACCCCAAATGACCAGGCATCCATTCTCATTTTAGGTTTAGTGTGGCTCTTGTTATGTCTCTGGTAGAAGCAATCTCTTCCCTTTGCACCAGGAGCTAGCAGATCCTGGAGTTGGAGAATGAGAGGTACAGAGTCTCTAAGTGGGTCACTGGGAGCGATGGCAGGAGGAGCCACTCCTACTTAAACTCCTTGGTATCCAAACCCATGTAACCCAGCTGTTGGAGACACAGCACTATAGAGGGACTGGGGGTTAAAAGGACGTACTGCGTCTTAAAGCACCTCACCCCACAAAGTGTCTTCTCCAAGTTGCACCTTACCTGCATTTCTATGACGTCATTCTAATCTTACCTTTGGCAAACAACTCTGGGGGATATGGTATGAAGCGGAACCAGGAGGTCCTGTGGCTATTATAATGCCTTCTTTGCTATGAAATGGGTTCTTTGGCAAGGCAAGATTATGCAGATCCCATACAATAAACCAGACATTCTGTGAGCCCTCAGACAGTAGTGCTAGCTGAGTCACCACCGCCAGGAAAGGCAAATCCATACCTGGAATACATGGCCAATCCCAGTCCTCCTTCCCTATCAGGACAGTTCAGGATATCACTTTTTTCTCTGGGCTGAAAAGAAATGGAATATTTGGGAAAAGAGACCTGGAAGTCTCTTCTGGCATAGGAAGATCTTCTTACAGTAGGGCTTTTGCTGAGTGTGTTTTGCTTCTTTGCTCTGATAGATTGTAGTGGCGGATAGTGATGGAATCTGGGGATGTCCATCAACCTCCCTCCTCACTGAGATTTAACCAATGGAGATATAGACACAAGGGATCCAAGTACCAACTTATTAATAGCAATATATTAGAGATAATCTAAATGTTCATTAATAGGTGGAAGGGTAGGTAAATATGGTGTAACCATAAAATGGGATACTATGCAGCTACAAAAAGGAATGAAGATGCTCTGGGTATTCACATGGAAAGAGCTCTCAGAAGAATGGGAAGGAATAAGGGAGGGTAACATAAACATGTAGCATCCTAAGTATTTATAAGGTTTGGAGGGCATCACAAGAAAATACTAATAGGTAGAGCTTTGGGATGGGCACGGGGTAGGTAGGAGCCTGGGTAGGAGGGAGACTGTTCGCAGGATACCATTTTATTACCTGTATAGAGCTAGAGACCTAGAAAATGACTGAGGGGTGGGTGGGGAGACATAGCTGGGATGGGTTGACATGGTCGTTGCCGCTCCTCCTAAGTCAGCTGGCTGTCTCTTGTCATGACTCTGGGAAAGGGAGAAGGAAAGAGTGTAGGTGGGAAAATACAGTAAGGTACCAGTGAGGACCTGAGGATGGGGTGGGTGCTCTGCACCTGCTGACCGTGCCAGTGGTGTGCTCCCCACATGTCGGCGTGCTGGGCGTGCCTTACACTGAGTAGGTGCCCAGAAATACGACTGCTGGGACCTGAGCTCACCAGGATTCTGAGTAATCTGTTGGCACAGCTCTTTGTTGCCACCCACGTGGGAGGTGGTATAGGGCGATGGTGAAGAGCACGGGATCCAGCATCAAAATAAAACTGTGTTCCTGGCTCTGCCACTAACTAGACATGACAGGAAAAATACTAGCACCCGCCTCAGTGTCCTGGAGAGTCGCACGCAGAGGGCATGGCCAGCACCTGGCCCATTCAAGATGCTCAAGAGCTTTCGGTATTTAAGTCTGCCAGCTTAGTCACTTATTTGTGTGATCCGTAGCCCAGATCCTGACCCTTCGCCGAACACAGAACAGAGGCGGCCCTTTCTGGCCTGGGCAGGGCAACCTGCCCCTTCCCGACATCACCGGCTGATGCAGCAGCTGCGCGTCCCCTCCGGCCCCCCAGGGCCTGGTGTGGGGCTCTCTGGAGGAGCTTCTGTGCTGGCAGATGTTTCCTCTAGGATTCCAGCGGCAGTGCCAGATGTCGGCATGCCGCCGCGCTCACAGAGCACCCTGTCCATGTCTATTCCCTGCATAATTGCAAAGTAAATGGCTTCATGTTATTGTGGAAACGACTCTAAAAGTTAATGGTTCCTCTAATAGGAGAAACCCTCTCCCTCCTCCTTCCTCCCGCCTCCTGCCTCCCAACGGCACTGGATCCTTGGTTCTCAGCCTTTGTTTCTGTCCCCGGGGAAGGAGCGATGGACAGATGGACAGACGGGACGGACACGCTGGGTGTGAAGCTTACTTAGAGCTCTGTTGCAGCGACTGGACCTTAGTTGGGCAAAGGAAAAGTAAAGCAGGTGTTGGCCGTGTTATTGGGGAGCTCCCTCTATTAATTCCGTTATGCTCTTGACTCCGCCTGGTGCAAGGAGCGGTAAGCCACAGCGAAGTCCAAGGCTCGAAGGGTTAAAGGGCGTTTTAGGTCCTAAAACCGTTTTGATACATCAAAGATGGTTTTGTCCTGGTGACTGTGTTCTGGTCGGAGACAAGCTTTGCTGTGTTGTGTTGCCAAACTTTTATCTCTCAATTTGAAGCAGCAGGTGGGCCGAAGGCAGGCAAGCCTGCCCTGGGGTGCAGTGAGGCAGAGGAGGCTGTGCTCAGGGCCATCCGTGCTTGGGGACCAGGCCTTCGGCTCGGCAGCCCCACCTCTGCGCCCGTGTCCTTCCCGTAGGACAAAGCCAAACACAGCAACAGAGGGGCCCAGCCGCAGCCTGGGGCCACGGACCTTTCCTATAATGCCTGGAGGACAAATACCAGAGAGCTGGTTAGCTGTACTCTAACACTGGAGGTTAGAGCCGGCCGCGAGCGCTGCTCCAGATCATGGGCCCTGAAACGGGTCTGCGGAGTTCAAGTCCCAAAGTCCCAGCTGTCTGCCGACCAGCAGAGTGGTTTTGACCCAGTCACTTAACACCTCTGTGCCTCGATTTCTCTTCTGTAAAATGGCAAATCATAATAGCGCCTCCTCCATAGGGTCGCGGTGCAGGTAAAGGAGTTAACATAGGCCAAGCGGCTGCTTCATAGTAAGTGATGGAGAAGTTTGGTCTCAAACACCCTGTGATGAGTCCTCCCCCCTCCATTTAGAACCTGCCACTAATGAATACTTAATTCAGTTGAAGCATGTGCTTGGCAAGAAGGAACTAAAATAAGGTCCCCACAAATGACTAATGGATGGACATCAGCGGAGCCCTTGGACTTGGGCTTTCAGGTCCACAGGAGCGGTCTGTTTCGGCCTTGCAGCAATCCAGACCTTGGCCCCCCACCGACTCACCCTGGGAGAACCTCCTTACACCGGGGTGAGCAAGGCGGGCTTTCCTGACAGCAGTCTGGCGAGGGGTGAGGAGGGGCTGAGCGGAGAGCGGGGATATTGCCGTGCAGGCCACACACACACACGGGTGCACACACGGGCGGGTGCTCACGCCACTCCAACTCTCACACCTCCCTTAGGAGCTTCCCTCTTTTCAGTGGCTTCCCTTGGTGCCATTTCCCCCACACCAGCCTCCGATGCTGTTCTCCTCCCTCTGCCTCTCGGGAACTCAGAATCTCTCACTCTTTGTAGTAAGCGGGGCCTTCTGGCCCTGTCCCAGCTCCTGCGCACACTTACCCTATCAAACGCACGATGGCCCCACCTCTCCAGCTTGATTCAGTTAATGTATCAAGGTGGTGCATCAAAGCACTTTGCAGACATCCAAGTGCCCAGGCCCGTGTGGAGTCCCTGCTGCGCTCTTATTTACTAACTGTGGCGGTGGGCTAGTTCCTCAGCCTCTCTGAGCCCCCAGGTCAGGCCTAGAGGGGCTGTTGTGAACACAAAGTGAAATCGTGCCTGCAAAACACAGAGCAGTGCCTGGTGGTTCGCAGCAGCGCAGTCTATGCTTTTTGAATAAATAATAGCCTCATTTCTCACCAAACATAAATGGGATTTCTCCCAGCAGAAAATGGGCATCCATAACTTTTTATGAGATGTGTATAAGGCACTATGGGACATAAAAGAATGAACATTTAGGTCTATCTAGATGATGCTGGGAACTTTTGTGGGTTACTTAATCACTCTGCACATTAGCGTCCTCCATTGTAAAATGCGGATAATAACAGGACCTATTTATATGGCTGTGGGGAGGATTAACGAGACACTACATGTAAAAACAGAGCCTGGTCCAATTTAAAAGTTTAGAAAACTGTAACTATTATTATTAAAAGCTTATGCCTCGAATTGAACTGGTAGGAGAGGGAAGTGCATTTGCCTCCTTTCCGGGCATAAAATTCAAAACTGCCAAGTTCAGATGCATTTAGGAAATCCCACTGCTATTTAACTGCGTTAGTCAAGACAGAAATTGATTAATTTAAGCCGATAGCTTCGGCTTTAGAAATTTGAAATCACCACGCAATTCATAAACTTACTAATGGTTCTCTCTTGATATTTCATTTTGGAAATCTTAAATTCTTTTTTGGGCCGTTAGCTTTGTAGTAGTTTCCTTTCATCATCTACACATTAAGAATTAATCTGGGGTACGAGCTAATAGCTCAGCCCTTCTGACCAGTGTTCCCTTTGATTTTGTGTAAACTGTGAGCAATTGGCCATATTCCACGAGCAACTAGTTATGAAGATGGAATATGCATGAGCAGAGTTTAGCGTTGGGATCAAGTAAGGCTTGCAACAAACTTAATGCGATGTTGTAAAGGATATGCAAAATCAATATTGTGCTGTGAGGTAATTGGATACAAATGCAGTTCACAAATGCAGATGACTGTAGTTACCTTGCTCCCAGACAGGTCCTTCCAGGATTAGCTACCAGAGGAAGAGGGAGGGGGTGTTTGCAGCAGAAAGCAACTCTGGGGCCTCTGAGAATTCTTCCGAACTCAGAGTGTCCAGATGTCTCTCCTTTGGGACGGGGCCTGGATGATTAGGAAGCCTGTTGTTTGGAAACACGGGATGATGAAAGCAACCTCCTCCTGGTCCTTATGGGGTCTGGCTGCAAAGAAAGTCTATTAGGCTAGGCTAGGGGTCAGCAAACTTTTTCTGTAAAGAGCCAGATAATAAATACTGTAGTCCCTGAAGGCCATATGGTGTGTGTGTTGCAATGACTCAACTCTGCCATTATAGGGCAAAAGCAATGATCATCTACTCGGAGACTCATGGATCTGGCTATGTTTTTATAAAACTTTCAAGAAACTACTCGGAGACTCATGGATCTGGCTATGTTTTTATAAAACTTTCAAGAAACCCCTGGGGGGTTTGGTCAGTTAAGCCTCTGTGGGTTTCGGCTCAGGTCATGATCTCAGGGTCACAAGATCGAGCCCTGCAAGGGGATCTGTGTTCAGCGTGGAGTCTGCTTGTCCCTCTCCCTCTGCTCCTCCTCTGCTCATGCTCTCTCGCTCTCTCAAATAAATAAATAAATAAATAAAATCTTTTGAAGGAAGGAAGGAAGGAAGGAAGGAAGGAAGGAAGGAAGGAAGGAAGGAAGGACTGGATTTAACCCATAGGCTGTAGTTCATGGACTGATCTAGGTTAAGGCTCTCAGTGGGAAACGAGAAGAGAATCCAAAGCCTCACTTTCTTGGGGCAGGCTAGCATTTGGGTTGACAGATGAAACAGGGGTGTGGGAAGTTGAGGCAGAGGGATATCTCAAAACCCATTTCCTCTTCCCCTCCTTTGTAGGGCTTGCCTACCCTGATGAAGCCAACAGCCTAGAAAGGTGGTACAGAATGGATAAGAGTGTGGGGACCGACTGCAATCAGGTTGAAACCCTAGCACTGTCCTCATTTGTCTGTGTGACCTTGGGTGACTTATTTGACCCCTCGGAGCCCACCTGTAAAATCCAGGTGCCAGAACTTGTCTCACGGGGTTATGAGGATTCAATAAACTGGATTTTGTAAAGCGTTTATCACACACTAAGTGGCAGACGTAAAATGTGTCTTTATACTGTATTTTACAGGCAATTTGAGGAAGCATCAAGAGTAATTTTGCCTTTGGAGGATTTTTCCCTCCACCTTTCATACAGACTTTAGAATACAACTCCCCATAACTTGTGTTCAGAGCTATTTTATTCATTCCATGATATACCCAGGAAGGAAATTGTTGGGTCATAGGTTGTCCATGTTCCGCTTTAGTAGCTATCAAACTGCTTAGTTGACACTTAAGTAGTTTTCCGAAATGCCTATACCTATTTATATTCCCAAGGGCCTTGTTGTAAGAGCTCCAATTGTTTATCATTCTGGTTTCCGGTGGTTTTTATTGGCGTCTGCCAAGCAAATAACAAGTTTGTGCACTTGTCATATACTTATTAGTCATTTTAATATCCTCTTCCGTGAAGTGCCTGTTTGAGCGCCAAGTTTTCTTATTGATTTGCAGCAGTTCTTTCTATAGTCTGGATCTACGAACGTCAACTGTTTTAGATGTTTTTGGACAAGCAGAAATCTCCGATTTGAATATATAGTGCTCTTTATCAAACTTTGTTTTCCTGTCTTATGTTCAATGACTTCAGTAAATTACCGGGTACGGTTTATAGGCCGTTGCTTGTCATGCTTCACAGAGCTGATCAACACACACCCGTTAGAACCATTAGATGAGCTAGCTAATTTCTTTTTAGTCTTGAGATTTGATGAATCCATGAAACCCAGCCAGTTGGTATTCATTGGGTTCATTTTCAACGCACCTTGAAAGGGTGGGTATGGATGTGTGGAGCTACTGTCAGCTCTGAATCATTATGTACAAGGAGGATGGGAACCTGCACTAGGGCGGGATTTCAGCGGTGAGGTGAAGTGATATAGTGAAATAGCAGTTTGGGCACCCGTGCAGGGTAGCCAGGGGAATGTCCTGGATATCTGGAAAACTGCAAAGGAATTAAGATGGGGTGAGTCACGGGATAGATGAGAGAGAAGAGAGATGAAGGAAAAAGACAGAAATTTGGTAGGGAATGTCAGAGACTCAAATACAGCAAAAGAAGGTGTTCATGGGAGGTGGTTTTCTTAAATTTTCCTTTTTTTTTAAAGCTTCTGTCTTTTTTTAAAATTTTTATTTATTTATGATAGTCACACACACACAGAGAGAGAGAGAGAGGCAGAGACACAGGCAGAGGGAGAAGCAGGCTCCATGCACTGGGAGCCCGACATGGGATTCGATCCCGGTCTCCAGGATTGCACCTTTTTTTTTTTTTTTTTTTTTTTTTACTAGGAGGTCCTAAAAGTACAAATCACACAGTATTTCTTTTTCTTTCTTTCTTTCTTTCTTTCTTTCTTTCTTTCTTTCTTTCTTTCTTTCTTTCTTTCTTCTTTCTTTCTTTCTCCTTCTCTCTCTTCCCTTCCTTCCTTCCTTCCTTCCTTCCTTCCTTATACTGGAGGCACTTCGTGCCCACCACTTTGCTTTCTTTTCTGATGGGACATAAAATGGGCTATTAACTGTTAAATAGGTGCTATAAAATAAAAGTTATCGGGGGATTTGGAAGTGGAAGCCAGTACCGTGAAGAATATATATCCCATATCAAGATTATAGAACTAGTCCAGCCTAAATTCTTCCTTTTCTTTTGATGGTTCTGTGTAGATTGTATTGGGAGCCCCAGTCTATCAGAAATAACTTGTTTGCAAGTATGTTACTGAAAACCCAACATGAACAATAAAAGGAAAATGTTAACTCCCATTTTGGAAAAGTCTAGAGTGGCTGCTGGGCCTCCAACTGAGGCTTTATCCAGCAGCTCAAATGACGTCACCAAGGACTGGGATTTTCTCCATAACTTCGCTCTGTGTTCACTACTGTTGACTTCATCCTTTTTCTTATACTCCCAGTTCTGAGTACCCTCTCACTCCCTCCTCATAAGAGCAAAATAAGTAAGGTAGCTGGAGCCCTCACCCTACACTGAACACAGAAAGACGAGGGACCCCTTCTAACATCTCCACTGAAGACCTGGGATTTGCAACCTGTCATTGCCCCACAACGGTTACGTGTCCCCACCTCATCCAATCAAGTGGCCAAGAGACAAAGGCAGACTATCTTCGTTAGATGGGATGCAGCCTGGAGTTGGGTGTGGACTTGGTCTTGTCCAGGCTGCCCGGCTACGCATGGGGGACACGTGAATTCTCTAACAACAGGAAGAAAGCTGATGCTGGAGAGGCATCAAACGAGAGCCATCATTCTTAGCAAGGGGATGTGGAGCATCGAGGAAGCTTTGTAAGCGAAGAAAAGCCATGTGACTTAGGAGCCAAAAAGAAAACAAGGTAAAGCTTCCCAAAATAACTGGTGGGATTATGACTCTGATGCTTAATAGCTAGGTTTTTGAGTCTCAGATTCCTTATCTGTCCAGTGTGAAAAGGACTCTACTCCTCTTGTTGGAGGAGTAAATGAGAATATTTTCAGAAGGGCTTTGAACAATGTAAAAAAAAACCCCAAAACATAAAACAAACCAACACAGCTATGGGGCGCCTGTGTGGCTCAGTGGTTGAGCATCTGCCTCTGGCTCAGGTCATGATCCCAGGGTCCTGGGATCTAATCCTGCATCAGGCTCCCTGCAGGGAGCCTGCTTTTCCCTCTGCCTATGTCTCTCATGAATAAATAAATAAAATCTTAAAAAAAATACACAGCTATGAACGTACAGTGTTTCTACTACCAGAAGACCCTAGCGGGAATAAACAAATCCCAAATGCAGCGTTTCCATCTAAAATTGGACTTGTGAAGCTAATATTCGTACAAAGTAAAATTTTGGTCAGGCCATCATTAATAATGATCGGGATCATCGTGTTAATTATGATGAAAGCACTAAACACCAACATCTATCAAGGGCTTACTATGTGCCAGGCTCTGTTTTAAGCATTTTTCATTTATGATTTCATTTAATCGTCAAACAACCTTATGAGTTAAGCACTAATTTTTTTTTTTTTAGGAGTGCAGCTTTTTATGTTAAGCACTATTATTATCCCCATTTTACAGGTGAGGAAAATAAGCTGCAGAGAGATTAAGCGACTTATTCATGAGATACACCAAGGGGTGGGGGCAGAGACACAGGCAGAGGGAGAAGCAGGCTCCATGCAGGGAGCCTGATGTGGGACTCGATCCCAGGACCCCGGGGTCACGTCCTGGGTGGAAGGCAGGCGCTAAACCACTGAGCCACCCAGGGATCCCCCCCCTTTTTTAAAAAAGATTTTATTTATTTATTCATGAGAGACAGAGTGAGAGAGAGCATTGAGCAGATTATTGAAACCTTTGGAGGCTTTGTTTTGTCATCTGTAAAATGGGGATACTTACAGGACCCTCCTCATTGGATTGTTGTGCAGATTAAGCAGGATACTGCACATGGTGTGCTTAGCATACAGTAGATAACATGGAAAGAGTAATTATTTATTATAGTTGCTTGTAACAATTTTATTTGGTTTTTAGAAATAGGTTCCTGCTAACAAGTTCCTTCTGGTTTGTTTACTGTTCTTATTATGCAATTTTTCAGAAGTAATGGAGTTTCAGTGCTGTTGATTGCTTTTTTTTTTTCTCTAAAATTGTAAAGGTAAAACATGCCTACTTTAAAGAAACATATTTGATTTTCTAACCTTTGAGGTAGGATGCTTTCAGTTAAAGTAACAAATTTATATAAGAGAGGGCATTTATTGTTCCGTGTCATCATCTATGGCTTAATACAGGACTCAAAAATGTCCTCAAAAGATTATCTTCTTCCTGTCTCTCCACTCTGCCTTCTTTGGGGATCATGAAATGGTAAAACAATCTCAATTCATGACCATAGATGGGTACCAATAGGTCCAGGGGCTCCTTGCTTCCTCTTCCACATCCTAGAGAAAGAGAAAAGGTCTTTCCCAGTGGCTCTCAGAAGGGGAAGAAAGTTTCTTTCCCATAAGTCTCTAACCAAAGTCCTTTCAAGCCTCATTTTCCCAGAGGAGGTCATGAACTCATTCTAGAAAGAAATTGTGCCCATTGAGGTTGGGCATCACTAATGCGCTTAACCTAGTCCAGACGCACCTGTGGAGTTGCCTGACTGCCCACATGGCACCCCAGGGATGCAGGAGGGGCATGCGGGGAGGACCTCCACCATGACCGTGACCGAGTGCTAAGAAGAGTGGATCATCCACTGGGTCCACCACCTGTTTTAATCCTCTGTGTGGTTTGTAAATCCCCATTTTAGTCTGCTAGGGCCGTCATAACAAAATGCCACAGACTGTGTGTGGCTTAAACAATAGGAATGGATTTCCTCGCAGTTCTGGAAGCTAAAAATCTGAGAGCAAGGTGTTGGCAGGGTTGGTTTCTTCTGAGGCCTCCCTCTTTGGCTTGCAGAAGCCTGCCTACTTGCTTTGTCTTCACCTGCTCTTCCCTCTGGGTGTGTTTGGTCCTAATCTCCTCTTCCTATAAGGACACCAGTCATACTGGATTGGGGCCCATCCTAAAAACCTCATTTACCTTAATAACCTTTTGAAGGCTCTATCTCCCAATTTAGTCACATGCTGAAGCAATAGGGGTTAGGACCTCAGCACGTGAGTATTGGGGGACACAGTTCAGCCCATAGCAGTTCAAAACCTCCTAGACTATTCCTCAGAATAACTTTCTTAATGGTTTGGAACATATCTGCACTTTATAATTGTTCCAAAAACGTTCTTTGCAATGACCTACTACACTGACATTGCCTCTGAAAGTAAGGCAACCATTTTACCCATGAGATTCTCTCAGCAGTCAGGAAATCTTTGACCTGCCTAAGAGTTTCACCTTAGAAAAGTTTTAAGGCAGGTGTTACCAGTAATTCAAATACCCATTTTTAAAAAGTATCTCAGTAAAATGCCCACACCAATATACTCGGCATAAATGCTTGGTGAACCTCTCAAAATGAATTGGTAATACATATAACCCTAGGAAATGGAATGATTTGACCCAACGGCTTAGAGTGAATTGTGGTGGCTATTTGTTTCATCTGCCTGGCACACTTGGCTCATACCCTTTCTTCTGGATTCTTTGGGGGAATTCCTTCTCTACTCCAAGTGACCTTTGGGTATTAAGCTGTCAAATCATTGCCTACTACCACTACTACTCTGGCCTCATCACAGGGGTAACCACGTGGTTGTATCCTTGGGACATGGTGATGAGTCGAAGGACTGAAAACATGGCCTGGGTTGGGATTTACCTGAATGTTAAGAATTGGAGAGGGAGAACAGCTTTCCTGCCATGGGTTGAATTGTATGCCCCTCAAAAGGTATGTTGAGCTTGGCCTGGAGATGGAGCCCCACATCGGGTGCCATGGTCAGCGTGGAGTCTGCTTGTCCCTCTCCCCTGCTCCTTCTCCCACTGTCTCTCAAATAAGTAGACAAAAATCTTTAAAAAAAAAAGATATGTTGAAGTCTTAATCCCAGCTACTTGTGAATGAGACTCTATTTGGAAATAGGGGCTTGGCAGATAAAATCAAATTAATATGAAGTCCTACTTGGCAAGGGTGGGCCCTAATCCAATATGACTGGGGTCCTCAAGAAGAGCAGAAATGGCACATGAGGAGAACACCAGGTGAGGATGGGAGCAAAGGCTGCAGAGCTATTATAGCCAAGTGGCATCTACAAGCTGAGAAACAGCAAGGATTGCTGGTAGTACCAGAACCTAAGAGAAAGACATGGGACAGATTCTCCCCTGAGCTTTCAGAGAGAGCATGTCCTTGTGGCACCTTTATTTTAGTCTTCTAGCCTCCAGAACTGCGAAAAATGAAACTTCTGTCCTTTGAAGTGATGTAGTTTGCAGCACTTAGTCCCAGCGGCCCTAGGAAACCAATGCACCTCTCATTCTCTTGAATAGCAAGTCGAAGCTGAGGAATCTGGGTGGCCACTATCCCCAGCCTCTGGAGAAAGAGTTAGACCAAAATAAAGAGATAAACAGAGATGACAGATGGCCCTGGAGGGAGTGAGTTTAATCTCTTGGCCTTGTTCCCACAGCCATTCTTTATTGAGCTACATGCGACCTACCTCAGAGCTTCTCAACCAGGGCACCAAGGGCAGCAGGGTTCTAGGTGTCCTGAGAAGCTGGTCTCTTCAGCTTCTTGGGTGGCCAGCTTGGATGAGGTGAGCTGCGACCAGAGTCAATTCAAATTATTTTACCCCTAGGTGCTCTATACGTATTGTCATTGTCTAGCTATACCTTGGCATGAAAACGTTGGGAAGCAATAACCTACTCCTTAGCCTTCCCAGGGACACGAACCAGTAGGTTTTTGCTGACCCAGTTTGCCCTGGCTTTCTATCACGGGCACTTAAAACAGTCCCAGGTAGTCCAGCATCATCAGCTATAAATCTGCTTCGCACTTGGAGAATGTCTACCAAAAAATATTTGGGTTAAAATTTAATAAGCTGATAATACCACAGGGTGGCAGAGATACGGAGCACCTGAAGGTCCTTGTACCGTTGCTGGTGGGATGTTAAATGGTACAATGGTAAATGGGAAACTGCTTGGCAGTTATTTCACTGGTTAGCCACTTAAATAACTTAAAAGTTATAAAAAGCCAGGTATTTCACTCCTAGGTATATACCCAAGAGAAATGACTATATATGCCTAGAAAAAGACTCCAACAACAAATTCTATAAAAGAATTATTCCTTATTGGTCAATAACAGCCCCAATGCCCCAGAAACAAGATAATAAATACAAAAATTATGGCATATTTATATAATGGAATTTTGTCGCGTTAGTAGGAAAGACTGGACTCCTGGAGCACCTAAGAATGTAGACGAGACACAAAAATTGTGTTGCGTTACAGAAGCCAGACACAAAAGACTACCTACTGCATAATTTCATTTACATGATGTTAAATATGAGCATATAAGCTGGGTGATGGGCATTAAGGAGGCACGTGATGTGGTGAGCACTGGGTGTTTATGCAACAGATGAATCACTGAACTCTACCTCGGAGGGTAATGATAACTAACCGAATTTAAATAAAATAAGTAAAAAAAAAAAAAGAACAGTACAAACTTGTCAATGTTTATAAAAGTTAAAACAATGGTTACTTCGAAGGGGGGGTTGGCGACAGACTAGAAGGGTGCATGAGGGAACCTCATGGGGAGCCAGAAATGTTCTCTATCCTGATCCGGGTAATGGTTATATGGTTATATGGGTGTGTACATATGTGTAAAAAAAAAATCATCAAGTTGAGCACTTGAAATTAGTGTGCTCTACTTCAGCTATGTTATAATTTCAAAACTTCTAAGAAAAATACACTGATTTATGAATCTATAAAACATGGTTATTTAACATTAGAAGTCTTTTTAACATATTCTTTTCTTGATTTACCTGAAAACAAATACATATTTCTTGTTAGAATTTTAGAAAATACAGAGAAGCAGAAAATAAGTCATTCGCATTCCCACTACTTATAAAATATCATTGTTGACTTTTGAGATATATCTTTTCTTTCTAAGTCAAGGAAAAATCTGATTATAGGGGACCATTTGTTTCATTACTTTTTTTTTTTAAATCTGTTGTGAACATTTTTTATGTCGGTAAGTATTCTCCAGCAGCACCATTTTTCAAGAAGGCATAATACACCAACACATTCCTTTGCCATGAGTTCTTTGGTTCATTTTTAATTTATTATTTTTATTTTTTTAACTTGTTTTGTTATTGATGGTCATTATGACTGTTTTCCTTGTTCTGACACTATAACCCCTGCTGGAACAAACATTCTCTTTGTGATCTTTACACATATCTGAGATTATTTCCTTAGGATGCATGCCCATGAGTCCATTGTTGAAGTTTGCAAAAATGCTGAGGCTCTAAGAGGTAAACATCTTTAGTACTTTTGATGTGAATTCTAAATTGCTTTCCAAAACATTTGTATTAATTTACACTATCAGCAATGATGTGTGCTGTCTTATTTTATTTTATTTATTTATTTATTTTTTAAGAAGCCAAAAAAGTTTAATGTTATTGAATAAAGAAAGTTCATTCAGGGCTTATACAGATCATATTTTACTTTTACTTATTTGAAATCACAAAGATGAAAAATTAGGAGAGACCTGTAAACCCCCAGCCCCTTTGCCCCATTTCACTAATCATCATTTGGTTATTCTTATTTAATCGCTTATGCTCTCTCCACCCATCTTAATCCCAACAGACCCTTCTTTATAATCCTTCTGCTTTGGAAGTGACGGTTCCAAAACACAGGAAGCATCACTTCTTACAAGCTGTGTGACTTTGGGCAAGTTACTTAATCTCTCTGAGTCTTAGTTTCCCTTATCTGTAAAGTACAGAAAAACACAGGATTATTATAAGAATGAAATAAAAATGATCCACCCAAAGCTCTTAGTTTAGTTTCTGGCCTCAGAAACTAAACTAAGGGATTATACTTATTTAAGTTCTTTGATTTCTTGCCACTGTGGAATTGGACTTAAAAGAGGAAATACATGCAGGAATCAATATTAATAATAATAGTTTTATAAGTATTAACAAAAACAGTAATGATATTACTGACGATTTTCATGAATGCCAACATCAGCATTTTTATATCCTCCTCCCTCCTGTCCAAAACATTCTCCTCTGCACCAAAACAAAGACACAAACGACTCAACCAGCCAAAACCAGAGATTGGCCAGAGTGGAAGCTGGAGCAGTTGCTGGTTCTCCTCCATATGACTTTGACATCTAGAGGACAAAGAGAGAGGTGGGTGGGAATATCCTCTGGCATTAAACGAACCTGGATCTGAGACCCAAGTGATTTTCTTAACCCTCTGTATCTAATCCATACCTAATTTTCCAATCCTAAATCCACTTTCTTCTAATTACCTTGTCAATCATACATTTCTCTTCATCCCCACTCCCTTCCCCTACTTGGATCCACCATTCCCATCTTATTTAAACCACAGGAGTCTCCTAACTGGTCTTACTCCTTCCATTCTTGCTTTCTGCATTCCATAGCCGTAGCTTTGGCTGGGAGTAACAGAAAATCCAAAATAACATGGCTTAAACACAACTAAGATGGTAATTTTCGTTCTCATATAAAAATCTAGGTAGCCTACTGCACACCCATTAGAATAACTAAAATTTTAGCGCCTGGCAATATCAAGTAGTGGCAAGGATGTAGAGCAACCAGCCTCCCCATTCACTGCTAATGAGAACGTAAAATGCTATACCCACTTTGAAAAACGGGCTGTTTCTCATATTGTTAAACCGACCTCTACCATAGGATGCAGCCATTCCACTTCTAGGTATTTACCCAGAGAAACGAATCATATGTCTACACAAAGATTTTATACATAGGTGTTCATAGCAGCTCTGTTTGCAATAGCCCCAAACAGTAAACAACCCAAATGTCTATCAGGTGGTGAACTGATTAAACAACCTATTACATTCATTTGCTAGAATACGACTCAGCAGTAAAGAGGAAGGGACTATTGATACAACATGGATAAATCTCAAAATAATCATGCTGAACGAAGGAAGTCAGACACACAAAGAGTATACGCTATATGATTCCATTACATAAAGTTCTAGAAGATGAAAACTAGTCTATAGTGGCAGAAGGCAGATCAGTGGTTGTCTCCAGCTGGGAGTAGAGGGAGGGGTGAATTACAAAGGGGCATGAAAAAAAATTTTTTTTTTGCGGGGGGCAGGGGCTGTGCCTGGCTGGCTTGGTAGAGCGGGAGATTCTTGACCTCGGGGTTGTAGGTTCGAGCCCCGTGTTGGGTGTAGAGATTACTTAAAAATACAAAAAAAAAATATATTTTAGGGATGATAGAAATGTTTTCTATCTTGTTCATTACATGGATGTACACAATTGTCAGAAATGCCAAATTATATGCTTCAAATGGATTCAGGGGTAGGAGGGTTGTATAAAAACTGTATGTGAGTTCTACCTCAATAAGTTAAAAAGCTGAAGGAGCAGCCTGGGGCTGGTAAGCTCTCCACAATGTCAGGATCCCTGCATCTTTTATCTCGTTTCTCTTCCCTGCGTGGCTTCTTCCTCATAGTCCAGGATGGCAGCATCTGGTCTCCAAGCTGCAGGATGGAGGAAGGGAAGAGGAGGCCAAAGAGCACATGCATTCGCCTCCTAAAAGGGTCTTAGAAGCCCCTCCCACCTGACGATTCTGCTTACATGCCATTGGCCATAATGCAGTCACATGCACATACCCAGTTGCATTTCCAAGGAGCCTGGAGATGTAGTCTTTCTCTCAAATGGTCACACAGAGGAAGGGGCGACTAGAACTGGAGGGGCCATTAGCTGACTTAGTTTTTTACACGGTTATTTGTATCTTGTCTTCAAAATGTGCATGTGATGTGTACCCTCTCCGCTTAACGCTCTTTCGGTGCCTTTCCCCTGGTCTCAGAACAAAGGCCAACCTCCTTGCCCGGCTTCCCCAAAGCTGCTGCCTCCGGTCCCTGACTCCACCTGTACCTTACTCTCTTCCGGTGAGGAGCTGCAGCCAGTATTTACTGCCTTTAGCCGCTCTCGCACATCAGCAGGGCTTCCCTTCCTGTGTCCTTCTGCTCGGAGCACCTGCCCCTCACTCTTTGCCTTGTTAACCAGCCAGTCCTTCCGCTCTGGGTTCATCCCCACTCCTCCGCTTAGGGCAAATTCCTGGTTTGTCTTACACTTACCCTTCCTATATGGTGCTTCTCACGGCTTGTAATTTTATATTTGTGTGACAGTAGGATCGCTGTCTTTCTCACACACTAGGCTGTAAGCTCCTTTCTTTCTTTTTTTTTTTTTTTGTAAATTTTTCATTGGTGTTCAATTTGCCAACATACAGAATAACACACAGTGCTCATCCCATCAAGTGCCCCCCTCAGTGCCCGTCACCCAGTCACCCCAAACCCCCGCCCACCTCTCTTTCCACTACCCCTAGTTCGTTTCCCAGAGTTAGGGGTCTCTCATGTTCTGTCTCCCTCTCTGATATTTCCCACTCATTTTTTTCTCCTTTCCCCTTTATTCCCTTTCACTATTTCTTATATTCCCCAAATGAATGAGACCATATAATGTTTGTCCTTCTCCGATTGACTTATTTCACTCAGCATCATACCCTCCAGTTCCATCCACGTCGAAGCTCCTTTCTACTGGCCTCTGTACACCAGTGTTAAGCCAGTACCTACTGAGGCGGAGGAGCTAAGTACACTTGTACTGAGTGAGCATGTGAATGAATGAATGAAAAATGAATGCACTTTATCCAGGACTGTCGATGGAAGTGAGGTGACTAAGGAGAAGTTTTGTAGTTCCCCTGAGCTCTGATTATTATTATTTTTTTAGGTGTCAGTTTTGAAAGGCTTAATAGTATTTTCTTTGGTCACTTGCTCTGTACCTCCACCCCATTTGGTCATTGTAGTTACCATCTAGGTTTTGAGGTTTTGGGTTGATCTTTCCATAAATATATTTATCCTCTGCTTGGGTGGCAGGGTGTATGTGTATGTTGGGGGAGGGGGTGATGTGAGATGAATAAAGTTTTTGGAAATAAAAATTACTGAACAGTTCATTACCTGCCATCTCTCTGAGGGTAATTGGAATTACTGAGTGTGGGAACGGGACTGGTGTGCAGAAGGCTCGGGGGAGGGCAGCAACATGCTGTCACATATTTATGTTGTTCACTTAATGGGGGAAGTGAGGCTCTGTTCACCTACTTGAGGGACAAATTATTCTCAAGTACATGGTATTTATTTAGAATGTAGATACGGTATGGTCTGCTTAAGTGGGAGCTTTGACGGGATAATTATAAGATATTAATAGATTCAGAAAAACAGGTTCTTTGTGGTACAACTCATAGTTAGCCAAACTATATAATAAGCAAAGATGAAAATCACTTTTCTTAATAAATATTTTCTTAGTCGAAGTTTGCTTGCTCTACAAAGTTTTGCCACAGTTAATCCAATTAGTAGGTTTTCTTATGATTTCGAAGTGGAAATACTCTGATTTACTCTTGCATACACACCCCAAAACATAGTCAAAGAAATAAAGAGAAGACTTGGGATATAGACGGAGGATGAGCAGGAAGCTGGGGTTTGGGGATGTGGCCATGCGCTTCTCTGTGTGAGCACCGGTCTGGAAACTCCTTCCAACGGGCGCTAACTGACCTACATTGGGCCCAGCGCATCCCAGGCCTGGCTCATCATGTACCATTGTCACCATTTTTTGCTGTATCTGCGTACCAACAAGGCATTGTTTACTTAATAAGATAGATCCTATTTTCCGAACTTAAATTTACTTAGAAAGGACAACTAAATTAATTGCAAACAAAATGATAACGTCAGCTTGGGCAGGTCAGGGATTCTTCTGTTTTGCTCTCCACTGTATCCCCTCATTGGCAACCATGGTGCCCGGTAGGTTTTCAAAGAGTGTTTGTTGAATGAAGACATGCCATCATCCATAAAACAAACAAACAAAAAAACAAAAAAACCAAAAAAACAAGTATTTCTCTAAGATATGTTACTGGTATTTGGCTATTACAAATTTGGGCTTCCTGTGTAAAACCCTCTTGCATGTCGCTAGTAGTGTACACTATGCCCCACAAAGTGATCTCATTTCATCATTTGCTTACAATCTTACTCACTAGCTTCTTCTCAATGGTCTTGTCCCTCTCTGTATGCCCAGTGCCGTGTGAGGCACGTACCAGGTATAATAAAACACACAGCTGTGAATGAACAAGTGACTTACCTGACTGAATTCTTAGAGCCACCCTAGCACATAAGCTGTTATCCCTACTGTGTTACAGATGAAGAAAGCGAGGCACAGAGGTGTTCAGGGACTTGCCTGGGGCTACAGAGCTGGTAATTGATGGAGTGAGGGTCTGATATCAGGTGGTTAAATCAGGAGCCCTTCTTTTTATTTTTATTTTTTTAAGATTTTATGTATTCATCAGAGACATAGAGAGAGAGAGGCAGAGACACAGGCAGAGGGAGAAGCAGGCTCCATGCAGGGAGCCCGACGTGGGACTAGATCCCGGGGCTCCAGGATCGCGCCCTGGGCCAAAGGCAGGTGCTAAACCGCCGAGCCAACCAGGGGTCCCCGCCCTTCTTTTTAAATAGAACACTAGATTATTTGATTTTCTCTGGTCCAGCCTGAGCCACCAAACCTGTTGATTTTAGTTAGGCCAATGAAGAAGGACGTGTACTTCTGATTTTTTTTTATCCCAGTTCTTAGGATGACTTTCCCTCTAGTTTTTAGCACATATTCATTTGTGATGGTTAATGTTACGCATCAGCTTGACTGGGCCACTGAGGTCCCAGACATTTGGTCGAATACTGTGTGTTTGTGTGTGTCTGTGTGGGTGTTTTTCGGATGAGATTAACATTTGAATTGGTAGACTGAGTAAAGCAGATTGCTCTTCCAAATGTGGGCGGGCCTCGTCCAATTAGTCAAAGGCCTGCATATCCAAAAAGAGCCGAATAAGAGAGAATTCACTGTCTCGACCTGACTGTCATCAAGCTAGGACATTAGTCTCCTCTTTTTTTTTTTTTTCTTTTGAAAGAGAGAGAGAGCTCTCATGCATGAGAACACGTGGTGGGGGAGAAGCATAGGGAGAGGGAGAGAGAGAATCTTAAGCAGGCTCCCCACCCAGTGGCAGAGCCTGACCCGGGGCTGGATCTCACAACCCTGAGATCATGACATGTGCCGAAATCAAGAGTCGGACATTTAACCGACTGAGCCACGCAGGCTCCCAGTCTTTTTTTATTCTGGACCCACACTGTAACTGTACCATTGGCTCTCCTGGGTCTCTAGCTTGTAGATTATAGATACTGAGATTTCTCAACCTCCATAAGTGCATGAGACAATTCCTATATATACGTATGAGTGTGTGTGTATTTATGTATATGAATATATAAATATGAATAAATATATGGACAATGTAATATATATGTACACATTCATCTTGTTATTTGCCAGTTCATAAACTTTCAATGTTTGCCTTCTATCCCAGGATAAAGTGTGAAGTCTTTAGCTTGTGGGTCAGTTAGAATTAGGTTTGCCTACATGTTAGAATAGACACCAAAAAACAGTGGCTCAGACAGTACAGTTTATTCCTCTCTTCTGTGACCATTATGTCTGAAACTGCTAGAGTCATCGGGGACCTTGGCTCCTTTCTTCCTCTTCCATCCACCTTAGCAATCTGCCTCATGATCTAAGATGACTGCTAAAGCTCCAGCCATTGTGTCCACCTTCCAGAATTTGCGTATAGGACTTTCCCTTAGGTTTGAACTAAAGCAGAACTTAGTCGCGCGGTTACATCCAGCTACCAGTGAGGCTAAGGAGTAGAGTGCGTTCTGGGCCAATAAATGTAAATGTTCTATTAAAAAAGGAAGGAGGGGAAGATATTCCATAATCTCTACCTCAGTTTAGCATTGAAAGCCTTTTCAACTCAGTTTTCCAGATTTCCTCCACCTCCCAGCTCTTCTGAACATTCTGTCCCCATCAAATTCCTTTGCTCACAGTGAAACACACCTAGTACTTTGTCACCCTGTCTCTGTTTACTCAGCCCTCTTGGAATGCTTTTTGTTTCATATCCAAGCCACACCTTTGTCACTGTGAGGCTTGCCCCTTCCTGCTTGAATCTGAGATGATTTCTTTTGAAGCTGAGCTCTTCCAGCAACGAGTATGTACTTAAATTGTTCAAATGCCCACACTCTTCTACTCCAGACTCCTCTTCTTTTGATGACTTGAACAGTGTAAATTTTTCATTGTTAATTTTTTACGCGTTTAGGTCTCGTCTGCTGCCCCCATCCCTCATTCTAGATTCCTTGAGAACGGGAGCCCCTTACTCAATGAACTCTCATTGACCTCCTACCTCACATTCAGTGTTGGGGATTTAGGAGAGAATAAAGCATGGGGCCCGTCTTCCAAGTCCTAATATCTCTCATGGAGTCTTACTAAAAAACTTAAGAAATGTAGGGGCCCCTGGGTGGCTCAGTTGGTTGAGCGTCCGACTCTTGATTTCAACTCAGGTCTTGATCTCAGGGCGTTAAGTTCAAGCCCTGTGTTGGGCATGGAGCCTACTTATAAAAACCAAACCAAAACCAAACAAAACTTGCAAATATTGGGGTGCCTGGCCGGCTCAATGAGAAGAGCATGCGTCTCTTAATCTCCAGGTCATGAGTTCAAGCCCCACATTGGTGTGGAGATTACTAAAAAAAATATATTAAAGCATAAACTTTAAAAAATAAATCTTGCACGCAGTAAGTACTTCACAAATTTCCTTTGCGTTGTTGAGCGGTAAGGGCTGACGTGTGTTTAAATGAGTATTACTTATGCTCAAGGTAATATTTATTGATTAATTACTACGAGCTAGGCCTTTCACATTCACTTCATTTCTTGATTACAACAGCTATGAGATAGACAGCACTGGGAGGGCACTGTAAGCTGCCATTCCCCTTCGGAGTCTCAGCTGCCCGCCCGTCCCCTCTCTTCCCTTTCGATGATCAAATCCTACTTTGCACACAATAAAAACATCCCCTTTGTATCTCGGGGTCCCTCTCATAGCTTTGCTCTCACCTATCCTGCCTCGACGGGATGTGGGTGACAGGGTCTGTGGTCTGGAAGCCTCCAGCTGGGTCGGGCCCCCGATTCCCTTCGTTTCATGCAGCCTAGTGGTTAATAATGCTTTCTAAACCTGTTGTCAATATTTACGAATTAGAGGGTGTCATGCAAAACTCTGGATTTTTGCCTTCTTTTGAATAACTGGGAGCTTTCTGCAACTGTGGGTCCGTATGCCCACGGGCCCGGGTCGCCAGGTTTGTGGAGTCCGTTCCTTCTAAACGGGCACAGCGTCCTCGTCCCCGTCACCCAGACACCTGCGGCCGTACTCACGTGTCTCAGCAGTCCGCGGCGGATACCGCTGAGCATGCAAAGTGCATGTGTCTACACGGCCCGCGGTGGGTCTGTGCCTGTCACCTTGGGAAGAGGAACTGCCCCCACTTTGTAGATGAGGAGGTGAAGGGCCCAGGCCGGGTCTTCAGCCCTCCATGGCTACCGCTCCCTGGAGCACTGGCATTTGTCACCCTGTGCTGAAGGGAGAGGAAGGGAAGAGGGGACCTGTCCCTGTTCCTCGTGCTGCCCAAGGCGGATGCAGCAGAAACCCACACCCACACCCACCGCTGTCCTGTAGGAATAGTGGCCCATGCCAGAGGCAGCAGGGCCCTGAAGGAGGCCAGGTGAGCACCGAGGGTCCTTGGGGCCATCTCGGAGCCAGCTGTCCTGGGGGGCTCTGCTTCTGTCCCTCTTGGAAAAGAGAATTAATTGATTCTATTAAGCCTCCACCCAACTGTCACTTGAAACGTTAGCCTGTAAACCAGAGTAATCCATCTCAGTCCCGTTAGGTCCCCTCGGCAGGCACCTTGACCCTCCCGCTAGTGTCCCCCCTGGCCCCTGGCCTGCCCGAGCCCCCCTGGGTCTAAGCAGGTGCCTTGGCCCTCCTGCTACTGTCCCGCATGGCCCCCGGCCTGCCCGAGGCCCCCTGGGCTGGGGAGGGATTACCTGGGTTAGGTTACCTGCCTGTCAGCCTCTGAAAATGCAGCCCTCTTTGAACGCTCTAAGGTGGGGGGGTTGGGGGGATGTACAGCCGGTCAGGTGACGCTGTCCCAAGACCCACCAGGGACGAGCATCTCTGAAGCTGTTCTGCGTGTGGGTGCCGCGGATGCAGAGACGGGTGAGCCCTGTGGCACAGTCAGGGTGCTCATGAGACTCCAGAGCAGGGCCCCTAGAGGGTGAAGAGCGCGGGTTTACCGCGGGCGTGTCGGGGCCACCTGGGCAGGGGGTCACAGGGAACAGGGAGCCTTCAGAAGGCTCGCAGCCCTGGACAACTGATACGGACAAGCCCACCTGGAGCCTGTTACTGGCTGTGTCAATGGGGTGATAACAGTCCTGACTTCCTACTTTTCTAGAACGTGGCGAGGATTATATCACCTCCCGTGGTTGGGATGAGCCGAGAGAACCCCTCCCCACGAGGAAAGAGCTTGAGGCCGAGTCACTGGGCCTGGGGACTGGGTGGCTTTGCAGCTGAGGTGCCAGGGGGCTTTGCAAGGTGAGCCCCGTGCTTAGGGGTTCTGGAGAATCAAGGGCCTCTAGAGGCTGAGGGTGGGGGAGAGAAAGAGGAGAAAGAAAGAGACGGCTGGAAGAGGAAAGAAATTTGGGTGCGGGGGTGGGTGTGGCGAGTGGAAGATTGTCTAAGTCCCGCCGTGCAACGTGCCCTGTGAGGCGAGCCCACGTGCCCGTCTCTGGTGGGGCCTTCGGGGCACGGCATTGCCCGGGAGCCCTGGGGAGGCAAGCTGGGCGGGTGGTGAGCCCTGAGACCCCGTTGCGTGAGGCCGACCACCCCGGAGGTGCCATAAACGTTAGCTCCCGCTCCTATTACTGGGGTTGTTCCTGTGTGGGCCGGGCTCAGCCTATGGACATCAGCCTGGAAATATGACGCTGGAGACCGGGGAGGGGGGTGGACAGGAGGACAAAACTGGCCTAGGAGGACGAAGGCCCACACCACTCCTAGAAAAGCCTAGATTGTGGCAGAGCCAACCCCCCCGCCCCCCTACCCGCCAGCCTTGGGCAGCTCCAAGACCGCCCCAGTCCTCTACCTCAGTAAGACCTGAGTGCACTCCGCCCAGATGAGTGGTTTGCAGAATGAGAAGAATGTTCATTAATCCTGTTATCTGAGCTGAGAGCTTTCTGGTTTAATTTCTCTGATAAAACCACCCTGAATGGGGAGCTCTCAGAATGCCAAAGGAGGCCTCTTTATGGGATTCCTGAGGTGCAGTGAGACCTGGAAGGGGTGAGCGTGGGGGTGGGGGACTCACCTCTCTGCCCCGGGAACCTTGGGTTCGGCACTGACTTGTTCAGTCTTCTGACCGGAGACCCTCACTGTACCTCCCCATCAAGCACGGCCGCACTTTAGAAAGGAATGTGGGGAAAAAAAAATAATTCATCGGAAGAAAAGAGAAATAAAGAGAGAAAGAGAGAGAGAGGGAGGGAGGGAGGAAAGAACCCGTAGTTGGGAATCTGTAAGGGAATAGCAGGTATGAAATGCAAAATTCAGAATTTGGTGTTACGTTGAATTTTTGCACCGGGCTTGATAATCACTGATGCTGATGCACGTCAGGGACCAGGGATGTCACAGGTGCTGTGTCTGTCATTCATCTGCATCGTGTCGGCACGGGCAGCGTGATACTTATGTCTATTATCTAAAGTGACACTTGGGGCAGCTACCGGATCAGGTGTCCATGCTCCCGACCGGTCGGCTAGCATCATGTCGGAAAACTAATTCCAGAAGGGGCCTGCTTTAAGTGCTTCAGCTCTCTTTACGTCTGAGATTGGCCCAATTTACGTCATAAATTGGCCCAAATGGTTGGCCAATTCGCCGGCTAAGTGTCAGAAATGGGTTTTCACTGGTGAAATCAGCCACATGTTGATGGGTGTAATGGGGGGTAAGAAGGGGCTCTCGGTGGTCACCAGGGAGTGTTTGTTGCTCAAGCTCCGAGACTGGCTAAAATATTATATTGCTGATACCCCCACCTTCATGTGAAAAGTCTGTAGGAACTCAAGTCTTGACCCCCAAATGGCCCTCCAGCTGGGTATTTTGAGAATTTCTTGGTCCCCAGAGGTTGACTATAAGAGTTCCATGATCCACCTCTGCAATACTGAAGCCCGTTTCCCAAATTGGAGTTCCTCATGCCACCCTCTCCCCTCCTTCAACAAACCGATACTTGGCTCCATTACAGTTTCAGATTTCCCAGAAATGAGATCCCGAACGGGTCAGTCAGGGATCTCCTGGTCTGCACCAAGGCTCTGCCCCGGAGGCCCCTGCCATCCCAGAAGGAAAGCAACTTCGCAGGAGCCCAGCCACTTCTTTCCCCCGTACTGTAATTTCCTTCTTCCCACTTCCCTCTGATAGAGCATTTCATACCTGCTATTCCCTTACAGATTCCCAACTACGGGTTCTTTCCTCCCTCCCTCCCCCTCTCTCTTTCTCTCTTTATTTCTCTTTTCTTCTGATGAATTATTTGTTTTCCACATTCCTTTATACAAGTTTTCATTTCATAGAGCTCCATGGAACCCTTATCTTCCTCCTGGATTAGATGCTGCTTGGTTTAAGATTTGAGTTGATTTTGCTCAAAATAAATTTAATGTTTTTAGTATGCTTCACTTGACCTTTTAACACATGCAAGGTGGTGGTTGGTCCGCACAGCCAAAAACGACAACAAGAAGGGACATCAGGGCATCCCTGGGTGGCCCAGCGGTTTGGCGCCTGCCTTTGGCTCAGGTCGTGACCCTGGAGACCCGGGATCGAGTCCCACGTCGGGCTCCCTGCATGGAGCCTGCTTCTCCCTCTGCCTGTGTCTCTGCCTCTCTCCCTCTCTGTGTCTCTCATGAATAAATAAATAAAATCTTTAAAAAAAAATAAAAGAAGGGACTGCGACTGAGCACATAGGGCGGGTTGGAGGAACTGCATTATTCCTGCTCCCATCTAAGGGTTCAGCAAACGTGGGTAGTGTAGGGGAGGAAGACGTTTTCTTCTATCTTATTAGGTTTAGATTCTGAGGACTGTGAATTAAACTGACAGAAGACAGGTGAACGGGAATAAAGGTTTATTTTGTATGGGGGGGTGGGCTCACAGAAAAGAAGTGAAAGCCCCCCAAAGTGGTTAAGCCTGGCAGTTTATATGCCATTTTTTAAAAAGAGTTTTATTTATTTATGCATGAGACACAGAGAGAGGCAGAGACACAGGCAGAGGGAGAAGCAGGCTCCATGTGGGGTGTCTAATGTGGGACTCGATCCCAGGATCCGGGGATCATGACTTGGGCTGAAGGCAGACGCTCAACCCCTGAGCCACCTGGGTGTCCCATTTATATATCATTTTTTAAAAAGGTGATAAACTGTGGGAAAATGATAAAGACAAAGGGAAGACGGCTTGAGCTTCTAGAGGCAGCAGGTGGTGCAAAGGTGAATATACGGGGGGCACGAATGGAGGACAGGGATTGTTTGGGCAGCTTTGCGGTGCACCTTCTAGTCTCTCTCACAGCAGGTCTGTGATGAAGGCACTATCACCACCTCCACTTACCTTGAGGAAACAGGTCTGTGGGGTTTGAGTCACTCAGCCGGCGACACAGGGTCAGGATATACAAATCGTGGTCATTTGATTCTCAACGTGCTTGAAGATTCCCGGTGTACTTCCCGCCATGCGAAAATACGATTTATGATTTTTTTCTTGATTTTGCAAATATCACATGCTCACAGGAAAACTGGGAAACATGGGAGTGTCTAAGACAGCCTAATTGCACTACTTAGGCACCGTCAGTCGAGGTGGTGCAGGGCTCGTGGTTTTGTGTCCTGATTATTTCCCATAAATACTTCTTCGTACCATTAGTGATTATTCACTGGCATCATTTTAAAGGCAAACGTAATAGTCCATCCTGTGACTGTGTCATGTCACCTGTCGTCGGACCGTTAACTTCCTTCTGGTTCTTTCCACCAGTGACAAGTTGGCCATCTTTGGAGGTAATAATCTGTTGCTTGCGTTTCTTACTAAGTCTTCGGGGCAGATTCTTGGGAAGGGAATTCCTGGGCCTACGGGCAAAGACGGAGACTGGACATCATGAGGCCTTAAAATAGACCCCAGGGGACTCGGCCTTTGTAAATAAGGAAGGATCACATTACTTTCTTTTTATTTATTTATTTATTTATTTATGATAGTCACAGAGAGAGAGAGAGAGAGAGAGGCAGAGACACAGACAGAGGGAGAAGCAGGCTCCATGCACCGGGAGCCTGACGTGGGATTCGATCCCGGGTCTCCAGGATCGCGCCCTGGGCCAAAGGCAGGCGCTAAACCACTGCGCCACCCAGGGATCCCACATTACTTTCTAAGACTCGGTTTAAAACTCAAGATAAACCTGTGAGCATTTTGACCAAGAATGGACGGACCCGCCCAGGTTTATTTGGTGCTACTTTTCTTAACCAGTAGGGGGCAGCACAAACAAATACCAGTGGAGCTCCTCCTTGGCCATTGAATTTGACATTTTTGTAGTTGTGTTTTGTTTTTTTTTTTTTGCCAAACTTCCTTTGTTAAAATTAGGAACAACAAAGCCACCAAATTTACAGGCGAGAGCCAGAAAGGAAAATCGAGTTTACTTGGAAGATTTACAGCTTTCAGGAATGTTCCGGAAGACCGATCCAGATGGCAAAAGGTTGGAGGGAAAGGGCTCTCTCCTACCGAGGCTTGCTCCAGAGGCTAGGGGAGCGGGCCAGGGTGAGAGGAGCAGGGGTTGGTCAGTGGGCATTTCGTGCCGGGCAAGAGGTGCCTGAGGGCTGGGAAGCGCGTTTATCTTGCCCAACAGGATGATGGCCAGAGGAAGAAGGAGGCACGTGACGACCAGCCTTTGGAACAGCAGGCACAAGGTCAGTGATGCAAGGAAGGAAGAGTTAATGAATCACAGAGAAATTTGCTGCGTCAAGTTGATGACAAGGGGTGGGTAGGCCCCAGGGAGGAATGTGGCTGCAGTGTACCTGGGGCGCTGGGGTTGTTGAGCTAAGGGTTGTACGCCCCGGACGGCGTCTCCAGGACCCCCGTGCATGCTGTGGTTTATGCTGAAGTCATACAGAAAAATCCACAGGTTTTCCTGGGGCGAAGAGGTGGGGGTAGATTTATAGCTTTCAGGCGTCTACAACCATGGAAAGATTAGGAACAAGTGATCCAGGTGTATTCCTGCCACCTCTAGGATCAAAGGCACTGTCTCCCCAGAGCCAAACTCCTTCTGCCCGGTTCCGAAGGCACAAATACCCCGCCTGGATGGAGTGGGGGGTCGCCCCACCCCAACACCTGGGTTGCGGTGGAGGGCTCAGCAGGAGGTGAGTACATCAGGTGACGAGAACCGATGCTCAGAGGAAAGCTCCAGGGCACAACGGAGAGCTCAGAGAGCATCCAGGTGACTCTATCAGGGCCATCATTCTGTTTGGAGAAACGTTCTGTTTCTCTTTTCTAAAAGTTCCTCCTCCAGGAGCCTGGTCAGACGTGCCAGCTGCCTACACATGCTGCTCCAAGAGGCTTACTGGCAGAGTAGGAGCTTCATCCTTGAGCCCCGTGATCTCTTTATCATATCCAGATTCTTCTGGAGGGTTGAAAAGGCAGATGGTTTATTATGGCATTGTCCATAGTGGCAGAAATCTGACTGCAATCTGAGGGGCCCATCAATGGTACGAGTGCCGTGATCTATTTTTACCCATGTTTTGCTTCAGACAAACGTGTGGATTATGCACACCAAGCAATTCTCTAGTGCCCTCTGGACACCCACTGGGGGTCCTCCAAGTCAATGGGATGGTGACACTAATTACCCAGTTAGCCCAGACCCCACAGGTTAAGGCCCCAATCCCCACAAGTAGTGGGTTCTCAGGTTACTCACACCTCTGTCTGACCTGGCTACACCTTGGGGGTTCCCATGACACCCTCCTCAGCTTTGATAATTTTCTATAAGGGCTCAAAGAGTTCAGGGAAACGCTTTACTTGCTATTGCCGGTTTATCGTAAACCATATTGTAAAGGATACAAATGAACAGACAGACAGAGAGGTATATGGGGCAAGGGCCGGAGGGATCCTGAATACAGGGGTTTCCATCCCTGTGGACGTTGGGGTGTACCGCCCTCTCAGCGTATGGACACACTTACCGACTCAGATAGTCTCCGAACTCCTCCACGTAGGGTGTTTCTGGAGGTGCCATCACACAGGCACGGTGCATTAACTCATTGGCCCTTGGTGATCCCATTCAATTTCCAGCCCCCCTCCCCTCCCTGGACTCTGGGAGGGCTATGGGAGCAGAGCAGGGTTGGAAATCCAATCGCATGGTTGGATCCTCAGGCCACCAGCCCCCCATCTTGAAATTATCTAGGGGCCCACCAAGGGTGCCCTCAGTAGCATACACTCAGGAATCGTTGAAAAGGGCTCCGTGATGAATAATAAAAATGCTCCTCCCAGCCCATGACTCAGGAAACTCCAAGGGTTTTAGAAGCTTGGTGCCAGGAAGCAGAGAGGAAGACAAAACACATATTTCTTATTCTATCACAAGATCACAGATAGTGAAGTTGTAGAATCAACTGTAGTTCATTCGTTTGGTGAAATATGAGCTTTTAAAGCGAATGTTAGATCCATATGCAGTGACCCAAGAGGTGTTCATGGTGTTGTCTTAAGCGAAAGGTTGGAGTGTAAGTACGTGGGGCAGAGATGGGCAAACATTTTCAGTCAAGGGCCAAATGGCAAGCGTTTCAGGCTCCGCCCCTGCAGGTGCAAAAGCAGCTAGAGACACTCTGTAAACAAATAGGCCTGGCTGTGTTTCAATAAAACTTTATTTATAAAAGCAGGCGGTGGGCCACATTAGTCTGCAGGTCATGGTTCTTTGCCCGTAGACTTTCGGAAAAGTTTTGACTTGGTTTAAAGAGGTTTGAGGTGACCACGAGCTCCAGACAAATCAGCAGTGTCTGGAGACCTGGCGCAGTCTGAGATGATGAGAGCGGAGGCGTGAGTGTGTGACACCTGACGGAGGCCGTCCCCATGTGCTTCGTACCCGCTGTGCGCATGCAGGGCTCTCTTTTGAGTTTGGGGGTGCTGGGCTGTAAGGCGGCGGGGGCGAACTAGCTGATCACCGAGACAGCACCAGGGAAGGGGAAGGACGTGGGGGTTCGGGCAGGGGGAGCGTGGCTAGCCCAG